>NW_022111310.1:24867897-24874223 GCF_000313985.2 Echinops telfairi
GAAGGCTACTGTTATCACTGTGGTAGTTACATAATTTCCTGTCAACTTGATGGTCTTAAGCATGAAGGGGCGGAGTCTAGCCTGTCAATCAGCTCACAGCTTGATGACCTCATTTGGAGGCACAACAGAGATAAATAGCTCACTGGAGGCCATGCTGCACATTCTCTCTGCCTTCCCTTTCCTGCTGTTGAGACACTCGGGGAGCTGGAGGAGCCACGTGAGACCTGCGCCAGCATTGAGATGCTTCCACCCCCACTGGATCCACAAGACTTTGCACCCACCAGCCTGTGATCTTTCAGCAAGCGACATCACTGTATGTGCTGTGTGAGTCTGAAGAGGAATTTGTGGACTAGTATCAGACTTATGGGCTAATATCAGACTTATGGACTTGATCTGGACTGGGGTGTTTTCTCAACATACAATTGCTCTTTGATATAAAGCTCTTTCTTATACCTCTATGAATGTCCCTGGATCTGTTTCTCTAGTCAACCCGGAATAACAAGATCACCATTTTCCAAATAAGGAAGCAAGCCCAGCCTGGTCTGAGATCAACAACTAACGAGCAGTGTGCAGAGCTAGTCAGAAAAGACAGGCCAGCCTCCAGGAACAGAGTCGGTGCACCAGGGCCTCCAGCCCAGGAGGCTGAGTGTTGTCCCAGAGCCCTGGCGTTGGGACAGTGGACCTGAGAAGATAGTCCTGTTCCTGTCGTTTCCCATCTCAAGAAACTCAGGCAGCAGATCTCTCTTTTTCCCCCCCTCACTTGTATGATCATCTTCTGTGTTAAGCAGGGTGCTCTAGAGAAACAAAACCAGGACACTTATGATTTTATGTACATAAGAGGATAGGTTTATACAGCAAGAAGGATATAGCAGCTAATTAATCCACACAGCAGTACAGAGGGTTCAGTTCAACTCACTTCTGTGGAACAGTAAATATACTGGAAGTCCTTCAACTCACGTGGGCTGCTGGGTCCAAGGTCAAGGAAGCAGACAGATGCTAGGCAAGCAGAATCTGCCCACAGGCAGCGAGCAGCAGGGTGGGTCACCAACAGTCAGTAGCTCAAGAGCTTAGTGAAGTGGGCCCAGATGGGATTTTGAACGCAAGCAATGCAAGGCAACAGGATCCACCAAGCCTCAAACTCAAGCAGTGTACGCACCTGCAGTGTGGTGAAGCAGGTCTCAAAGGAGCCTCAAGCTCTAGCAACACAACCCACGGATTGGCCTGGCCCACAGGTAGTGCAGCTCACAGATTGAGGCAGAGAACTAGCTACAGCAGCAGCACACATGCTTGCTCCAGAATGCTCCAATCACCAGAGAGCAAGAGAGAGGGGGGCGGGCTTTGCAGAACCATTTATCTCTTTGCCCTCCAATCAAACTGTGACCTGATTAATCCCACATGTTCCTATTGGCACAATAAGCCTACCTATCACATCTTCATAAGAAAAAAATCTTAAAAATGGTCCCTATCATTTTTAGTCCTACAGTGTTCTTTATATCTTTGCGTAACCTTTTGGTAAATCGTTTGGAAAACAAGAAGAAAATAGAATGATAAAATAAGATAAATGAACTGTAAAGTGGTCCTCAGAAGTCTGAAAGGGGACAAAAGGTGTTGGGACCTGGTGAGGGCGAGGTGGAGTTGGGGAGGGGGTGTGGGGGGGAACCAGTGCTGGGGTTGACACCACAGGACTTATCTTCCTAGGGAAGAAATCAGGAAGCAGTGGCTCAGTCCACCTAGAATGAGGCCGCAGTGTCAGAAGAATCCTTCTGAGGTTTCCAGGGTCCAGGAGACACCCATAGACCTGCAGGGCCCCCACTCCAGCGCAGTCAATTGTTCTCAGCCCCATCCCCCCAGGCAGCGGGCTTCCCACCAGCCAGAAAGTAATGCTGATAGAGCCTCTCAGACACTCTCTTCCTCCTTGAAGATGGTGCAAACACTCTGCTTGCAGCCACCTCTTATCATTTCCCCATCCCATCAACTCCCCCAGAAAGTCCCTACTAGAGCTAAGCAACAACAGTCTAGAAAGAGGAAAAGGAGAAAGAGCTCTTGGAATCTTAGGGCTGGGAAGGAAGTGGCCCAGGGAGAGCCCATTTGGTGGCCCTGCTTTATTGGACTGGGTCTTTGGCATCCTCAGGGGTTTCCCACCCCACCGGCAGTGGACAAGGGTCCTGCCAATAATCCTACCTGCAGCATCAGCCTCCCAGTGCCTGGCAGAGCGATGGGCCACAGAGATTCTACCACCTGCACTCCAACAGCCCGTGGCTGGCACACAGGATGAGAGAACCCCAGGAGCGTCCTGCTGAAGACCATCTGTCTGTCCAGCCCTGAGCCAACCTGCAGGAGGACTCGATACGTGCGGACACACCCAGCCAAGATGACCCGATCCAGATCAGAGCAACAGAAACTACAGGTGGCTCGTAGACACTGGAAAAGCCCCACCCCCTGAGGAGTTTGGGCTTATCGGGTTGGTTTAAGATTTACGGACCCAGACCCAGCCCTGACTCTGCAGGGCAGCACCCCGCCTCCCAAGAGAGCCAGTCCCCAATTTAGGGAGTCTGGTAGCAGAGCTCCAGTTCCTATCTGAGGACATTAACTGCAAATTTATATCTGAGGCCCTGTGTGCAGTTTTTTATGCATCCTTAAATACCAAAACATAATTACCAATGTCAATACATAATGTTTATTTCTTTCAGAGTCGACATTTTAATTTTCCTGAGCAGGCGGGAAAAATGATATGCATAAAAATAATGACAAATATTAAAAGTCTCCCAAATAAGGGACCCGGATCACCAGCGTAATCCTAAATTTAAATGCACGCACGATGGCAGCCACATTAAAGGTCTGATAAGCCAAATTAGGTTCCATGTAAGCATAATTAATCTTCTCTTTCAATGAAGATATTACAAGGGTGTTAATTTGAGTCCCAAAGGCCTTTGGGAAATTGAATTATATAGATAAAGCAAATATTTGACCTTTTGCAGATAATTACTACTTTTTAAAAAATTCACAATGCAAACGAACACCGAGTAAACCTTGGGTGTCCTCTGCTAACATGAAATTCGTCATAAATATGCCAGGAGAGACGAGGCAGGCCATCTATTCTCTCCAACCTCCCAGCTTCCATTCCAAACTTGGAAGCATAGAAACTCCAGTGGGGGTCCTGGGTATTTATTAACAAATAATTGAATGGAATTGGCCGTGGATCATGTCAAATTTCAAAAGACAGTGGGCCGTGGGGGTTCTGTTGCTGCAGCAATGAGCCCAGGGCCAGCATTCAATGGGCGAAGGCTTTTCCAGGTAAATGACTCACCAGGAGGCAGGGTCCTGGGTCCCCAGGCAGGCTGGTAAGGAAGGCCCCACACCAGCACCCTTTGGCTGCATGATGTAGAAGAAAGAGCAGAGGCCCAGGGCCAAATCCCGGCCCCCCACCCCTGGGATCAGGGACCTTGGGCCAGTCACTGACTCTCTCTGAGCCCAGTCCTACCAGGGCCCATGACCCTGGGGAAGATGAAATGCGATCGACGATGTGGTGTGCCTCACCTGCCATGTGGGAGTCAGACAGGCATGTGCTGACAGTCTGGCCGCGAGCTGCTGCCCGGCTGTCCTGGATTTCCCAAAGAGCTCCTGATGATCCCCAGAAGCCCACGTGAGAGGAGGAGCTCACCAGGTGCTGAGACTGCCCCCCTGGAGGTTTCAGGCATCCTCCGAACAGGAGGCCACATCCCTGTGCTTCCAAACAGCGGTGGAAGTAGAGCACCACAGTCACCACCACCCTCCCGATCCCCTCCCCCTCCATAGCGCAGCTTGGCGCCTGGCCACGGCTCTCACACCGCCTGTGCCTGCAGTCCCACGGCTGCCCGCTCTCCATCAGATGCCCACACAGCCACCACGACGGCGATGGCCACTTTCAGTGAATGCGAATCCCATGCGAAGGAACTGCTGTGATGCAGCGGACCTGTTAACCTCAAAGTCAGTGGTTCAAACCCAGCAACCACTCCAAAGAAGAATTTTAAAAAGACCATCTGTTCCTGTAAAGATGTACAGTGGTGGAAACTCTATATCGGGCCACCATGAGACAGAATTGACTCTCCGACAGTGGGTTTAATTGCATACAAGGCTTTATGTGAATATGCATGTAATCCTCAACACCATCCTAGAGCTGCTGTCACCCCATTCCACAGAAGAGGGGACTGAGGCCCGGGGAGGGGAAAGAAACCCCTGACATGGCAGCACCGACCTCACTCCTGTGGTCCATCCAGGGCTGCCACCCGTGCCACCGGAGAAACAGGCCCAGGCCAAGCCACACACCATTGCCACCGTAGCCGAGTCGCCTCCTTCTCTTTCCAGGGCCCTAGATGCGGAGAAAGGAGTCCACTCCTCTTTATGATCATTTGCCCAGCCACTATGATCAGTGCCCAGGACCCTGTCTGGCCCGGCAGCCCCAGTCAACCATAGACATGTGACACTAAGGCACTGACTTAAAGATTTCCCCTGTGCTCTCCATAGTCAGCACAGCTGCCTCGGTGTCCTGCTCAGACTCAACTCCAGTTGCAGGGCCTAATTGGGGCTTCCCTGGGAAAGCGGACACTTCAGAGGGAAAGGCAAGAAAATGATAACGGCGTGTGCAGTGACAGGACGAGGCAGAGCATGACCTGCTTGGCCTGGAGGTGGCTGGAGGCAGGCTTTCAGAGGAGGCATTTTGAGCTGGCTTTGAGGGATGACTAGGAGTTCGCCAGGTCAGACAAAGGAGAACGTGCATTCCCAGGACAGGAAACAGCAGGAGCCCAGAGAGAGAGGTGCAACGTGGGAGATTCCCACATGTGCTGGGAATTCAAGGAACCGCGCCCTCCACCTTGGTTGTCACTCTCTGGGTGACAACCCAGACTCCTTTCACCCCAGAGCTCCACTACCAGTGGGTGGTCTGGCCCCTGGGGATTCTGGGGTCAGCAGGATCCCAAACTGACCCCTGCACAGACTTGGGCAAAGAGATACAGCCTCCCTGTAACCCCGTTCTCCCTCACATGCCACGCTCTGCTGAAGCAGCATTCAAGGAAGAGGCTGTTGGGGTGTTGAGACCACCTAAGGAAGCCTTCGCAAACGTCCCGCGGTTTCGACAAGGCAGGTCCAGGGGCTGCCGCTCCTGGAAAGGGTTTGCAGTGAGAGTCATTTAAATCACCAGAAACAAAGTCATTGTCCCTGTCATTAGTACACTGGGGTTTTCTGTCTCTCTGATTAGCGTAGAATTGAGTCTGGCCGGGTGAAAATTCAATTTGTACATTTCTCTAATCATACAATCTTCAGACACTGAGTGTACGCGTCCCAATTAGTCTGCCCTGGTGTGGAAGGTGTGGAGAGGCATCCTTATTGATGGGTGATAACTGGAGGCTGGAGTGATCAGGATCCAGCCGCTGGATCCCAAATTAAAACCAGGGTCTTCCAAAACCGGTGGCGGACTGGTCTCCAGGCTAGGGACTGGGGTGGGATGAGGTTCACCTGCAGTGGCAGTGATGCCCCAGGATTTGGGACAGGCTCAGGGCCTTCATGCCTGGCAGAAAGATATTTGTGTGTCCAATTGGCTGATAGACAGGTGGGCATTGTGACCCAGGGAGAGAGACTCAGCATTAAACCCTAGAGTGGACACAGATCCTCCCGAAGGCTCCCTCTCCCATCCCCCAAATGGTAGTGGTCCTGCATGCACGCTTCTCTCATCATGCACTCTTTGCTGAGTGGTCGTGTTGCCCCAGCATTGAACACCCTCTCCACCGCTTTCTTGGATGTCCAGGGTTCCTCATGACCCAATGGAAGTCTGTATCTTCTTTCTGCTCCCCACACTTGACAAAAATCACATCTCCCCGCAGAAGAATTTATTTCTGAAGACAGCACTGAATGTGCAGCTCCAAGAGAGGGACAGGTCTGATCAGAGCCCACGGGAGCAGATGAAGGGGGAGGAAGAGAGAGTGGAGCACATCCTGGCCCACCAAGCCCTGAAGACAATATTCCCGCTCAGAGCAGCCAGTCCACAGAGAGGACCATATGGCCAGCCCCACTATGAGACATGACATCCCTCACTGACCCATAGCCCTACAGGGGACAACATGGGAGACACAGTGTGGGAATTTTGCCCAATCTGATCCCACCCCACCGAGGCAAAACGATAAAGAGGTGAAAAGAACAGCAAGGGAACAGAGCAACAGAGTCACCAGGGAATACCAAAAGTAGACTTTGGGGCCAGGGCATGGTGCCCCAACAGACTGGACTGGAAAACACTCCTAAAGGCCAACAAACAGTCCTTGAACTAACTACAAGCTTTTCTTTCTTGTTGTGTTTTG
>NW_022111310.1:24875529-24880206 GCF_000313985.2 Echinops telfairi
GATATGACAAAATAATAATTTATAAATTATCAAGGGTTCATGAGGGAGGGGGCAGGGGGAGGGCGGCTCGAGGAGGGAGGGGAGAAAATGAGGAGCTGATGCCAGGGGCCTAAGTGGAGGGCAAATGTCTTGAGTACGATGAGGGCAATGAATGTGCAAATGTGCTTTACTCAATTGATGTGTGTATGGATTGTGATAAGAGTTGTATGAGCCCCTATTTAAATTATTTTTAAAAAAAGAAAAAATCAAATCAAACAAAACAAATCCCAGTGTCACCGAATAGATTTCGACTCATAGAGACCCTATAGGACAGAGTCAAGCCGCCCCTTAGGGTTTTCTAGGACATCATCTTTATGGGGACAGATCACAATGTCTTTCTCCCTTGGAGCAATGGATGGGTTCAAACCGCTGGCCTTTCAGTTAGCATCTGGTGCTTAACCACAACATTGCCCACACTTACCCCAAGGGAGCTCCTCTCTTAAGGATTGGCTCCCCTCATGTCACCCTAGGCAGACACCTGAGGATGGGCTCCCCCTGTCTGCAGAACAGCAGCAGCAGCAGCAGAGGAAGGACCACTGCCTGCATCTCGGGGTTTTCCCTCCAGTCCTTTGTCCCCTAAAGGAGATGGATGGAAGACCACGTCTGTCCCCGGGCAGTCCATTGACTTCTTTCTGTTTTACACATTCAGAGAGACTCCCTTGCCCGAGAAAATCAAATTTGACAGTCAAGCTCAACTGAAAGTAAAACGTCGAGAGGGAGCTAAGGAAATGGTGACTCCAAAGTGGGCATGACCCAGGATCCCCACCTTGTAAATAGTTTTGCCAGTTTTCAAAGATCATATTATTGGGGGTTCTTACAGCTCTCATAACAATTCATACATCAATCATATCAAGCCTATTTGTACATATGTTGCCATCATTATTTTCTAAACATTTCATTCTATTTGAGCCCTTGGTATCAGCTCCATTTTTTACCCTCCTGCCGCCCCTCCCCACCCTCGTGACCCCTTGATAAATTATAAATTATTATCATTTTCATATCTTACACCAACCGCTGTCTCCCTGTTGTCAGAAGAGACTAATACCGGCTATGAGGTAAGACCTCATCATGTGAGTACCAAGGAAGACCATCTGAACGGAGGAGTGAAGAATAAAATGTCCCAAGAAACGTGGCCTCTGCTACGGGGACGCATGAGAAGAAGGAAGGAGGGGGACCAGGCTGCCCTCAGTCTGATCGTGGAGTGCACAGAGATCAGACAGAATCCCAGCGATACAACGAGAGGCCTCCCCGCTTCCCTGCACAGCGCTCCTGTGCTTCCACGCTGACTCGTCTCCGTTTTCTGGTAGTTCCCCTAAGACAGCGGTTCTCCACCTTCCTAATGCCGAGACCCTTTCATACAGCTCCTCATGTGTGGTGACCCCCCAACCATAACATTATGTTCGCTGCTACTTCATAACTGTAGTTTTGCTACTGTTATGAATCGTCATGTCAATATCTGATATGCAGAATGTGTTTTCATTGTTTTAAACTGAACATAATTAAAGCGATTAATCACAAAAACAGTATGTCATTACATACTGTGAAATATTCATTTCTAATTAAATAAATGAAATTTTGTCTTGACCCATGGTGTAGCATGGTTAACAATCTTCACACCAGATGTATCTACATGCAGGCGGACCCATCTGGAGACGGATAGAGGAGCGGTGTCTCGGTTCCTAAGACCATCGGAAAAGGGGTCACGACCCACGGGTTGAGAACCCCTGCTCTAAGCGCTCTCCAGAGCAGGCAGCATGGGCGGTGTGGGGCAGAGGTGGCTCAGAGGTAGAACTCTCTCACCCTGCCAGCACAAGGCACTGGTTCGATTCCCAGCCACAGCACCTCCTCTAAGCCCACAATCCGCCTGCCATTGGAGGCTTCCATGTTGTTATGTGGCTGATGACCTACTTCCAAAAAAAACCGCACAAAGACAGCAGCCCATCGAAACCCTGCGGATCACAACCATCTGATCCTTTTGTGCCTGAGGTTGGCGTCAGTCCACAGCAGGGACCAGCAGTCGTAACAGCATGGGGATGGGGGTGGGAGGCGTGGTCTCTGAATCTGCCTGTCCTTCCTAGGGCGCATAATCTAAGCTCCCGCTCTGGTCACTTCTTGGGCCCAGTGCTACACAGAGCAGGTTTGCGCTGAATTGACCCATGAATGAGGGTGCCTTTGCAGACGGAAGAGTCCGTGGAAGAATTGAAAATCATTAGGCCTTGACCATTTATCTGTAGACGCGGCTCCGTTGCCCCGAGGCAGTCTGAAGCCGTCCCTCCTGGCCACTTCGCCTCTTAAAAGTGTTGCTCTCTCCGGCTGGGACCCTGGTGAGCCCATTGTTTGTTCTTTTCCCTTGTTGTTCCAGGCATTGTCCAGGGTTTATCCAAGTTAGACACTCTTTCCATCGGCTTGGTTGGGAAGCGGGTCCTTTGTGACTCATAGTTTTCCGTGGGGAGGACATCGGGCCTGCTTTGAATGGCTGCCTGGGTGGCAATGGTCCTGCTCTTTCCTCCAGAAGTGCAGTCATGTCTGTTACCACCCCGTCTCCATTGTCTTTATCCTTTCCCCTGCCTTCAAGGGAGCTCTTGAAGGTCATCCGGCACATCACCGATTCGGTTTTCTATAAAGTCCATTCCACCCTGCTGCTTCCAGGGAGCTTTTCGTGATGGTGTTGCCTCTTTGATCCCTTGTCAACCTTCCTGATCTCATCCATCTCACTTTCTATCGCATCAAGGTGTCTTTTCATGGCAGCTTTTCTCTCCTTATTTCGGCTCCCTTTTCAGAAGCCGCTGTCTCCTTGGCTGTCAGGTGAGGGTCTGACCTGTTGTTAGTCTTTTTCCGGATCTAGAGAACATACTTCTCAGAGCTCTTCTGAGTTTTGAACACTACTGCGGTAGTTACATAATCTGGTGTCAATTTGGGACTTGAGAGGATTAAGAGTGAAGGGGTGGAGTCTAATCTGTCAATCATTGTATAGCCAGTGAGGCCTCTCTGTGGCCATGGCCTTCTCCTGAGGATTCTGGGAACTCCAGTATTATTCCTCCTTAGAGGCAGGAGACACTCTCTCGGCTCACTCCCTGGGAGACACTGCAGCTAACAAGACACATGGAACTATATTAGTGCCCTGAGCTGGAGAAGCCATGTGGAGACCCCTGCCAATGCTGAGATGCTTCTTCCACCACTGAATCCACAAGACCTTCCACCCACTGGCCTGTGATCCTCCTGCATTTGACATCATTGCATGAGTTTCATGAGTCTGAAGAGGGCTTATAGATTGGTATGGGACATATGGGCTAATATCAGACTTATGGACTTGATCTGGACTGGTCTGGGATGTTTTCTCAATATCCAATTGTTCTTTCTTATACACATATGAGTGTCTATGAATTTGTTTCTCTAGTCTACCCAGACTGACACATTATGGTACCTTGGGAGTGGGCTACTACTACTCTCATTGAACTATTTGGCAAAGTTTCCCTCCCATTCGAGAGGTCCCAAGCCATCTTTTGAAGAAGAATAAAAAGCAACACGGACCTCTTGGTCACATACTGAATACGCATCATTGGCCTCTTTAGTCAGACTTGGTCCCCTTGAGTGACACTGAGGTGCCAGCTCCCCGGCCCATTCTCAGCGTCCCGCTGAGTCATCTCTGGCTCTTCTGGGTGGAGTCTTTCCCTGGATCTGGATACTTCAAAGCATCCAAGCCACAATCCCCAGAGGACCTCCAGTGGTTCTGATGTCCACCGCCTTGTTTCCAGGAGCTTCTGTGTGCCCACTGGTCTAAAAATGTTTGGGGAAAAAAATTTTCCCCCGAGAGTTCAGGTGTGAGCTCAGCAGGTAAGTTTGTCTTGTGTCCCTGCTACAGATGTGACGGAGGCCACGGACAGGCCACCGAGTCCTGGACAGAGCCTCACTGGAGGGCAGGGTCTGTGTACTCTAGCCATGCAGATGGGGACCAGAGAGATTTTGACTGTTTCTCTGCAAGCAATGGGACCAAGAGAGAGAGAGGCTTCCATCCTGACTACCCTACCAGCCCAGGCCCTTCTGCTTTCTCCTTTAATAGATTTTATTTATCTTTCTGAGGTGAAAGACCAGTTTCATTTCCTCAAACATATTGTACCCACGATGGAGGCAGCTTTCCGGAGTCCTTGGCTTTCTGGTTGAGACAGAGACCAGACAGTGGTCCGCCTGGATCCTGCAGTGAGAAGGGGAAACTGAGACCTGCTGGCTCCAAACAGAGCACATGAGAAGCCAAGCAACTGTGGCTGGAGAGGCAGCTCCCAGCAGGCTGCAGAAGCACAGCCCACTGAGGGCAGGAGCTGGTGGAGGCACGCTGCTCGCTGACCAAGACCAAGGGCAGGAGGGACTCGCCCAAGGTCCCCCACCATGGCACCAGGGGTCCGAGGGCCAGACTGTCTGCCTCCTAACCCAAGACTCCCCACTCTGTGCTGAGACCACCACCCCGTTTCCCAGTGGTTGAGATCCTATAAGAATAGAGCAGCCACGAGTCTTACTAGCACAGTGGTTCTCAACCTGTGGGTCAGGACCCTTTTGGGGGTCGAACGACCCTTTGAAAAGGGTCGCCTGCAAAGCCCACATGGAAGAAGCACACCAGCCTATGCAACCACGAGGTGTCGAAGG
>NW_022111310.1:24881198-24885554 GCF_000313985.2 Echinops telfairi
TGGTTATCTCGCGCTACCTTAGTGACCTCGTGCTCCGGCACCCAGTGCTGCTAGAACAAACTTACCAAGGGGTGGGGGGGGGCGCTCGGACCAAACGGAAATGTACTCTCTCACAGGGTGGGAGACGGGAACTCCAAATTCTGGAAACCACCTCTAGGGGAAAGCTGTCCCTCTGTTGGCTCTGGGGGAAGCTCCTTGTCCCAGTCCTCCCCTGGATCTAGAAAGAGATCCTCATGCTTCTCTCCTATAAGCCCACATCGAAGAGAAACTCTCCTGATCTCTGATCAGGATGCTGACCCAGGCAAGGAGGTCGCGTCCCACTCTAATCCCCTTACAACTCATTGGCCTGTCACATCAAGAGGGTGATTACCTCATTACATAACTGCCAAATGACACCCTCACATAACTGCCAGACCACTGGGAATCATGGCCAAGCTGAGTTGACACATGTTTTGGGGACGCACTATTCAATCCAGGACAACAAGGCAATGATTAGGAGAGAGAGGGGTTTTGTTGTCGGCCAAGGAAGTAATCAGAAATGTCCTCAGATCAGCACAGAGCTCTACATGAGACGGTGGGGGGCGGGGGGTGGGGAGTGGCGGGGCCCTGCCTTTAAGGACTGTGTATAATCTAGCACAGGGAAAGGTACCAAACAACACGGAAACCAAAAGCACATATGCACGCATGCATCGTTATTTTAAAGATGCACTCATTCTATACCGTTTAACGGTGCATAAGGGAAGCACATAGGGTGGAGTTAGATCTGGTCAGGGATTTGCTTTTCGACCTCATGTGCAGCCGGAGACCAGCAGCATCAACTTCCACTGGTTAGAAATGCAAATTCCCAGGCCTCGTGAATGTGAGTCTCCAACTTAAAAAGATCTACATGTGATTCTTGACCACGTTCATATGAAAAAGCACATATTGAAAGGGAAAAAGAAAAGCAATATCCCTGGTTCAGCAACCCACTGCCACCCAGTTAATTCTGAGTAGAAAGCCTCAACTTTCTTCTGTAGAGAGGCTGCTGGTTTTGAACTGCCGACCTTGTGGTTAGCAGCCCAACGCATAACCACTACCATAACCAGGGCTCCTCTGGTTAAGCAAAGGAAATAGAAAATAGGGCGGGTAAAGACAGCAGATAATAATTAGCTTCTCGGTTGTGAGAAAAAATGGTTTTGCAAAAATCCAGAAGGGCAAGATAAAGGTATTGTAGGATTCTCAATTGTCCATACTTAGCACCTCTGCTGTAAATCATACACACACACACACACACACACACAACCAAACCCACTGCCACTCAATCCTGACTCCTAGTGACCATATAGGACAGGGTAGAACTCCCCCTGTGGGTTTCTGAGACGGTAACTCTTTGTGGGCGTACAAAGCCTCATTGCTCTCCCTAGGAGCAGCTGGTGGTTTCAAACGGCTGACCTTGGGGTTAGCAGCCCAATGCAACACCACCAGGGTTCCTCACACGTATGTATATGCACGCTTAGATAGCAAAGTAATGATAATGTGTTACAATGTAAAGGCACATAAGGGAGAAAAAGGATGAGATACAAATAGACAGTCTTGAAACATACATTAGAATTGAGGAACGTGCAAACCCAGTTACAGGAGAGTCCGCTGGCCCCGACGCTCCGGTCATGGCCTTTGAGCTGCACTGGTTGCTCTACAGATCTAATCACATCTCTTGGTTCTGCAGTGAATATTTCCATAACCTAGAGTGTATAAATGATATTTTGATTGGGTTTAAATTTTAGAATCAACCAACAGAGAAACCCTGAAAGACCATTGTGGTAACAGAGAGAATGTAAATGTTATGAACCTTGACAACGTAAGAGTAATTATTCAACAAAGATCTGGGGTGGGGAGGGGATGTACAAGAAGAGTAAGTGCATTGGTGTCTTGATTTTTCATAGCAGAGATCGATACCGTCCAAAAGAAATAAGTCAAAAAGCAGAGACGTACTGTATTATTAAAAGTTACCATGGCGGCCAGTCAAAGAGCTAAGTCTAACAGCATTAACTACACAGTGCAAGGAGGGAAAGGAAAGGTTGGGAGTAATAAAGGATTTGGAAGCCCTTAACTGAGTTTTTAAGGAGACTACTGAAAGGAGATGAGTCAAGAAATTTTAATATTTGAAATTACAGTATAGTCCCCTTTGTCCTAGGGACTACCATTTGCATAATAAGGGTGAGCTGATTTGTCCCCTGACCACAGGAATTTTCACAGGATACAGTCTGGCCCATCAGAGCCTTCCCCGAAACTTTTTGGCCATTGCAATTAGGGAAGATATTTGCAGCCAAGTTAGCTAGTGCTACTGTAACACAAATACCATAAGTAACTGGCTTTAACGAACAGAGATATATTTTCTCACCGTTCTGAAGGCTAACATTCCACACCAGCACCATGCCATTTCCTTCCTTGTCGGTAACAGCAAACATCCCTGGGATCTGCGGTGATCCTCACATGCACCTGTCTTCCGCGTATGCGCATAACGCAGAAGTGATAGGGTTTAGAGCCTGCAAGAAGACTCTACTTCCAAACAAGATTACCTCCACAGCTACAGGGGTTAGGATTCCAACACAGATTTGGGAAAAGGAGAAGGGGTCTGTGGGGGGCACAATTTTGATTGACCAAGGTGGGAGAAAGTAAATCTGGGGCTTTCTGGACCCATCCTCCTGCCACTTGGCCGGGGTCTGCGTACACACCCAAAGTAAATCATGAAATCTTCAGGAGGAGCTTTGATGTATCCCACTCTGGGGTTTCTCTTCTGTTACCCAGTGGATGTCCTTGCTGTCCCTGGGAAAGCCATTTGGGCTCTATGCTCTACTAGATGGTTAGGCGCAGGGAAGCTTCCAAAAGAAAGAAGCATTTACCAGCATGGAGTAAGGGCTAGGCCAGGCTTTCAGGAGCAGGCCATAGCTGGTTCCTCAGCAGCTAGATCACTGAGGGGTGATGAGCAGAAGGGGTTCGGTAAAAACGTGCCCTTCACATGTGCAGACTGAAATCCAGGAGCTGGGCAACTTGGGCAAGAGTCTTAACCTTTCTCGTCTTAGCTTCCGCCTTACCCACTGAGAGAGGCTAATGTCTACCCGGAAGTCATTAGGGGTGAAATCATGTATGGGAAATTCAGAAACTATGCTGACTTTTTATTTTATTTCTCACAGTTTAACGTGTTTTAATAGCAAACACACAGGAATAGCACAGGAGACAGACAACATCAACAACATGGACTTGCATGTAGGCAACTTAGAAAAGTACAGGGAACGGATGGAATCTATGATAAAAATGCTACAAACACTATTTAGTTGCTGCCAATAAGAAATTTACTTGCTTTTTAAAAATCCAAATGTTGGCATTGTCCAGAAAAAAAGGTAGAGATTTATTTATAATTGTTATAAAGTTGAACTGTGGAAACATTCTGGCTTGCATTAACACTATATGGTCCCACATTACATTAAAAATTCACACACAAATGAAAATGGACAAACTGCCAAGACCTGATTTCTGCCCCCTATTTTTCCATTCACTCTCATGCACCTAAGTAACTTTTGATCCCGTGGGAAAAAAACAAGCATGCAGAACGACCAATAGCAGGAAGAAGAGAATCTTTTTAAAATTTTTGTTTGAAGGGGAGGAAATAAAAATTTCATTTGAGAATGAACTCTTTGCCAACATAGTGGATTCTTCAGCACGTCCTCCACAAAGGCGGAGGAGCACTAGCCGGATGTCGTTGGGCATAATTGTTACGCGTTTGGCATGGACAGCTCACAGGTCGGTGTCTTCGAAAGGGCCAACCAGGTAGGCCTTCTTGCCCCTGTGAAGCACCGGTAGCTGCGCTCCGGAAGAGCGGATCTGTTTTTAAGTCCTGAGCAATTTCTCGGGCCTGACACCCAGGGCAGTTTGAGAATGAGAAGGGTGGTGGTCTAGGGCCCTGAGGTGCCACAGGGCCAGACGTGTGATGAGGAGGAGGCTCCCCCTCCAGGAGAGGACGGGCTCTGCAAGCGCCTTGTGCATTGACAGCCGCACCTCCTCCTTGTGCCCCTTCTGCACCAGCTGGAGCGGAGGTGGCGCTGACCTGGCGGCTCTATACTGGTTTTTTAAAAATTATTTTATTAGGGGCTCATACGACTCTTATCACAATTCATACACACATCAGTTGTGTAAAGCACATGTGTACATTCATTGCCCTCGTCATTCTCAAAACATTTGCTCTCCACTTAAGCCCCTGGCATCAGGTCCTCATTTTTCCCCTCCCTCCCCGCTCCCTCTACCTCATGAGCCCTTGATAATTTATAAATTATTATTTTGTCATATCTTGCCCTGTCCGACGTCTCCCTTCACCCACTT
>NW_022111310.1:24887458-24889295 GCF_000313985.2 Echinops telfairi
TAGTTCAAATCCATCATCTGTTCCATGGAAGAAAGATGAGGCTGTCAGCTCCTCTCAAGATTTACAGCTTCGAAAACCCTACAAGGGGTCTTCATGAGTCCAAATAGATCCAATGGCAGCGGGCTTGATGTCTGAGGTTCATATAGACACACCAGAGGGAATCAAAAAGCTCACGGAAAATGGAATTTGAAGACCTGCTCTGTGTGTGTATGTGAGCGCTCGTGCGTACCCCCCATAGCATTCCAGGAACTAAAGTATATTTGATCCATCTCCCATTATTGAGTATCTTCCATACTCCTGATTTTCCACAATGACTCAGTCTGGATTTTCCATCTGCTGGATAACAGACTAACCATTCATACGTGTTGTCTGACACAGTCCGCTTTGCAGTTATTTTGGCCCACACCAACACACATGATGGCTAGGCCTGAGGCCCGCCCCACATCACCAACCCGGGGCCAGGGCGGTGTCCAGGCCTTCATGGCTTCTCTGCATCTCATCGTCTCAAGACCAAGCTGGGCCAGTTCTCCCTGGCAGAGTGTCTCTGGATGCAGAGATGGTGTTCTTGCCGATGCCCCTTCCAGAAGGCTCTGGGCTCCTTATGCTAATAAATCCTCTCCCCACCTGAGGCCCAGAGGTAAAACTGACGTTTTCAAAACCCCCCAAAACAAAAAGCTATCTTACATCCAACCCGCAGAGCAACACTCCACGCCTGTATACCTGAAGGTCCCCAGTATCTGCTCCTCAAAGTCTTTCTGTCCTTCCTGCAAGGGGAGCGGGCACCAGAGGCGGGCAGGATGGGCCAGAGATCCTAGCTGATGGTGGTGAACTGCTGACCATGTGGTGAGCAGCCCGACCTGTAACTGCTTTGCCCCGGGGCTCCGTTCCACACCTGATCGAGTGCTCCAAATGCGCATCTCTGGGGACAAGGCACACTGGAGGCACCCGCACTCCACAGGTGGTCTAGAGGTCACGTCACTCCGGAAATGCTCCTCCAAGACGCTACTCATACATCTAAACAAACACCAGACAGAGCACACGGGTGAGCACTAGAAAATGAGTTACAAAATGTCAAGGTCACGGAGCGATAAGAAAGACGAAGGAATTGTTCCCAGCTGCGTGAGTGAGGACCCCTAAATCCAGCCACAGGAGGCAGGCCCTGGGCCCATGTGCTGCTGAGGACATCAGCGGGACCGTGGAGAGGTGGCAGCAGCATACCTGTGTCAATCTCCTGATTTGGATGGTGGTGTGTCTGAGTCAGTCACAGTGACGGCAAAGCTCCATGCAAATCTCCCTGGATCCCCGGCACCCAGCCCCAGGCCAGCACACAGAGGGCACTCAGTTTCAAGGGGCACAGACCTACGTGCCAGGGCTTGATTAAGGGCAGGAGTCACACGACCACACCCCACCAGCACCATGGCTCCAAAAGCCATAGGAGGCAGCCCTGGGGATTCCTGCCAGTCACTGGTCTCCAGAAACGCCCTCCCTGGGAGGGCTCAGTAAGGCCCGGGGGTCTTGGGCGGAGCAAAGGAGCAATTTGTACTCCAGGCCCATTGAAGAACCCTGAACAGAGGAATTAATTACCATCTGTCAAAATTAGACTTCTCCCTTCCTACGAGATGCATCTTCCTTTTATTCTTAATTAATTTTTAAAATTACAACATCGGTGCAGAACCTAATTTATTTTACTTTTTGCATTATTTCTCTGATAAGCAATTTCATTTTATGCCAGGCACCTGCCTTGACACCAATTTGTCACATCAGGACTCACTTTGAGGTGCTGCATGAGACGCCATTGAGCACTGGGGACTCAGACGTGTGTGTGTGTGTGTGTGTG
>NW_022111310.1:24889408-24927331 GCF_000313985.2 Echinops telfairi
CTCCCCCCTGAGAACCGAATGCCTGGCACTAAACCACTTCGAGGGCCCCCTCCAGCCTTAACGTCGGCTGTTCTGTAAGTTTATCATTCCCTGATCCATCAATAAATATCCACAGACTTGCTAAGGAGCAGGCTACACTCGGACCCCTGGGACATGTCCATGGGCAACACAAGGCCGCTGCTTAGAGTCTGACCCTAAGAACACGGTATGCGGTCTGTCCGAGTGTGACAGTGCGGAGGACAGCCTAGAAGGACAGGACGGGCAATTTCACACACAGGGGAGGGGTCCCAGGAGCAGGGGACTGTGAGTGAGGAGTGAGCACCCCAAAGACTGTGAGGGTCCCAGGCTGCGGGACTGAGGTAGAGGGGAAGTGGGAAGGGGAGAAGAGACAGGGTGGCCTAGCATCTCCCTGGATCCCGCTTCAGGGGGCATTGACCTGTCCACACAAGAAACACGGCGCTTCCTGAACCCCTCGTTGGACCTTCTGGTCAGCTCGGATGCCGAGCAGGTCTCCCGGGAGACTAGTGTGCACAAAGGGGACCTCATGCACATCCTGCCTGAGGCATGTTGGGCGACCAGCCTCACCCTCTCTTTCTCCAGTATGCCATCGTCACCATCACCACCGCCTCTGCGGCCACCATCCTTCCGTTCTGAGTTGTCAGGTCAAGTCCGTTCTGACGCCTAGCCACCCAATGAACCAGAGACCAAAGGTGGCCCGTCCTGCGCCATCCCCACAATTGCTCTTAGGTTCGCACCCGTTGTTGCAGCCACTGCGTCAATCCCTCTTGTCGAGGACCTTTCTCTTCGCCCTCTACAGCCCCCGTTTCTCGGGCGTTTTAATTCTAGTCTCTCAGCGTTACGTGGCCATCCACACAACAGTCCTGTGGAGCCAACCTTCTCTCCTGCACTGTGAGAGGCAGAGAACAACCCGAGGTTGCTTAGCAGGTCTGCGTGCGCGTGGGCACACGCCGGGGCTTGTCCGTGCTGCTCACGGACCATGAGTCTCCAGAGGCCTGCAGAGAATAAGCCGACAGGGTCTGCCCGGCCAGGGAACAGTGGGTGTGGGTTGGGAGCAAGGAGAGGTGTCTGGTGCGCTCTCACAATCCCTCCGCCGACTGCCTGCATCCTTAGGGGCCATCGTTGTTAGACTGAGGGCCCTGGCTGGGGTGGGGCAGGCCCTGACTCCATTCTAGAGCCCCCCCTTCCTGGGTCTCCTTCCCCAAAGCCCTCCCAGGCATCGATCGAGGGTCAGGAAGAGGTAGATCACTCCTTCCATTCTGACAGCCTGCTCAGGCAGTTGGGTGTCATCCCCTCATGCTGCAGAGGAGAAAATAAAGCTGTGTGGAATTCACTCAGTTGCACCCAGGAAATCAAGGCCCCCTTGCACCAGTTGCACCCAGGAAATCAAGGCCCCAGGTCCATCCACCTGTCTGACTGGGTCCTCTCCATCCTGCCTCCGGCTTCAGTGCTTGCTGGGCTGCTGCATGGGGCAGGTTGACGATGCCAAGGGCATGTGGTGCAAACCCAGCCGAGTCCTGTTTTACAGTAACTCTCCTCTGGAGACTCATGGTCCGTGAGCAGCACGGACAAGCCCCGGCGTGTGCCCACGCACACGCAGACCTGCTAAGCAACCCCAGGTTGTTCTCTGCCTAACCAGGAGAGAAGGCTGGTGCTGCCGCTGAAGCGTTGGGCCACCAAGCAAAGAGTCGGCGGTTCGACCCCACTAGCCGCTCCACGGGAGAAAGACGTAGCAGTCTGCCTCCACCAAGCCTGGCACCTTCAGAAGCCCTCTGGGGCCATTCGCCTTGATCTGTAGGGTCACCAGCAGTGGGCATCGCCTCCAAGGTTTCAGGTTGGGTTTGGGGAGGGGGTTTGCACCCAAAGCTGCTGTGAACTGGGAGCCTCGTCTTCCTTCGTGCGTTTGCAGACATTCCATCTCAAAGCCAGTGAGATCCAAGGAAGCTTCGGCTGGAATGAAACCCAACGCCAGGAAGAGGAAGAGAGGAGCGTGAGGTCATATTTCGAAATGGCAAAGAGGTGCTGTTTGCTCAGCCGGGCTGCAAATTTTAATTCCAATCTCTGCAGCTGGTAATGTGCCTGTCGCTTGGAGAATAGACACTAATTGACAAGCAACTAAATAAATAATGTGTAACATGAAAGCAAACACAGCTTTCAAAGAGGGGTGGGGGGAGAGCAAAAAGGATGAAATTCAACATGCGGCCGGCGGAACAGTGCTTTCCGTACGCCGTTAATGTGACATCAAAAGGCTTCTCAGCATACTGGTTTTATGGTGAAGATGCAGTTTGGAGTCATCTGAGGCTCTCTCCCCACTCCGCTGCATGGAGATCAGAGGCAGCTCTTCAAAGGGAAGGGGAGAGCCACAAGCTCGGGCCTGGGGACAAAGCGCCAGGCCCTGCGGGTTGCAGATGGAGAGACTGGGGCCCAGAGACAGCGGTGCACAGAATGGCGCTTCAGGACCTGGGGGATCAGGCTCTGCTGGCTGAACACCCCACCCCTCCCCACCGCACCCCAAGCTCCCCACGCTGAGCGTCCAAGGAGAGCAAGCGCATACTCTAGCATACTCAAGCCCTCGCTTGAGACACTGTCTGGGAGACCCTTCCCCCCACCCCTTGACTTCTTTGTCCTTGGCACGATCTAGCCTCGAGGTCTCTGAGGGGCACACACGGGTGGCCCTAGGCCAGTCGCTTTGAAAGGACATCATACTCGGTCAAGCAGACGCGCAGTGAGAACGACGCAGGCCCTGGACAAGGTGGGCTGACACGTGGCAGAAGCACTGCCCCAGGCATGACAACCGCGCAGGCCTGGGCAGTGCTTCCGTGGGTTGCACACAGGGTGGCTGTGAGTCAGAGCCAACAGTTGTCGGTTCCGCTGACAGCAGCAACACAACCCGCCTGCATTCTCTCTGCTTCTCCCAATGTCCACCTGTCAGCCTCTCACTTTGAGTGGCGCCTGCCGGGAGATGGGTCCCGAGTCATGTCCTGTATCAGGCAGACCCTGAGAGGAATAAGTGACAGAAATCCCACTCACACCAATTTCAAGCACAAAGAGGATTTATTGTTTTGTGTCACCAAGTAGGAGGGGCTGACGCCAAGGACTTGCCATACTGCTCGTCAGCCCTGGTCTCTGTGGCCACGGAGAGTCAGGGGACACGAGCTGCAGCTGTTCCCATGCTGTTCCCACCACAGCTTTCCTGCCCGAGAGGAGATTTGAGGCCACTGTTATAGGAAAAGGACCAAGATAACGACTCTCATACCAAAGGAACGAGACTTTGGAGACTGTCAAGGGAGTAGGGGGAGGGCAGGGGAGGGAAGATAAAGCAAAGGGCTAGAGTGAGGATGGGGGTCATGTCGGTGGAATGGGAGATGATAGTCCACACAGGGAGAAGAGGAATCAAAGAGCAAGCAAGGACAAATTATGGCGGGGCAGGGACTTTAAGTTGTAGAAATCAAAGTGGATGATCTGAAATGTAAACCTCCACCTAGTTTACAATGAAAAAAAACTGTTAAAAATAAATAACCAGAGAAGAAAACCCCCACAGCTTGGAGCTGCAACGAGAAAGTTCTTAAGGAAGATGCTAGCTGGCTGTGCTTCTGTCGCGAGGCCAACCCATGAGTCATCCCTGGGGCTGAGGTGAAGCAGGTTTCCAGCTCGGTGACAACGGGGTCAGGCTCGGGAAGCCAGGAGAGCAGGTCCCCAGACAAAGAGGATCTAGGTATTTTCCAGCAGAAGGGAAGAGGGCCCCGGGCCAACTAAGCAACTGGTCTAACTCAGGACCTAGCTTAACCTCGGGTCTAAGTCCAGGACCTTCAAGCCCAAATTTGTGTGCCAGGGTGAAATGCAAAGGTCATGAGGCTGGAGCCACCCTGAGCTGACCACACAGATCTGCATCAGGGCAGAGGCAGTGCGAGGCCCGGGTCATAACTTGTCTGTGCGGCAGAGTCCCAGGGGGCTCCTTCTTCCCGGAGCTCACCGCACACCCACCACCCTTTAATCTCTAGGGCTGGGATCTCTCATCTGTGTGATTATCCATCCATTCCAAAGCCGGCACACAGAGAAAGGAAGGAGCTCAGGGAACCGTAAGAAAGACAAAGCAAAGGGACTTGGTATTGACCATCGCTCTGATAGTGGGTGGGAGATAAGCTTGAACAAGCACGTGTCCAACGAGGGTCTCCGCGTCTCCCTCTGGACAAAGAAGAGGTTGGAAACCAGTGGTTTCAAAGGGTGTCCCCTGTCCTTCCCCCAGAGCTGACCCGTTCTGCTTCTATTCTGAGTTTTCTTTTCTTTGAAACCAGGGTTCTAATTCCCGAAGCCTGGGTGGAGCCGCACACCTCCATGGTAGGTGAGACTTGGGAGGGGCCTTGAGCAAGTCAGGTCTCCTCAGCTCTCAGAGTTGTATCTCTATCTACTGGGGGGTTTGACCAAACGGCCCCAAGAGCCATCACCACCTTGGACACTCAGGTATTCAGGTCTCCTGTCAGCAGACACATCCCGAGGAAGCTCCGGAGCCCAGAGGAAACAGGGAGACGGTGTCTGCAGATGGACAATTATCATCACACAATATAACACTCTAATGGTGGAATCTTTTATATTAGAATAGACATTATGGAGCACAGTTCTATCAAATGAATATAATAGACTTGTTTTATATTACAATGCACACTGTAATTACACATTTCAATAATTCCGTCAATGCATTACACAGAGGCGTTGTGAAGCAATGGAGTCTTGTAACCATATATAATAACTTGCCCAAGGGAAAGGCACTGTGGGTGGTGACAGCAAGGCCTGACTGAGCCCTCGTGGCTGGAGCTCCAGAGGTGACTCCAGGCTGAGCCTTTGCAGATGAGAGGGAGCTGGTCAGGCTGAGGATGGGGCAGGGGCGTGGGCATTTCAGAATAGAAAACACATATGCAGAACCTAGAGGCCTAGAAAGAGGGAGAGGTGGAGGAGGAGCCTTCAGGAAGGAAGCACGCGAGGCTGGTACCTCTCAGTGGTGGCAAGGGGTTCCTGTGAGGTGAGAGATAAAGGCCAGTCCAATCAGGAGGGACCAGGTCCCAAGGGAGTGTCAGGACTTGGCTTTGGGTGGGAAGTGGTATGGTGTAGCTGTGGGATGGATGGAAGTGGTATGGTGTGCTGCGTTAGGCTGGGTTGACTAGAGAAACAAATTCAGTGACACACACATATATGTGTTGGAGAGTGCTTTATATCAAGAGGTAACTATGTATCAAGCGAACATGCCAGCCCAGTCCAGAACGAGTCCATAATTCTGATACCAGTCCATAAGTCCGATACGAGTCCCTAAATCCCTCTTCAGACTCATGCAGCCACATGCAACGATGCAGCATGCAGGGAGATCACAGGCTGGTGGGTGCAGATTTGTGTGGACCCAATGGCGGTGTCTCTGGCAGCTCTCCAAGTGATTCGACAGCAGGAAGGTGAATCACAGAGGAGTAGGGGGATGTTCCCAAGACTCTCCTTATGAGGACGTCATGCCCACAAAAGAGGCAGCATCAAGCTGTGACCTGACTTGATAGGCTAGACTCCACTCCTACACTTCAAGTTGATAAGAAATGATGTAATTCCCACATATGGTATGGCGTGGTGTGGTGTGATATGGAAGTGGTATGGCTGTAGTGTGCTACGGTGTGGCTGTGGTGTAGTATGATGTGGTGTGCTATGCTGTGGTATGCTATTATATGGCTACAGTATAGTATAGTGTGCTGTGCTGTGCTGTGCTAGGGTGGGGCTTCTCACTGGCCCGGGCAGCCAGGAGGCCAGCTCCATTTGTACCGGGGGTTTTCCCACAGCAGCAGTGAGGAAGGGCAGGATTCTGTGGTCTCACGGCAGAAGGGCGCTCACGCTCACCTGAGAGGTGGTCAGCGTCTCACCCAAAGCCCTGATGGACCTCACTTCTGGACCTCACTTTAATGCCTCCCCTCCCCCGGCCTCTCTCCTTCTTCTTAAATGCTATTGGTTTCCCAAAGCCAACAGCAAACTTGGCAAACCCTGAGCGCCTCACATCCACCCGAGGCCCGCTGCCAAGCCATTCCAGGCCCCAGCTGCTGTCCTTTCCAACCCAGGTTGGTCAGAACAAAGCTGGGCTCCACAGCGGATTCAGTAACGCTTTTTGTTTTAATAGATCACCAGGCTTTTCTTTTGATCACCTCTTCTAGCCTCCCAAACTATGCTTTCAGTGTCTGCTCTGTAAACCCACCCGCTGGTAGTACTTTTTATGGAAGTGCCAAGCAACACACACACAGCCCCATGGGGCTCCCAGCCACTGGCTCCCGGCACTGAGGAGGCATGTCTGCGTGGGCCACCTCCTCCGAGGTGACTTCAGCTGGAGGGTGGCGGTGGGAGCCACGGGCGACTCTGCCCCCTTCCTTCCCGGCGTCTTCAGCGTAGGCCAGCCAGTGCCACGAGCGAGCTGGGACCACATGTCGCTCTGTTTGGGAGGAAGTGGCATTAATACAAACAGGATTTTTAAAAATCTGAAAACATGTAATTAAGCTCTTGTGTGAATGCCTGTTAACAAGGATGTGATTACGGTATTTGAGAGAGAAACGTGTGGGCAGGTGGTTGGTAACCGATGCGTGGTTTTATTAGCACTGTGATCCAAGAGCAGGGGGCTTCCCTGTCCAGTGCTGCCCTCTGGGGTCAGGTGTGGGCAGCAGCTTCCCAAGAGATGGGCTTTAGAGGGACAAGATGGGCAGAGGCTGGAAGGGACCTGGAAAAGTAGGAGGGCAGAGAGGACTAGAGGAAGAAGTTAGAGGCTACTCCCGCGATGAAGAGACGGAGGCTCAGAGAATGGCAGAGCCGGGCCTTGGCTGTACTCGTGGGACCCATCCTTGGCAGATGGATCCCACCCCAGCCACGCCCAGCACTCACCAGGCGGGGCTGGGCCCACACCTGGCCCAGGGGTGCAGGGCCCGCCTTGCAGCCAGCCTGCCTCCATCTGAATACAGCTCCGGGGCAGCGCTGGCTTCGTGGTCTTGGGCAGGCCCCTCTGTGCTCCTGAACTGCTTCTATAAAGCGGTGTCGCAGCAGTAAGTAGCTCCCTATCAGGCCCTTTCAGGGCTGTGTGTGCCGACGTCATAAAGACGCCCGATTTACAGCACCACACAGCGTGGTGATCTCCTTCCCGGCCAGGAGGCCTGCCGGCTCTCCTGCCTGCTGAGCTGGGGCAGCTTTGGGGCTGTCTGGTGAAGGAAGTTGTGGGCTGGCCAGGCCCTGTGCCGGAGAGGTAAGCAGGCCCCACTGAGCCCGGGCCCTCACTGGGCTTCCGTCAGAGGCACAACCGCCCCCACCCCCACCCCCATGCTATTTGCACGTACCAGTGGGGCTTGGAGACATTTGGGGAGCACTTCCATTACCCTTTGTTTCCATTCCTCCACAGCTTTTTGAAGGCCCTCCTCATAGACCCTAAAGTCACAACAGTGAGCCAGTACCAGCGAGGGTAGAGCTGGGGCCACGGTCTAGTCTGGGGAGCTCTGAAGTCAGGAAGGCATCTCTGAGGCAGGGACTTTGGGAACGGCCTCTGAAGCATGCCTAAGAGCAGTGAGCAAGAGACGTTAGAAGAGCGGGTGGGAGCATAGTAAGCAGGGGGCAGGCAGCATGTGCAAAGGCCCTGAGGGCCTAGGAAAAGGCCAGGCCACTACTGGCTGTGTGCACAGGTGAGTGGGCCAGGCGGGTCTCAACACACCCGGGACACATTTGGTGGTCAATGAGGGGGCACGATCAACGTTCACGGGCCCTGGCTGTGCTATGGGGGATATTTGAGGAGAGGAGTGGGCATGACGGAGGCCATCTGGGAAATGACAGTAAGCGAGCCAGAAGAAAGGCAGGTGATTGCTTGGACCAAGGCAGCGGTGGAAATGAATAAAGACCTTGGGATGCAAGGAGTGTCCTGTGATAGGACCTTGGGTGGGTCAAGATCACTCTAGCCTATGCGGCTGACGAGGCAGACTCTTCACAGAGATGAAAGCACACAGCAGCCCCCTGATGTGGCCAGTGTCCGAGCCTCCAGTCCACCATTCCAGGCCGCTGTCAATCCATCTCGTAGTTTCTCAGGGGAGGAAACTGAGGCTAGCTTCTTGTGCCCCTCCCTGCGGGTCAGGGCAGACTGCTGGGTGTACAGGCCAACACAATGGGACTGGCAGGCCACGTCTGAGCCTACGAAGCGCAGTTCTGGGCTCCTGGGGAGATGGGATGAGTAATCCCGATAATTGAATTTTTGAGTTAGACTTAAAATACGGCCAAGATTGAAAAGGCAATTTGGCAGGTCCGGGGCTCCCTCAGGCGTTTCTCTGCCTCCATAAGGCCGGTCTTATTAACAAGATCACTCTTTCTCCGTCCACCCGCCTTCCACCGGCAGTGCTCGGGCCGCCACGCGGGGAACTCAATTGTGGGCCCCCAGGTCCCTGCTCTGCTCACCCTGGGACGTTTCATCAAAAAGGGCAAGGTGAGTGCACTTTGGCCGATAAATGGAAGGGAGGGCTGCTGAGTTTGGCAAAGACGCTTGCTGGCCAAAGAAGAAACTCCAGGGGTTCGAGAGCTGACAGGTGGATTCAATCCATGGCTGGGGCACGTGCCCCGTTGGGGTGTTGTGGATGGATGACATGATGCACACGGTTGGGTGCTGGCCTGAAAGATCGCGGGGCTTGCACCCAAGCTCCTCCAGGAGGGAGGCCCAAAGCCCACTGCCAGGGCGGGGCTGGGGCACAGCGCCCGGGCAGCCTGGTGCGAGCCTCTTCTCTATATATAGTCCCTGCAGCTGGTTCGCTCAGGTGCTGCTCCTCCGGCACACGTGGTGATTAATTTCACCGACGATGGGAAATTGACGCATTTTCTGATTACTGCTTCAGAGCCTCCTGAATTCAGCTGCTGGTAAAATTAACTCACCAGGGACAATGGAACTTTTCTCAAGGTCCAAATTGTCCTTATTTGCAGTTTGTTCTTGGCCCTCATCCAGCCCAAACAACCCAGCCTGCTTCCCACCGCGATGTGAGTGGGACCTGCACTTGCGCAAGGTTGGGAGTGTTTCCACAGGATGCTAACATGGGAGGGGGGTGCAGACTGTGCTTTGGGGGCTACTGTGACCCTGCAGAGCCCTGGGAGAACTGCTGCAGCACGTGACCAGCAGCGCCCGCCCCATGCCCCTCAGCCCCAGGCACTGTGCAGCCCAGGCAAGGCGACCAGAAAGGGCTGGGCACTGCCCGAGCCCAGAGGGAGTGTCTCCTCAAATCCTTCCAGCCAGACCCCTGCCAACAGCCAACTTCGTCCCCGTCTCCCATGCCACAGATTCATTGTGCCAAGGCAGGAGGTAGTATTGCTCCCTGAACACCCAGGTTTTCCAAAGCAAGGTCTGGGATAGAGCCTGAGCCCAAGACTGACTTCCACACCTGAGCTCTATCCATTATGTCTACAGCCTATACAGGTATGCTCGTGCACACACCAGTCATCTAAGAGTTCTCCCCAAACTTGAGACCAGCCGGTGAGAGAAACTGAGTAGTCATTGATTCTGGAGACAGTCTTCTTGTCTGAGGCTCCAGACAAGTCTAAGTCAAGACTGGCCACGGAGGCAATTCCACCCTGCAGATGTCCACTCTGATACAGGCCTTACTCCCTACCCCCCAACACTCCACACCGCCCTGCCGGTGGGTCAGCGCCGACAAAGAGCTGAACTGCCCTTGAGGAGCCGTGGGTCTTCTTGAAAGGGAACTGCCACATGGCCCCTGGCTGCCGGAGCCTATGTGCAAGCACCTGACAGAGAGAGCACAATGACAGGCTGGTGCCCCAGGCCCTCACACTAAGTGGATGAGGGAAGGGGGGAGGGTGACTGCTGAGCAGCCATACCCTTGACACTGTGCAAAACTGCTGCGCCCCCCCACCTACCCCCACTGGGCCTCGAGCCAACCCGATCAGACCAGCTCGAATCCCCCTTATCTCTGGGAAGCTGTGGGGTAGCAGGGAGCAAGCACCCTGGGTGAGGAGTGTGGATGTACAGGAGGGCTCAGGGCAGGCCACCAGCACTCAGAAAACTTGGGTGAGTCATTCAGGCTGCCCTGACCACCACTGTGCCACCTGGGTGTCCGGGTCTGGGCAGCGGAATGGTCACATCACTAAGTGACCATAAAAAAGCCAAGCCTGGTGTGTTTCTGGGCTCTGAGGGTGGGCTGGGTCAAATGCCAGGGATTGCCACCGAACTCTGCTCTCTAGAAATTCAGCCTGGGGTATGTGGGGGGCTACAGGAGCCCAGAGGCCGAGGACTCCCCCAAGCAGGGATCGGGTGGTTGCTGTAGGGCCCTATGGAGCACTCTAGGAGAGGCGCACCTCAGAGGAGCATTTCAAAAGAGGGGCACTTGGAACTCGCCGGGGCAGGCCAACAGGCTGCCTGAAGGCTCAGTGCCATGAGGTGAGGGGGATCTGGAGGGGCTGGCAGGGCCCAGACTTGGGGCCCTTGTAACCCTTCTTAGGGGCCTGGGCTTGTGAAGATAACAGGAAGCCACAACAGGGTTTGGGGCAGGAGCGCCTCCTGGTCAGATGCCCGGTTTTTCTAACCACCTTGATTCTGCAGGTCAGGGGGGTTTGGGTGTGGGGAGCGGGACTGGAGAGAAACCTGACTGACGTAACTGAGGCTGAGAAAGCAGTGATGGACAGAGGGAGATCAAGGGATGGAGAGATCAGGCCTTCTAAGAGGTCGGAGCAGAGATGGGAATGAGGGAGCAAGCCAGAAAGGAATCCGGTGAGAGGGAAACGTAGATCAATAGTTTCTGAGGGATTACAAACAGCGGGCTCGTCCACACGGGCGCTGCAGGAGGATGGCTGGGGGAGTGGGATCACAGAGGGAGACTGAGCCAGGGCTGGAGCATGCCTGACTGCGGGTCACGCATGCCCAGCCACCCACCTTAAAGCTGGTGCCTGCTCTGTGACACCAAAGTGGCAGAGTGGGGCAGGGCAGGGCAGTCCTGGGCCATTTCAAAGATGGCCTCGGGGCCCCGTTCTGCTCATGTTCCTCACGGGCCCCAGGTCAGTCTTGACGGAGCGAGGTGAAGGAGAAGCCAGCACACGAAGGTCAGTGACGGGGCTGGAGCAAGCAAATCACTGGGCAGCAGCACGGGCAGGAGCGGCACCTCACTGTCATCCCCAGGGCAGGGGGAAATGCCGGGTGCCAGCCTGGCCTCCCGCATGCTCTGTCCTGAACCACGGAGGGTGCCCCTGATGGCTGCTCTGCAGAGGACAGGTCGCAGAGATGCTGAGCGCAGCGGCTGTGGGCACCAGGGCACTGGCCACCTGCGTGGAGAGCCTGGCCACTCTGGGCCAAGGGGCTTGGCAGCAGTGCCCAAGGTCAATGGGATATCCACGACCCTGGCAGGCCCCCACTGGGAGTCTGGGACCTGGGCTCTGAAGCTGCACATGAAAAAACAGAAGAATCAAGTCGAAACGACCTGAGTCATTCAAACGGCGGTGCTGCCTGGTACGAAGCTAGCCAGGGGCTAGTCTGCGCCACAGCAATGCCTCGTATCCAGGTACCTACACAGGCCCAACTCCCAACACCTGGGCTCCCGGAGCCTTTCAACACCTTTCTTACCGAGCACCGGGCCTTGTTTCCCAGCAGCCCTTAAACTCACGCCAGGGCAGAAAACCTAACGGGGAAATGGGTTTGCTGGGTCATGCCAACTGGACTTGAACACAGAACAAAGAGACGGCGAGAGGCCTCAGTGGAGCAGCACAGGTTTATTGGTGGCACACTCTCCTCAGGAGCCTGGGCGGCCGGGACTGGCTGTTCCTGGGTGCACTGCTCCGGGCCTGAGCTGCGGGGGAGGAGACACAAGGGAGACTTTTAGGTCCAGTGAAGGGTTTCTGAAGTACGAGCCAGACAGAGCGAAGACAAGAATCCACTCTCTCATCAGTCCGTACTGAGCGAGCACGACGGCAATGCAGTCGTTTTGATGTGCCCGTTCAGGAACTGTCCCCCAGGAGCGTCCCAAGTGCCAGCACTGTTGGCGTGGCAGCGCCCTCAGAAAGTCAGCATAAAACCCAAAGATCCGAGCCAACACGCATGGCAGAGTGGTAAGCCGAAGCGTCTCAGGCACGGCGGGCCTTTCAGTGCCAACTTGGTTTTTTAAAAGAAGTCCCTCTCCCTCTAACCCTGCACAGCCTATCCCCACCCCCGCCCTTCCCCCCAAAGGTTCAAAGAGGCCTTACTACCTCCAGGTTTCCCCTGGCTTTCCGGAGAATGCTGTGGGTTACAACCACTGTGGAGAGAAGGGAGAACGGGAAGATAAGAAACACATGGGTCCAGGAAGACCTGATACAAGTCAAGAACAGAGAGAAGGAGTGCCCCCCTCCCCCAATTCCAAAGGCCCCAGACCAGAGAGGATATGGAGGCCCACCTGCCCCAGCATCCAGCCCAGGCCCAAATCACCCATCCCAAGGAGAAAGGGTGGGCCACAAACCACCCTTTCAGCTAGGCATACCCTCACAGCATTGCCAGAAGGTACAATGTGTGGTATACCCCTCCTGGACCTCAGGCCTGAGCCCGGCACACTTTGCCCCGTTCTTTGAGCAGGCTCCTCAGGGCCTGGGAGGAAGGATTCCGTGGAGCCTGCCCTTTAACTGGCACAAGAGCCCAACTTGGTTTCCCTGGGCAAGTCACATTCCACTTGAAGAGGAGCGATGGATGGCGCAAGTTCAGAGGTTTCGGGCCACCGGACCTCTGAGCTGTAGCAAGGGCATGTCCTCACTGTATCCCAATTCCTGGAGGGAGGCCGGAGAAGCCAGCCTTCCAGGGGAGTGGCTGTAAAGGTAAGCAGAGGCCTCTCTTTCAGTCTTTTTCCAGCACATTCTCCAGCCACGGCTGAAAGGCTCCCATGGAGCACACAGCCTGCTGAGCCTGCTCAGGGTCTGTCCTGAGCAGGGCTAGAGGACGGGTGGGGAATCCAGATTATTCCCTGGGAGCAGGGTAGACACAAGGCCTCCAGAACTGGGCCTTTGCCAACAGCGCCCAAGGCTGGAACAGACCCCGCCCAAATCCACAGTGGCTTAGTCCACAAATAGTTGCCATGTTGTAGCTTTGGGAAACCATTTTTCTTGCCTTACAAAAAATTCCATCTGGAGGTAACAAAGTCTGTTTGCATTCCGTGGCACTGGGGAGAGGAATGGGGGCCCTGGGCTTCGTCTTAACTGGGCACACTGAGGCAGCCACAGTCTCTGGGTTGTCACCTTCACCCTCCCCTCAGGCTGCAGGGCAGCAGTTCTTACCTGGGGCTAAGTCCCCAGAAAAGCAGAACACGTCTGTGAGTGTAAGCCATGTATGCATTAGTCCTGGGGAGAGACACCATAGCTTGTCTTGATATTCACCGAGGGGCCTGTGACCCAGAAAAAGGATTTCACAACTGCAGCTGTTAAAAATAATTCTACACACATTTCTCTGAAAAACAGCTCAGAGAAGAACTAAGGATTCCCTGCCCTAAGTGAGGACGTGAGACACGCCAGCTCTCAATGTGCTGGACGGGGCCGTCGTCTGAGCAGCACTGCCCCGTCCCAAAGCACAGTCGTCCCACTGATGAGGGCAGAGAGCTGACAACTTGCCCCACCAAGTATAGACGTGACTTTCACCTCAGCAGAGTGCTGGGAGGGCTGCCGCTTTTCGATTGTGGCCTCAGGCAATCAGCCCATCCCTGGGGGGTGGGTATTCCTGTCCCCCTGAGGACCTGCACCTCACTTCAGGAGGGAAGCGGGCAGCCACGTCGAGATGCCCTCTCTGTACATTCCCCTGGAGACTCTGGAAGGAGAGAGCGTCTTCACTCTCGTCTCACACAGGGACTGGCCCTTGCTTCACTCCAAGCTTCATGTTGTCACATTAGAGCCAGAGAGAGACCTGCAGGGCTGGTGAGCTACAGAGCCTTGTCGATGCGGGGCAGGGTGGCAGCACCTGCCGTGGTTAAGAAGTGTTGAGACACTGGCTGGTTTTCTATTAGTGTTTGGGCCCCCAGCCATGGGATCCAGGCGGACCCAAGGCAAAGAAGCAGGGCGCTAACACTTTCTGAGCATCTACTCCATTGTCATGCCCACTTCACAGATGAGAAAACAGGGGCTTTTGATGAAGCTGTGACGACACCAAGCATAATGCCCCACCTGCTTGCTGCTCCAAATGTCCCACAGCTCCCCTAGACATGCCCAGGACTGCGTGTCTCGCCCCCGCATCACCTGCTTACTCGCTCAAAATCCTTCTCCCCTCCACGACCCAGCCCCATCCTGGCAGCCTCACCACTGTCCCAAGGAACTCCACCAGCTGCCTGGGCCTCCATGCGCTGCCCTGGCTTCAGCTCACCAGGTGCTGTGATCTGGGCGCACCTCGTCCCCTTCTATTCCCTGGCAGAAGCCATGGTCCATCCCAAGCATGCTCTTCAACCCTCAATGCCCTCTCTCCCCAGGAGGGAGCCTTCCACTGGGATCCTGCTCTCCTGCCTCCACTCTTAACCTAACTCCAATTCGCCCCTCAAGATCCAACCAGTGCAGTGACGGCGCCTCTCTAGGTGCCTGGTATGCACCTGCCACACCAATGCCCCACCCCCACCCAACCAAGAAACAGATGCTCTGCCCTGTGCTCCTCTATCCTTAGAGCCTGGAGGGGACTGAGCTCTCGTCTGCAGCTCATCCTGCAGTCACAGAGACCATTTTCAGAAGGTTCCCCAGGGGGATGGCTAGGTAGAAGTCCTACCTGATAATAATCTGTGTTCCGTGCATCTGTCAGAAATGTTTGACTTTCCTAAGAGAGGGGCAATCGGCAGGCTCACTCTCCAGAGAGAAAGTGCTCCAGTCAGCAGTTCTCCTACCCGGGGGAACTCCACTCGGACCACCATGAGGCCTGGCCAGGGCTGAGCAGGCAGCAGGCACTCATACAAGCGGGTGCCAAGAAGGGAAACCAGGAGGAGCGGCCCCCTGAGATCAGAGATCAGCGGTGGACCACCTCTACAAAAGTCGAGGTTAATCTCTCGACCGGAGTTTCTGTCTGTCTCCTGATTCTCAGCAAGCCTTTCTCACATGCAGATGGGACAGGTGGGCCTTCTGCCGCTGCCCCGTCAGGCCTTTCCCAGTACAGCCCACCTCAACTCCAACTTGCAGCCTCCGTCCACCCACCAACATGGCCCTGCTTTGAGTCTCTCAGATGCAAAACCCTAGTTCCGTCTCTGCCTCGCCCGGTCCCTGTGCTGGACAGCACTGCTCCTTCCCCCAACACCTCCTCCTCCTCCTTTCGGACTCCGCTCCAGTGCCACTTCCTCCAGGCAGCCCACCTCCCAGGCAGAGTGGGGCCCACCCACTGGCCCTGTGACACCCGGTGTGCTTTCCCATCACTGCATACCCCACACGCCTGCCTCCTCACAAGTCACCCCCCTGGCCTGCCGGCAGTGCCGTGCAGGTCAGAACAGAGGAGTATGACATGGCGGCAGGGTGCCGGTGGCGCAGCCCCACTCACACTGATCAAAGATGGCCTTCTCCTGGTGCTTGCTCAGCTGCAGGAGCTTCACCGTGCTCTGCAGCTTCTGGTCTTGGTCGTACAATTTATGTTCTAACTTGGTAATCTCCGCCTTCATGTCTCCGACCTCAAAGGGAGAGGAAAAGAGAATGAAGAAGACAAAGTAGCATTAACGCACAAGAAGAGCTGCAAATACACATAAAAGGATGCCGAACCTCACTAAGGAAGATGCTTGAAGACAAACTAGAGGCCACTTTCTGCGGGTGAGCCTGGCCCGACCAGCCGGACTCCTGTGGAGGTGAGGGAGTGGAGCCAGCACCCGCAGGAGGGCACTCTGTCTGGGGCCACTGGGAGGCACCCTGGCCAACAACCCTCCCCCCTCCCCCATGTCTCCTGGGAGTGACGGCGGCACAAGAGAGGAGAGGCCTGGGCCCAAGACCAGGACGTTCACCACACTGAAACCTGGCCCAATTGGGGGCGGGGGGGTGGGGGGGCGTGTGCCAGGGAAAATGAACCAAATTGCTTGCGAACAACAGAAAGTGGAAGGCGATGCAGTCGGGCGAACTGGACATGCGGTGGCGTGGAAGGACGCCCAGAGTGGGCAGCGAGCATCGAGTGGCACATCCCATGGCCCCTGCAGATGTACGGCGGTGGTGCCCCCGGGAAACTCAAAGGTGCCACCACCTTGTGAGTCCTGAGGTCTCTGGGAGATGGGATCTGGGGTATCTTACTTTTCTCTTTTAAGTTACCTGAAGGGTTTGCTATTTTATAGAAATTCTGAGGCTCGTTTTAAAAAATGCCTTCAGTGTTTAGGCGTGAACACAGGATGGGCTACCAGAGGCCGCTCAGAAGCTAGGCTGGGAGAGAGCGGGTGGGCGGCCATTCGCACAGGAGGCTCACCCGCCAGTCCCCACTTCCCGGCTCCAACGAGTGAGCAGCTCCACGCCTGGGGCACTGGGACCCGCGCTGGCCGCTCTCTGCTGCCCAGCAACCGCCTGGTGCCGGGGCTGGGGGCTGGGGGCTGAGCCGTCTGTCAGCTCAGAGTCCCTGTCGTCTGCTCCCAAACTTGTGCATGGCAGTTGTACGTGTAATTAAATTACACAATTTAATTAAATATTAAGTAAACCCATGAATATGTGTACAAAAAGAGAGAACTGGTTGTATGAAAACTAACAGATGCTGCAGGAAAGGCTTGATGTAAAGGCAAGTCACTAAAAAACACATTTCTGGCAAATTACGTGTGGGAGAGACGGCGATAAAAGTGTGGGAGGAACAGCCTAGAGGAGTTCTAGATTCAAATTGCTTTGCAAGTGTCTTAAGTTTCTTCTTCATCTTAAAGAGCCAGACAGTGGAAGTGACAGACATACACTATGGGTGGAGCTTATGAAAGGACAACGAGGTGAACTCCGATCAGCATGTCCAGAGGAGAGGCCCTGGCCCACCATCACAGGAGCGGCAACCGAGGGTGGCCCCCGGCACAGGAGGGCAACCGCGGCTCAGTGCCAAGTTCAGCTGAGACGCTGACGGTGGAATCACTTCCTGCTTCCCCGCATTAGCACACTCCTGAGGCGAACCCAGCGTGTCAGGGACAAGGACTTCCGCTGCTCTCCCAAAATGGAGCTGATTTCAGCAGTGGGTTTTCTTGGATTCTCTTCTTCACGCTCAGAGCCCACACAGATGTGGGTGGGCCCATGGCTCCAGAGACCACAGGTTCCAGGAGAATGTTACCACATTCACAGCCTTGGCTCCACTCCTGTCCAGTGTGGGGTGTAATCCATCACTCATCTACCCCCTGCAGCAGAGTGAGACCCACACAGGATGGGGCCACAAGGCAGGTGAATAGAATGGTTGTTTCGCATCTGTCTGGCGAGCCCCGAGCCCTCTTTCTGAGACCAGAAACAGGCCTCACATACCCCCCGCCCCCGAACCCTACCCTCCAGGAGTTGAGGTGGGCGGCTGCTCCACTGGGTACCCATGGTGCCCGGAGCTTCCCCGGCCATTGTCCACTCAGCGGAGGGCAGTTACGGGGTGTTGACAGGTTTGTCTCCCTGACACAACAAGTTCCTCCAGCCTCTGTCCTCTGAGGGGCAGTGTCCGGCACAGGGCCTGCACAGGGTAGGTGCTGCAAGGCCACCTTCCTGTCAGTGGGGATCACTTCCATCCACCCGACCTAATGCCCGTGCAGGGTCTCTCCAGCACGCCCACAGGGAGTGTCTCTGTTTCCACTGAGGAAGACCTCCAAGTTACAGGACGCGTCTGTGACGGTGAGACAGCAGGTGCCCTGCCGCCCTGCTCTGCCTGTCTCTAGCTCTGTCGTGCTGGAGTCACGAAGCCTCCTGGGAACAGGGCCTAACCCTCTGAAGGTTACCACAAGGGGACATAAGCGGTGTGCGTGCCATGCAACGGGCACCCTCCGAACTGGGTCGACTCCTTCGTCAGTGCTCTCTTCCTGCCTCGCTCCAGCAGCAGCTTCCACACACACACCCTTGTCTTCCTTTTAGCAACGAACCACCTCATGGGCTTACAAAGGGAGAAGTAGCGATGACCCCCGGCAACCAGCCAGCCTCCGCAGTTAGTGACCGACCGCCCGCCTGCCAGTCTTGCCTCCTCCACAGATCCCTGCCCATCTGCAGCCCCGATGACTGTGAAGACAATCTCAGAAGTCACTGGAGTGGACCTCTAGGAGAGAGACACTCGTTTCTGAACAGATGAGCACACTACCATCACACACACCAACACAAACCTGACAGCAGTGCCTCCAGCCCACCCGACAGGACACCGGAGGGCTCCAAGGAGTGTGTGGGGCAATGGACTTAGACGATCATGGAATTGGCCCTGAACTTTTTAAAGCCCCCTCTTAAGTCAGTGGACACAGCGCCTGGGTGCTTCCTAACCTGATTCTTCCTGACAGTTGGTGTGTTTGATTCGGGGGCCACATAAGTCCCCCACCCACGCCGGCCATGTGATTAGCATGTCAGTTCAATACAGTGCTTCTCAAAACCGCCGTGAGGCTTATGAGGACGGACTGTTGGGCCCACTCCCGGAGGTGCTCGCGCTCTGCTCGGCCGGTTTGAGGGGAGCCTGGGAATCTGCATTTCTAATAGGTTTGCAGGTGGCGCAAGGGCCCAGGGTACAGCCTTTGAGGACTCCTAGGAAGCTGCAGGTGCACCCCCCCCAACCTTCCCTTGAATGACAATGCTCCAAACTTGTTATACGTGTCCTGCCCCAGACTCAGAATCCAGCGATTTCTCTTAGGAGGCCGAGTTCCTCCCGGTGGGAAAATTAAATCACCACGGGGCACAAGGGGAGCTGCTTGGTGCGACTGGTCCGCACTTCTCAAGCTGCTTCCAGGGAGGGCGGTAGCCACACGGGTATTTCTGATTCAAAGGCAGTGCTTACGGTTCGCCATCAATTTGGTAGTTCTCTCTTAGGGGGAGTGTCTCAGTGGCTAACAAAATGCACACAGAGAGTTAACTGCATTATCCTAAATACAAAAGCTCCACAATATCAGGTCTATCACAATGAACAACGTACTCACTAAGAAAAGGTTCCTTTGTCCCCCAGGGAGTTCGTGTGGGGCGTGCGCCCCGTTATGTGCTAGAGTCCCTGACACGTTTCCTTGTGCGTGACACATCCTGCTGGCAAGTTTTAGAAACCGTGTTTTCCCATTTTAATTTATAATTAGATGAAGGACCTGCATAGTCTCAAAGTCAATGTTACACAGTCTCCAAGGTCTACTTGGGGAAATCCTGGTCCCTCCTTTCTCTTAGTGCCCACTTAGGAATAACCTATGCATAATGTTACTGTCTACCCTCCCACTGAAAAAAATGATATTAGCAAATACACATGTAGTTATCTAGCCCCCCCCCCCCTTCCTGGCAACTCTGTCTGGATAGACGGATGCACAGGACCCTCTCTCTCTCTAAAGCAGGCCTCAGGCCGCTTCGACTGCCTGGGACGGTGTCTTACATGCAACAGGCAGATGAATGATGTTCAGAGAGATGACCAGGGAGCTAGAAAAAGCAGAGGGGTTGCTTGCTGGGGGAAATACAGAAGTCTGCTTTACATACATTTCACACACAGCAAAAGGCAGTGACAGAAAAGTGGCTACAGACAATTTAACACCACCCGGGAGGTCTGTGTACACCAGCAACATCAGAGAAGCCTCTTGAAGGTCCTGTTGCCGGCTCAAAAGTTCTGTGGTGCTAACGCAAGCACAACCAATTGGCTGAGAACCCCTCAGAACGCGAGGCACCCATCAGGAGCACTGGCCGGTAGGGGCTAATCTGCAGGGAGTGGGGATGCATGGGGCCTTAAAGATAAGCATCGGGCCTGCATCCCAGCCACCAGACAGACAGACCCGGTCATGCACAGAGGATAAAAGCCACAGGCAGGGTCTGTGCTCAGGGTCAAATGTCTAGCCTTAAGAACTAGCTATACGACCTCTTCCCGCAGCAGCCTGAGGAAGTCTGCCCAAATGGTTCACTACTCACTTGACTCAGAAAACCCCACAAAATCATGCAAACCTAGAGGGCTGAATCTTCGGGTCCATTTTAAGAACACCCGCAAAACTGCTCAGGCCCTCAAGTGTTTAAAAGACATCATTATGCGGAAGCGGTGTGTTCCCTGCCGACATTGTAACGGTGGAGCTGGTTGGTGTACACAGGCCAAAAAGCAAGGCTAGACCCAGGGTCGGTGGCCCAAAGGCGTGAATCTTTGCTGCACATGCTTAAAAATGCAGAGAGCCCTGTTGAGCTTAAGGGTTTCCATGTGGATTCTCTGGCCACTGAGCACATCCAGATGAACAAAACCCCCAGATGCATGGCTGGACCGGCAGAGTTCATGTTTGGATCAACGCACACGTGAGCTCCCCTGCCACACTGAAGTGATCCTGCTGAAAAGGCATAAACTGCATCTAAACCAGAAGAGGAGGGTGCTCAGGGGAAAAAAAAAAAACTCCCAGAGAAAACTGAAGAAGCAAAAACGTATAGCTCAGGAATAAAGTAAGCTTAAAATAAAAATTCAAAAAAAAAAGAACTATATAGGGCAGGGGCTTGTTTGGGGTATGGGAGGAAATTATTCACTCACTCATTCAAAGCCACGTGTCTAACCTTTGCTGTGTGGCTCTGTGGGCTGGGCTGCCCCAGGGAGAACGAGGAGGCTGTAGAATTACCACACTGGAAGCCCTAGACAGGGTCGCTAGTCCTCAGGATCAGCTTCCTGGCAGTGGGGTTTGTTTGGAGGCCAGGCAAGAGCCCTAAAAGCAGCCACCGTAGCGAAGCCCCGCCCAGAGGAGGGGTGGCTCAAACCCATCAGCTGCTCCCTAGGGACAGACATGGCAGTCAGGTGCTAAGAGTTACAGCCTTGGAAGCCTGTGCGGCTGGGAGACAGAAAGGAGGAGAAGGCAGGGGATTCGGTTTCGCTCTTTTTTTGGAGGCATGTCCCCTCTGGGAAAAGCCAAGCAAACAGACAAGAAACACTCTTTGGGCTGGTAGGGGGCTGGGGAGGAAGGGTGAGGGTTTGCTGGCTTCCACGCCCACACGGTCCTTCTCTTTCTAACTCCTGCGCTTCCTCCCTCTTGGCCTCTCTCACTCAGACCCTCTGACTCATCCCCATCCTCACACCCGCAGGTGGGCTCAGCTCAGCTCACATGTGACTTGAAAGTCAGAAGAGCAAAGGCTCCCCTGAGTGAGTGGCCTGGCCGTGCCCTGTTCTTCTGCATCCACCAAAGTGAGCAAAGCGACAAGGACTGGACAGGCACTTCCCTGCGCAGGGGGCATCCAAACTTCCTCCCCAGGACCCCAAGAGACAACTCGCTGGCAGGCTGGCTCATCGACACCTTCAGGGCAGAGAGGTCAGGGCAGAGAGGGGCGCCTCACCGGCCACTTCCTTGCCATGTCTTACAGATCTGAGAGCTGGCGAGAGAGATTTCACTAAGCGAAGTAAGGACCCAAATGGGAAGTTGGCGGGGCTGCAGTAAATGAGGGCGCCATCCTTCTTTGCCTGCATGCTCCTCCTTTCAGGGCGGGTTCTCTGATGCTCATGCTCCCTGTCCTCACAGGCCTGCAGCTCCGGACAGAACTCAAGCCTGTCACATTCCTGAGTAGTTCAAACAGGTGCTGAACAAAGCCCACTCAATATGGCGATGAAAGCTATCAACAGGAATCAGAAGCGCCAGAGAAAGCAGCTCATGTGAAAGGGGTGTTTGAGTCGAGAAGAATGAGCTAGTCCACGCGGGGCCACGGGGACTCAGAGCTTCTAAAATAAAAGAATAAACTTTGGTTCCGATATTTCCGCTTTCAAGTCAGGTCTGTCACCTTGAGTAGACAGCTCAACTCCCAGAGTGTGTTTCCTCCCAATAAGGTCCAACCCGACAAGATGCGCTAGGGGGCCGGTTCTCAACCTTCCTGATGCCCTGACCCTTTCATATAGTCCCTCGTGTTTTGTTTTTTAAATCGTTTTATTAGGGGCTCATACGACTCTTATCACAATCCATACATACATCAATTGTGTAAAGCACATTTGTACATTCAATGCCCTCATCATTCTCAAAACATTTGCTCTCCACTTAAGCCCCCGGCATCAGGTCCTCATTTTTGCCCCTCCCTCCCCGCACCCCCCTCCCTCATGAGCCCTTGATAACTTATAAATTGTTTATTTTGTCATAGCCTGCCCTGTCCGACGTCTCGCTTCACCCTCATGTGGTGGTGACCCCCCCAACCCTAACATTATTTTTGTTGCTACTTCATCACTGTCATTTTGCTACTGTGATGAATCTGGCAATCCCCGTGAAAAGGTTGTTCAACACCCAAAGGGGTGGAGATCCATGGGTTGAGAACTGCTGCGCTAGAGGAAGGGGCACAATCCGGTCAGGGCCACAGGCGTCTCCCCTCCTCTGATGTACAGCTGTTGAGGACCAGGCCCCTGGAGACTAAGAGACACACACAGCTCCCTTCCCCAACACCCCCCACCCCGCACTGTCTGCCCGACTCTGACCCCACGGGTCCTCCCCTACCTGCTCACAGTGGTGGGTACACTGGCCATGTGTGGGGAGCGAGACTCTCCAGAAAAGCTTCAACAGCCGCGAGGCTTCTCCTAGGATGCATTTGGCTGTGTCCACGCTGGTGATGAACCTGCTCAGGGGCGCCGAGTGTGGGCCCTACATGGGTGGATGAGAAGGGGGTTACACGCAGTCTTCAGGGAGAGCACGGTGCCAGAGGACAGCAGTTTATCGTGCTTGAAGACGGTGAATCCACATAGGTGATAGAATTGTGTTGAAGATCTTAGGCTAACCCGTAACCGTGATTAATAAGAACCAGCGCTTTCTGTGTGTTATCACCCACCAGGAGGGTCCTTGATGGGACCATTCACCCAGCTCGGCAGCCCACGGAGCTCTCTGGGAGGCAAACACCACAGCAAGAGCAGCAGCACACACACATTGTTCACTGTGCTTTGTTTTGTTGTGTGCAGTCCTGTCAAATGCCTCGGCTTAATGCGAAGATAAATCTTAGGGCCTTGCAAAGTCTCGCCTCCCCTCCACGGGCAGAAGCAAACTCAACTTGATGGGTTGGCAGGGGCATGAGCACACAAAAGACATAACTCAGAGAAGGGGGAGTAGAAAGTTAAAAAGAAAAAAACAAAATTGAAAACCTTTTGTCTTCACAAGTAATAAAAATAACACAAACTAAAAGGGCATAATCTTTTTAGCTATAAATTGACAAAGAGCATTATACATAAAAATACTCAATGAAGGCAGGAGCGCAGAGACAGATACTCGGAGAAGCAATCTTGTTGTAAAGTGAGATAGCAATCATTATCCAGAGCCCGAAAAGGTTCACTCTTTGAACCTGCCAAGTCTCACGTCTAGGAGCTCATCCTAAGACGGCACTAATCAAAGATGTGACCACAGTCGCGTGTGCGTGGCTCTGTTTACAGCTCAAATGTCCGATACAGCAGAAAGAGTAAACAAGTGATGGTCTACCGGTGAGTTAATTTGTTTTAGATCCATTCAAGTGCAATTCTAGAAAAAATAATGCGACCAGGGAAAAACGTTCAGAATATGATCTGAACTGAAAGTCACAATATGAGATTCATGTATCTATGAACTAGTGCTGTTAAACTCTATGAACAAATTGAACCTAGACATCAGATCTTGAGCAGCATTGACCTTCGTGTTTTTGTAGACACTTTCTGTTTTACACTTTTCCACAGCATCTAGTTTTCATGCAATACAGATTATAATCAGAAAGAACAATACTTTTATTAATATTCACTAAGTCATTCAGCACATATTTACAAAGCACCTATTCCATGCTGGATCATGTGCAAAGTAGTGAACACACACTATTGTGCGAGACAAACACTATCCCTGCTTGCCTCCAGTTATCTTACTGTCTGGTGGAGGCTAAAAGGTAAAACTACTTTTGACAATATAGCTAGACCAAATAAAACAAGAAGGCGAAGCAGGTATCAAGAATCAGGGGTCTTCAGCAAGGACTGGAGAAAGGGGACTTGAAAACGAGACCCCTATAAGCTCAGAGATCAGGTTCAATCCGGAGGGAAAGCAGCAAGCTCCCAAGCCTTGGAAGAGTGAATGAAGAAACGAATGTCCAAAGCCTGGTTGGTGTGTGGGCGAAGGGTGGCTTTCAATGAGGATTCCAGTAGGATAAAGGCGAGGAGAAGGGGTAAGAAAAGCATGGCGGCCTGCAGGGGTAAATGCACAGGCGACTGGACAGACACACGGCGGACAGATGTGTCAAAGGATAAGTGGGCAGGTGGCTGAATGGTTCAGAGACTAGGCAGAGGCAGTCAATCACTGGCACATGTAGCAGGTTCCAACAAATCTCAACAAATTTCCCCTCAGATGTTTCAATGACTGGTCCCCCGGGTTGGACCTGACCTTCATGAATCACATTTCCTAGGTCCTCTTCTCAGGGCTGGACTGAGACCAGCCACTCCTCCTGCTCTACTGACTCTCAGGCGCATCTCCTCCCCCTCCCCCACCGCCCTCCAGGTGCGCGCTGGATTACCTTTGTGGCCAGCTCTTGAACTGTAGGGCCAGGAGCTTCCTGGATTTGGATATCCATTTCAGCAAGGAGTCTCTGCCCCCAGCTGATCTGCTTACGTAGGGCATTGTAGTCCTCGATCAGGCCCAACACGTGGCAGCCACTCTTGTTGGCCCACAGGTGGTGGCCGGGGACCGGGTGAGGCATGCACGGGCTACCGGTGACCAAGCTGCCACTGTCACAGGAGAGGGAGTCCACGTCATCGCCATAGAGTAGAAGAGTCTCTGAAGCTACAAAATAGGAGGCAGAAAGGCAGGTGCACTGGGTGCAAGCCTCTGCAGAGCTAGGGGCCCTGCAGCTGGCTGGGAGGCTGCCAAGCAGCTCAGCCACACATCAGTCTCCCTTGACACTAGTCCAGAGGGACACTGAGCCTGGTTCCTGGAGCTCAGTGCATAGACTTTCCCTCACAAGGCTTATTCATCTCAGGGGAGACGATAAATACCATCCTACCAGCATTTATGGGGCATCCTCAATGCAGAGGTGTTTGACTCAAGGGGACCCTACAGGGCAGAGTGGAATTCTGTACAGCTTTCCGGAACAGACAGCCTCACCTTTCACCCATGGAGTGACTGGTGGTTTGAACGGCTGACCTTATGGTTAGCAGCCTAATGCTTAGCTCAGGGTGCTAGCAGGGCTCTTTACCCTTCCATGGAAGACTTCATTCACACAAAGGAGCCAAGCTGAGTGTCGCCCAGGAGGCCGAGGTCCTGGGGGAACAGAGATAGAGGAGGGAGGCAGAATAGCATAATGATGACAAGGCCAAGCTCAGAGCAGAGAAGAACCAGTTCCCGTGCAGGGAGCGCTTCCAAGGAGAAGCGCTAATTGGACTGGGCTGGACTGGCAGCGAGTATTAGGGCAAAGAGAGTAAACTTGTGTTGCCTCTTCACCTAAGGATGCCCACAGGAAAGGCACCTCACAGCATTTGCACTTGCGCTGGGCCGTGAGGGAGTCATAGGGTTTTCAGTGGCAGAAGATGGAACCAGGAATGGCCTGGAAAGAAGGGAAACCACACAGCAAAGTCACAGTGAGAGGAAATGCAGGCTCGTCTGTCAGATGGGGAGCCACCCTTGTGGCTGCACGTGGGCTGAGGACGAAGGCAGAGAGGCCTGCTGGGGCCAGACTACAGAGATTCCACACAAGCCACGCTACAGTGCACGCAGAGTTCAGTCTAGGGCAACAGGGCCAGGATGACATCGCTGAGGGGGGAACACCTGTGGATGGATTGACCGGTTTAGAGAAGATCAAAATAACCCAGTAGTGAACGTGAACCAAATACTGTCTTGAGTTGGGACCCGAAACCCCTTTCTCTTCCATTCAAAAAGTCGTCCTGCTGTGGTCTCACAAGGCCTTCAGCGTTGTACCTGATTTGGGTGGTGCAGCCAGGGTGGGATCAAACAGATCATTCGGCTCCTCATTTAACACGGGACATCTGTTACCACCTGTAAAATGCAAAAACACAGGAAGAAAAACAATGGTCCAAAGTGCTCACAAAACAGAAGACATTATTAAGACATCAGAACTACCCAAAACTATCTACAGAGTCAACCCAATTGCATCAAAATTTCAACAGACTTCTTTGCAGGCATGGCAATCCTTGAAGGTCTATGGCCCTGCAGGCAGGCCCCACTAACCAAATCGATCTTGAAAAAGAATAGAGGAGGAGGAGGAGGAGGACGACGTCCCAATCTCAATATATATTACAAAGCTACAGACACCAAAAGTCTGGTATGGATATGATTGACATATAGACCAATGGAAAATGACTGTGTATGCACAGTACTAACACAGAAAGTGTTTTGTGTCATCATGGGTTATGCATTGAGCTGCTAACCACAGGTCAGTAGTTCGAAACCACCACCACTATACATGTTATAATTATGGGCAATCTATGAGACAATGGTAGTACATATATATATATATAATTACAGTAAATACATTAAATATATTAAAGAGCACGTGGGAGGGGGGGAAACTTCACGAGGGGGGTGAGTTTTATTTCAAAGTAATCCATATTTGCATAAGAATTGAATGAGAATAAAGAAAAACAACTTTATACATTGGCTCCTTTACACACACAGATGCACACATTCATTCACCATGCAGGACGCAAAGAGTAGAGGGAGACCAGGCCCACCTCCTTCCCCTAGATGAGCCCATGTGTCCAGGCAGGTACAGGGCGGGGAGTGGGGAAACAGCAATTATTTCCCCTCACGGAGGGGAGCTGGTCCCGACCCGACTTCCCCAAGGCTCACACCTGCATTGTGTTTTAAGACTGGGTGTGAGAAACCCACGGGGACAGGGAAAGCAGGGTGGGGAAGAAGATCCCAGGCAGAGAAAGAGCAGCAGAGTCACAGTGGAGGGAGCTGGGTGTCACCAGACTGGGGGCACAGCCGTACAGGAAGCTGGCATGGGATGCAAGCTAGAACTGTGAGGGTGGCAGGGACTCCCTCATGGACTGCAGGCAGGGCAATGTCCACCCAGGCCCTGGGCTCAGGGGCTGGAGGGGCTGGTCTGCAGGCTGTCATAATAACCCGAGCCAGAGAGGAGTGACCCAAAGTAGGATTGGGGGCATGGGGGGGAGGGCTATGAATTTTCAACATTGTGCGCTATTACATGACGGGTGTGGCATTGCCTGACTTAGAAAGCCCTCTCACATCTCAAGTCCCAACAGCTTAGAAAGCAGGACGGGATCGGGCATCAGAGTCCTGGGAGAGGAGACCCAGAGAGGACTCGATCTGCCATCAGCCCCCAGCACATGTGGGTATGGCAGAACAGGAATGGTGCCAGGCCCGAAGAGCCCCAGTCTGGGGAGCTCCTCCCCACAACGGCAGGACGGAGAGCATGGTCCTCTGCCAAGCACAGCCGATGTCCAGAGCAGAGAGAAAGCTGCTGCCTGCGATGCACTGCTTCTCCTGAGGGCGCAGAACCGCGCTGTGGAAGCACGACAGGGGGCTTGCAACACTCCCACCACGAGGGCTGACTGCAGCTGGTCTTCAAAAGCTGGCACAAGCTGCGCAACGGGGCCAGGGTCGGGAGTGGGGCACCCAGCTTCAACCCCCCAGTCCACACCCTCCATCCCCTTGGTCCCGCCTCCTCACAGCTCTACAAAGGGCCAGAGGCCCACCCAGTGACGCTCACTGTGCCTCTGTACAACGCTCTGTGTATCCAAGCAGAAGGCAGCGTGACATCTGTCCAGCCCTTTAGAGTCCCCCAGCCCCCGGAGAAGGGATTTATCCTCATAAAACTGCTTTAACATGAAAAAGCTTATTAAAAGCCCCATATCAGAGACCACTTTCATCATCGAAAAGAATAGCGTAATGGTTTAGTGACCAAGAAGAATAGTCTGCAAACAGTAACTAGGAAGCCCATGTAAAGTTAGGGACAACATCGATGGTGTCCTAATGGGCCCAAACAAAGAGGGCAGAGGCTGGCCCCAAACCCAATGTGCACAAGGCCTGCCGTGATGAAGGGATGAGAGAACCGTGCACACCCCACCCTGGGCCGTCGGGATGGCCATCCCCTGACAAGCAGGCTCCTTCGGGAAAGCAAAGGCGCGTCCGGCTCCAGTTGCTGAGTCACTTTGGGCAAGCCCCTCCCTGTCTGGGCCTCCGTCCTTTGTCTAGGGAATACAGACAATGGCCCAGCTGCCTGACTTGGGCCTGGCCCCGGCCGGCTGTTCAGCGTGAGCAGCACCTCTGCTCGGCTTCTGACTGCTGCCTGGTGTGGAGAGGAGAGACGAGCCAGACATTACACTGCAACCCGGCCCCACTTTCACACTTGCCAGGACGCCCCGCCCAGGCTCGGAGAGACTGAACACCGAAAGAAGGGCTACAGATTTTTACAAAGGCAGCGGGGGGCTAGACAGGATTTCCAGTCAGGGAGCAAGGTGAACAGAGGAGCAGGACCAGGGGCAACACGGGCTATTAGAAGCCCAAACTGCACTGCCCTGGGAAGCAAGAGGCCCTGGACAGAAGATACCACTTTGCCAAAGGTGACAGCTAACTAGCAGCCAGGCCTTGGCTTCCAGGGCACACAGTGCCAGCTGCCAAGGGAAATACACCCCCGGGGGCCAGGGCCTCACTGGGCAGCTCAGCTCCTGTAGCATGGGCCGGCTCACAAAGAAGTGAGGGGGAGGCAGGTGGCGGCCGTGTCTGTCTGGCCCCAGGGCCGCTGGGGGCCGGACGGGGCTTGGACAGCTCAGGTGCCAGCTGCTTCCGGTGCCTTCCTCTCACCCTGCGCCAGCTGCTCCTCCAGTTTGCTCTGCAGGGAGCGGTTGGTGTCGATGCTCCTCTCCAAGTGCGCCCGCAGCATCTGGATCTCTCCCAGGAGGCCATGCAGGTCACCAAAGGGGCCCTGGCCCCTCCAGCCTTCGCCTGACGCCTCGGCCCGGGCCTCTGCGAACACACCCAAGGGAAAAACTTAACATCTCCCGTAATCCAAAGGTCAGCCTGCAAAGCAACTCAAGAGCATTTTAAACCTGCCACTGCCATCACCCTCCCCTTCCGGAGAACGAGGTGCAATTTAAAATAACAACTAGACGTTAAAAACAAAAATATTGGCAGACTTAATTGCTGCTATTCCACAGGCTAAATAAGAGCTGGAAATTAATTTTCACTTCTGGCTATAAAAGCCTAGCAAATTGCACACCAAACCCCGAAATTATGTCTAGTACTAATAAAACCTATTTGGGCTGGAATTATAGACTGAAAGGGGCTGATTTTAAGGCTGCGGTGTATTAAAAAGGCACAACAGAAAGAATCAGAAAAGCAACGTGAGGAGAACATGAAATCTGTGAGATGACCCTTCCTAGAGAAGCTTTCAACAGGGAGACACCGTCTGGAAAATTAATTTAAAACAAACAAGCAAACAAGAGCCCACCACCCCTCCAAACTGCTTCTGAAACATTCGGGCTTAGCTGAGTCTCTCCCACTGGTCGCTCTCCCAGGACCAGCGAAGAGCAGGGCTAGCCACCACCTCCAGGGCAATGGCCGGCACAGGGCAGGTACTCAGTAAACAGCTGCTAAGTGAAGGGGCTAGAGAAACCACACGCACAGACGTGACCTGTTGATAGCCTACTATGTGCCAGGCACTATAATAACGGGTTTTAAATAAATGAGCTCTTAATTTCCACAACAACTCTTCAGAACAAACAGGTCTCACAGAAAAAGAAATAGGCCCAGAGAGGCCAAATGACCTGCTAAAGGTCACACAGCCGAGAAACGAGGGTATCAAAATCTAGATCCCTGCTGACTCTGGAGGCAAAGTTTTTCTGTGTCTCCTGCTGCTTCATTCAAAATAGACCTGTCCCACCCGCAAGGCAAACGTAGGGCTTGGAAGTGGTATTCAGGAAGGAGTTCAGAAATCAGTCTTCTGGCTGAATTGGGGGGGAGGGGGGTGTATGGTGTGTTCAGAGGTCAAACCAGGCCACTCCCAGGGGAGAGGGCCGCGGCTCAGAGCCCGGTACCTCTCGGGCGCCTGTGCTCTTCATCCAGCTTCTCATACACCTTCAGCTCCATTCGCAGGGACTGGAGAAGCTCGTCGTTCTGTGAGAGCAGCTGCTGCCTCACCTTCACCTCCTCCTGGGCCCTGAAAAACCCCCCGACCACACGCACAGGAGGTTAGTTCTGATGGACTATGGCGTATGCACACCGCCCCGCCACTGGTCAGAAGACTGTAGCCCAAAGCAGCAAGTGGGGACATGAATCTAAATCCCAGCCACTTTGCCCAAGTGCCCTCCGGGTCCCTGACTGTACTAATGTTATCTACAGGAACCTTCACAGCCACCGTCTAAGGGAGGTGCCAGCAATCATCCGTTCAGAGGTGGGAAGGCTCTAAAACAGCGGTTCTCAACCTGGGGGTCGAACGACCCTTCAACAGGGGTCGTCCGATTCCTAACAGTAGCAAAATTATAGTTATGAAGTAGCAATGAAAATAACGTTATGGTTGGGGTCACCACCACATGAGGACCTGTGTGAAAGGGTCACGGAATGAGGACGGTGGAGAACCGCTGCTCTAAAAGGACTGTTCGACCCAGGGATACTCAGCCGGGAAGAGGAGCCAGGACTGAAACGCTGAAACCCGGAACTGACGGCTATGAGGCCTCTAATAATCTTGCTAATTCGCTGAGCTGGAGAGCCATGGGCAGGGCTGCTAAGACCAAAATGAATTCTCTGTGTTGTGAGCTCTTATCTCTTATCTGTACCTGTGCACATGCTCCGGTCTAGGCCACAATGAAAGACAGGGCTGGGTTGAGGAGGAGTGGGGGGTGAGGAAGCCTCAAGGAACCAAAGGAGCATTGTGTGTTTCATCGGTGCTATACTGCACCCTGGTCGACTCATTCCTTCCTTGCGACCCTTCTGTAGTGAGGTGATGTCCCATTGTCTACAGATGGGTTTTGGGTCTCTGCTCCGACCACCTCATTCTCAACAATCTAGTTAGTTTTTGTTTGTTTGTTTGTTTGTTTTGAGTCTTCTGATGCCTCTGACCCGACCCTGTGGACACCTCATGATTGCACAGACTGGTGTGCTTCTTCCATGTGGGCTTTGTTGCTTCACTGTTGGATGGCCGCTTGCTGACCTTCAAGCCTTTAAGACCCCAGACACTGTATCTTTTAATAGTCGCGCACCATCCGCTTTCTTCACCACATTTGCTTCTGCCTCCATTGTGTGTCTTCAGCGATCATGCCAGAAGGGTGAGCATCATATCATGCCAGTTGGCTACAACTGTTCTTGCATTGAAGGAGGGCTTGAGCAGAGGCCCAAAGTCCATCTACTTCCTCAATGGACTGCCATATAAATACATGTAGATAGGCCAATACCTCTATTTTTATGAATTAATGTATTTATATATGTACATACCTATGTTTATACCTCCATCCAAAGCTTGCTTCCTAGATCTTTCCTGTTTCCTTTTACTTTCCTCCTGCCCCACCATCATGCTCGCCCCTCTTTTGCCTCTTAGTAATTCCTCTCAGCTAGATTGCTGTTGCTCCAACACCCCCAGGATCTCTCCGTCCTCCCCCTCCTTGTTGATTTCAAGTCCCCAGTTGCTCCTCTGTCTAAGGCATTGTTTCTCACCGTTCCCTTCCCCTGCTCCTCCTGCCCCCAAGTCCCTCCAGCACCGGTAGTCCCGTTGCTTTCCCCTCAAGCTTGCTCCCCATCCTATCTTATACAGGGAGGCAAACCAGTAATAACACAGGGAAAAAAACAACAAGAAAACAAAAGATTGAATAAAAAGAGAAAAAGAAAAAGGAAAAAAAGATAATAATAATAACTAGGGGGAAAAAACAGAACAAAAAAAGCATACATAATCCAGGAACAGGAATGGGAGTAGGGATACCAGGAGGGTAGGAGGAAGGTGGGGAGAAGAGGGGAAGAAGGGACAACTAATCAAAATGATTGACACATAACCCCCCCCCCTCGGGGGAACAAACAACAGAAACCATGGGGAAGGGAGACAGCGGATATTTGAGCTATGAAAATAATAATTTATAATTCATAAAGGGGTCACAAAGGTGGGAGGGGGGATGGAGGGGAAAAAGAGGAGCTGATACCAAGGGCTAAAATAGAAAGCCAATGTTTAGAAAATAATGATGGCAATATATGTACAAATATGCTTGATACAACTGATGTATGAATTCTTATAAGAGCTGTAAGAGCCCCCAATAAAATGATCTTTTAGTTGGGGGACAAAAAGATTAAAATGAGAGGCATTCATGAGTACAGGGCAAGAACTACTAAAAACACAGAAAACAACACAGCTTCGGGGGTGGGGGGGAGTACAGCAATGTAGAAGTGTAATCAGCATGGTCCTTGCACACTTGGCCCGGCTCCTGTCACTCCTCTGCTGACAACTCCCAGGGGCTTCTTCACTCGCTCACAGCAGCAACCAGAGCCCTGACAGAAGCTACCAGGTGCTGCATGATCCAGCACCCAGGTGCCTCTGCCTCGTTTGCTCTAAGAGCCCGTGCCCTCCACATGACTGGCCTCCCTGTTCTGCCCACCTCAGCCAACGACTCTCTGCCTCAGGGCCACTGTCCTTCAACTGAAAATGACCTTGCCCCGGGAATGTGCAGCGCTCACACCCTCCCGTTTCAGGTCTCCGCTCAAATGGCATCTTTTCAGAGACATCGCCCTCCCCTGGCCCCGATAAGCACACAGAAAGTTACCTCCCGGCATTAAGACCATTTGTCTCCATCCAGTTTTGTCACCATAAGGAGCCCTGGTGCCATAATGGCTAAGCACTTGGCTACTAACCCAAAGGCTGCCAGTTCAAGCCCACCAGCCACTCCATAAGGGACAGATGTGGCGGTCTGCTTGGACAGTTCCACTCTGTCTACAGGGTCTCTGTGAGGCAGAGTCACCCAGGCAGCCGTGAGGTTGGGTTTTCACCACTGTCTGCTGTCTGTCCCTTTGCACTAGGGCAGGGTGAGCACGTTCTGTTTCACGACTGCAGTCTCGGTGCCTCTACCTCCTCAGCTGGCTGCGGCTGGTGTAGATCTCCTGGACCAGCTGCTCGCGGCGCCGCTCCTGCTCGCCGGCTTCCTTCTGCAGCCTCTCGTTCTCGGCCTGCACACGCGCATGCTCCTGCTGAAGGTGCTCCAGGCTTGCAGTCTTCCTGGAGAGGGACTCACGTAATGTTTCATTCTCCTTCTGCTTATCTGCAAACCACAGAGAGCGCCACTGAGAAGGGAAATAGTTTGTTTTGTTTTTTCCCAACCCGATTACGCAAATACAGCACTTTAGCTCAGGCACTCCAAGAATACAGAAGAGAATGAGATTTAATCCGGCACTTATGATTTTGCCATTCCAATTAGCTTATGCATTTTGGTCAGATAAATCTGTCGATATCGAGGCTGCAGACTAAACATCACTCAGATGAAATAGACCTGTTAAATCTTCTCTTAAATAATGGACCAGGAAAACCTAATGTCTTTGCCTTCAGGGATCAAATAGGGTAGAAACTACAGGTAGAGGCAAGCAAAAGGGCCCCAAACTCTGGCATCATCCACGGACGCCAATCCGGAGCCTGTTTGCACCGCTAACCTAACGTGTTATCTCCTCTCCTCCATCCACTGACACCCTGGCTCATCCCAACTCATCTTTTGCCTCACAGCTGAGCACAGCCTTTCTGGGGCCAGGATGCCTTCTCCAGAGCCCTGAGCTCCCCATGCATGCCTTCTCGTGGCCAGTCATCATGCAGGAAAAGCCAGATCTCACTCACTTCTCTCTGTATCAGAGTCTATACAGGACTGGATATCAAACCAAAGCCAGGAAATATTTGCTGAGTGCTGAATCATTTGCAGAAGCCTCCGTTTCACATCCTAAACACCTATACATTTGCCTTGTGTGCCCCTCCACCACCCCATATATGTGGTCACTTGGCAGGGCCATTGTTTAGTATTATGCAGCTGTCCTCCCTTTTGCGATATGATGTAATCACCCTATGCATTGTATTTCCTCACTTCTATGACACGAATGGGGCAGGATCAGACACAGTTATATTAATGAATGCCGTCTACAGTATTAGGGTCTATCCTCAGTCAATCTCAGAATTCTAAGATATAAAAGGCATCTGAGCAGAAAGAGAAACTTACTACCACCAAGAAGGAAGAGCCAAGAGTGGAGTGGATGTATATCCTTTGGGCCCAGGGTTCCTGTGCTGGAAACCTAGTTCCGGGAGAATATGGAAGCCAGAAGGCACAGGCAGATCTCCAAGAACTCCCAAACCCATAGCTGGTGAAAGGAGACAAGGACCTTCCTCCTAATCTGTGCGCCCAGAGAGAGGAAGCATTCCCCAAAGACAGCACCCTGAATTTGGACATCCAAACTCCCACCCTATAAGAGAATAAATTTCTGTTTGTTAAGGCCATCATTTTGTTATTTCTGTTATAGCAGCCATAGATGACTAAGACATAGCCCGGGGTCAGCACTGACATTCTCTAGGGAAGGTGAAGTTGCCGCAAGTTCCAGGTGCACCACCTTTTTAGTTCTCTGACTACAGGCTGGTAAACTCGTTAAACCTCAATGTCTCACCTGTAAAATAGGGCTAATAATACTCGGTCCCAGAAATGTTATAAATACTGAAAAAAACAAGCCAAACTCACTGCCATCCAATTGATTCCGACTCACAGTGAGTGATCCTACAGTGCAAGACAGGACTGCCTCCTGTGGGTTCCTAGACTGTAACTATTGACAGGCGTAGAAAGCCTCGTCTTTCTCCCTCAAGGTGGAGAGATAATATAAATAAAAGCTCTTTAAAGGTTTCTAAATTCCAAATGGAAGAAATTAAGGAAAGGGCTCTTTACAAGAAATACTAGGTATACTTTGCTGATGTTACATGGGCAAGCTTTGCCAATGATATGAAATTTCCAGGTGAGAACTTGGCAGTAATACATTTCCTGTCCCACCTCTTCCACTGGGTACCAAGACCAATGAGATGTGGCTATATATAGAGGATGAGAAAAATCTCACTGCCATGGAGTCGATGCCAACTCACAGTACAGAGTGAACTGGCCCTGTGAGTTCCATACAGTAACTATTTATGGGAATAGAAAGCTGTCTTTCTATCATATAGGAGGCAAGTGGCAGAAAAGTAAGTAATAATTACTGAGCCTTTCCTGTGTTACAGTTACCATGCTCATGTTTTCAATCATGTAATTGTCACGCTCATCCTGTGTGATACACCCAGCTCACAGATAAGGACATGGATGCTTAGAGAGGCTAAGCGAGCTGTCCACAGTCACAGGATCTGAACCTCGGTGGGTCAGGCCCCAACCCTGCACTCTCTCCACTGCGACACCACGCCAGGCTCTGGAGCACCAGGCCGCAGCTGCTCCCGTAATCCTTACCTCTGGACCCTTTGGCAAGCATCATATTGAGGCCCTGGTTCTGCTTCCTCAGGAACTGAATTTCTGATGTCAGGGAATTATGCAGCTCTGAACCACAGGCAAAAGTGTTTGCAGAACCTGTGGAAGCACACAAACAGTGATGTATGTGCAGACTCCAGATCAGTGTGGATGGAACCTCAAGAAAAATGTAAAAAGTGTTAAGTAACGAGGAAGCATAATATGCAATGACAGCTACTTCTGTGAACCAAGTGCTACCCGACCCAAAGGGATGAGAGTGAGTGAGCTTTAAAGAGGGTGTCCACCCCCACCTGTTAGCTGTCCATCCTAACGAGGAGAACAACAGGAGCTCAGGGGGTGGGGGGGTGGGGGACAGGAAGGGGCAGTTCAACCACCACAGATGGCTCTCCTGTGCCCTACACTCATATCCATCATCTCTCTCCACTCACCCCGACAAACGCTCACGTTCTTCACAGACATCAGGACTTGTATGGCGGATCTAGCTGCCTTCTTCTTTTTATATTTTTTCAAATTGAGTACTTGGTAAAAGTTTGCTCAGAAAGTTAGCTCTCCACTGAACAATTTCCACACAAGTTGTGTTTAAGGCAGCTCAGGGAACTCTCGTCACCTCCCCCTCAGCTCTCCAAACTGGTCTCTCCCTCCGGTTCCCCATCTCTCCAGAATCCAAGCAAGAAACCCAGGCGCCATCTGAACCAGCGCACTCATCCTTATCCCTCAGCCAATCAGGACACTGCGACTGTTAACGCTTCCTCCAGAATGCCTTGCTCACTAGCCCAGCCTTCTCGGGGTCCACACTTTGGACCTTATCCCCTTGCTTTAGGCGTAACTCGCTATTACACTCACAGGGGGGGTTACCATCCTAACATGTAGCCCCACTGAGGTCATTCTTTGCTCAGAAGCATCTGATGACCCACAAAGACTATCAGTCACATGAAACACAAAGCTTAAAATTCTTAGCTTAGAATCCAAGAATCTGTTATTCTTACGGCATTCCCTGCTCTCCTTCCACTTGGGCTTTAGCATTCAGGGGTTGAAAATGGGGCATCTCTGTGTCCTAAACGCCTCACGATATAATCACTACCGTCCTTGCAGGTACTATCATATGACAGTGATAGCACTAACCCTTCAGTATGGATTCCACCTCAACGCAAAGAAAACAAAAATCTTCATAGCTAGCTACCACCGGGATAACTAGAGAAAAGACTGAAATTGTCAACGATTTCATTTTGCTTGGATTCACAATCAATGCTCATGGAAGCAGCGGTCAAGAGATCCAAAAGCATTGCAGTGGACAAACCTGCTGCCCAAGACCTCCTTAGTGTTGAGTGCTTAAGGGCACAGCAGTCACTTTGAGGACTAAGGTGCACCTGACCCAAGTCAAGATATTTGCTATCACATCATATGCATGTGAAAGCTGGCCGAGGAAGAGAGAAGGCAGAAGACAAATTGATGCGTTTGGATATTGACCCTATCGTGGACTGTTGGAAGAACAAACAAATCAGTGTTGGAAGAAGCAAGTGCAGCCAGAAATCTCTTAAGAAGCGGAGGCAGTGCTATTTCATCTAACCTACTTTAGATGTATTATGGAGAGAAACGGATGCTGTGATTGGTCAAGCACACAAGCCTCCCAAAAAGAGAGGAAATCCCAAGATGAAATGGACTGGCACAGTGGCTGCAACAATGGGCTCAACTAGAACAATTGTGAGGATGATACGGGACTGGGCAGTGTTTCCTTCTCTATCTAAAGGGTCGCCATCATTCAGTGTCAACTCAACAGCACCCACAATATCCTTTGAAAGAACCAATTTCTGGTTTTGTTGATTCTATTGTTTTTAAAATAGTTCATCCCTAATCTTTATTATTATTATTATTATTTGACTAGCTTTTGGCTTCTTTTACTCCTTTTTCTCCCCTATTTGTTGAAGTTGTTTGTTTAAATTAATGATTTTGGCTTCATTTTTTCTTAATGTAGGCATTCAATGCTATGAACTTTCCTCTGAGTACTGCCTTTGCTGTGTACTAAAGGTTTTGATATATTACGTTCTCATTGTCATTTGACTCTAAGAATTTCTAAATTTCACTCGATTTTTCTTTGACCTAATAGTTCTCTACTAGTATATTATTTAGTTTCCAAGTATATTTCTTCCTGTTGTTAATTTCTAGCTTTATACTCTTATGGTCAGAGAAAATGCTTTGTATTACTTCAATCTTTAATTTTCTTCACCCTTTCCTCTGGATGGATGCCAAAAATTGAATCTTATATGGCTACCTGTTAGCTTCTGAAGTCCCTGTGCTTACTGCTCCCCAGAGGAGGATGTGGACCATTGTCCTTGTGCATTACGCTATGCCGACTTACTTAGCTATCCCCAAAGCCCAGTGACTCATTCCCGCAAGGTGGTTAGTTATGGCTAACACATTTCTTAACTGTGCCCCCTGATTGTTCTACACATTCATGGATATATTTATTTATTTATTTCCTTTTTTTTTTT
>NW_022111310.1:24928741-24964166 GCF_000313985.2 Echinops telfairi
TAGGTTGAATCCTGTTCACCTACTCCTCTCTGTTCAGCTTGTACGAGTGTCTATGTATCCACTGTAAGATTACTGTTTTGATTACCATTACTGCAGGATTGAATATATAACATTACTTAGTTCCCTTGTCCAGCTTACTCTTATACACCAAACAGACAAGGAAACTAAGTTGTATTACATATTCAATCCTGCAGTAATGGTAACTGAAACAGTGATACTGGGCTGATCTCCCCGATTGTATACTGCCTTTGCATCCACCTAAATAATATACAGCTATATACAGTTTATGACATCCCCTTCCTCTCCCCTCCTAACCCTGGTAACCATCAGGAATGCTTCCATCGTTTTGCTCCTGTGAACAATGCTGTGGTAAACATAGGTGTGCACATATCAATTCACGCCAGAGTCCTTACTTCTTTAGGAAATATATCTCACAGTGGGGTTGCTGGACCAGATTCCCAGCTCTGTCAGGAAGCACCGTCTCGTTTCCACAGTGGTTCTTCCATTTTACAGGCTCGGAGCCCCATTGCCTCTACATCCTCACCAGCACTGCTTGCTTTCTGATTTACTGAACTTTGCTACTATTGATGGTGTAAGATGGTATCTTGCTGCTGTTTTGATTTGTATCTCTCTCTAATGGCTGATTTCTTCCTGTGTGTTGGCTACATGAATGCCTTCTTTGGTGAAGTCTCTGTTCATGCCTTCTCATTTTTAAATTAAATTGTTTGTCTCTCTGTCATTGAGGTGCTTCAGTATTTCTTAAATCTTAAGAGATTAATCCCTTGTCTGATATTTCATTAACCTGTCTCTGGGTTTTGTTTTGCTTTGTTTTTTACGCTTTTGGAGAAGTCTTTTGATTTATACAGTGTATAATTTTTATGAGGTCCCTGGCCAATCTCTGCTGTTTGCGGATTTGGGGGTATGGTTGGTAGACTGTTTGGCAGACTACTTATGCCATAAATTAGGGCCCCCTAGGTTTGCCCCCATTTTTTCTTTGATTATCTCATTATTCTTGATAGCTGGGGCCCTAAGGCAGAACCAAAACGCATCCCAGATGAGCAACAAGAAGTCCACTACAGCTAAAGCTAAACGCATCACTTATCAAAGGTGCAATTCAACCACAGAACAGTCCTTGAGACCCTGTAATGCTGAGCTCATCAACCCAAGTTAGCAGGGTCCATTTCTGAGGCTAAAAGGCCAGTCCTCACTCTGAACACCACCACTACAAACCCACAGAACTGGTGGTGGCTGGCTTAACAGAAGGCTGCCGTTTTCTAAGGAGATTCCACCTCAACATCTTTACAAGGAACCATGTTTTCCTCAAACCTCCCAAGACGAGCCTTTCACAGCAAGCAGGAGGCAGAGCTACTTGTATGTCTTTGTCTTTTCAGAGATTCTGACAACATGGTGAGAACAGTACGTCTTTCTACCGTGTAAATACTTTATGAATGCCTTTTTGTAAACCTTCCCGTCAGAGTGAATTACTCTCCAGAGCAATTGTCTGCTCCATTGTAGCTGGTGGCCATTTGAGCCCCCAAATAATGCTATAATTGGATTTGCCAGGGAAAATGTAAAACAGAATGAATCTAATTCAGGCATTACCAAGAGTGAATGTGACGGGCCCAGGCATATATTTCTTTTCTGTGTTTGATACAACTAATAACTCAGATTAATCAATTTCCCTCGGGGTGAGAGTGGGAGGATGCAGGGTAGATAAGAGACAGGGTGAGAAGAGGGGAGGGAGGAGGGAGAGGGAGGAATGGAATCATTCTCTTTACCTTGGCAACAGCAGAATACTTAGTGCTTTGGAAAGACAGATGTCCTTCTAAGGTAGAAAAAAATAAGAACTAAACTGGGGGTCCAAGGACTCACAGGTTGTCACTGGCTGGCGGGGTGGCCCCTTGAGGGAGTTATTTCATCCTTCTAGAACTCATCTCTGCAAATGGGAGTCACATTAGCATCCATGCCCATTTCAGAGTTTATAACATTAAACCGATGTCATTTAAAAATAAAACTGATGATAACCAAAACATCTGTGTTGAGTGATGCACTGAGCTATGGCCTATTCTTTACATTGCGTCATATAACCTCACAATCCACGGCCCTATTTCATTGGCTAATTAAGACCTAGAGAGGTGAGTGACTTGCTCAAAGTCACAGAGCTAATAAATGAATGAGCTGGGACCCCTTCCCAAACAAAAACAGGCTTTTCATATGGCACCAAGTTCCTGCCAAGGTATACTCTTCATGAAATGAGGGCACTAAGGAAAGCCGTCCAGGATATACTCTTCAGTGAAAGGGGTATGGATCAATGGATACAGGAAATGCAACCTTTTGGGTAAGGAAGGAAGAGAAAAACAGATTTTATAGCTGCACCAAGAACCACTGTAAGGCTACACAGGAAAACTAACAAAAGTGAGAAGAGAGGGAGGAGAGGGTTAATCAGTATAAGGTGGAAAGTGATTTCTTAATGCAGACCATTTTTTATCATTTTCAGTTTTGATTCATGTGGATGTCTTAACCATGAAATTTAAAACGTTAACAAGTGTGATGATGGGAAAGGAGGAAGGTAAAAGGAAACAGAGCAAAGATCTAGGAAGCAAAGCATGGATAGAGGTATAAACATAGGTATGGACTTACGTAAATATATTAATTCTTTAAAATAGAGGTACTGGCATAGGTACATACATTTATATGGCAATACATTGAGGAAGTGGATGGGATTTGGGGCCTCTGCTCAAGCCCTCCCTCAATACAAGAACACTTTGTTCTAACAATCTGGCATTCTGTGATGCTCACCCTCCCAGCACAATCACTGAAGACAAAGTGAGTGCACAAGCAAATGTGGTGAAGAAAGCTGATGGTGTCCGGCTATCAAAAGATAAAGTACCTGGGGTCTTAAAGGCTTGAAGTTAAACAAGCTCACAAAGAAAAAGCACAGCAGCCTGTACGGACATGAGGTGTCAATGGGATCAGTTAACAGGCATCAGAAAACCCCAACAACAAAAAAACGTATTGTTGAGAACGAGGAGGTCGGAGCAGAGACCCAAACCCATCTGTAGACAATGGGACATTCCCTCACAGACGGGTCGCAAGGAAGGAATAAGTCAACCAGGGTGAAGTATAGCCCTGATGAAACACACAATATTCCTCTGGTTCCTTGAGACTTCCTCACTCCCTACTATCATAACCCCAATCCTGTCTTTCACTGCAGGCTTGGCAGGAGCATGTACACAGGTACAGGTAAGAGCTCGGGACACATGGAATCCAGGTCAGATAAACCCATCAGCAACAGAAATAGTAGCAGTGATATCAGGAGGGAAGGGGGAAGGTCGGAGAGAAGGTGGGAAGAAATGGAGGGGGAAGGAAGACAGCAGTCAGTGTAAGATATGAAATTAATAATAATTTATAATTTATCATGAGGATGGAAGTGGGGAAGGACGGTAAAAAAGGAGCTGCTACCAAGGGCTCAAATAGAAAGGAAATGTTTAGAAAACAATGATGGCAACATATGTACAAATATGCTTGATACAATTGATGTATAGATTGTTATAAGAGCTGTAAGAGCCCCCAATAAAATTATTTTTCTTAAAAAAAAAGCTAAATAAAAGACAGGAAAAGAAAGTAAAGATCCAAGTGGATATCCAATAAATAAATAAATTCTTCATGGAAAAGCACACCTCATTCAGAGCAAACTTTATGTAGGAACATGAGCACTCTTTGATTGGCAAGAGATATTAGCTGTTTTTATAATCCCCAATTGATGGGGAAAATACTGCCCTGTTTAATTTTTAAAATGCCTATCTGTTTTTCTCTGTAGTCAAAGGAGGACTGGCAAGCACAATGCAGGCAGCCACAGACTGGCAAATTGCTCCATCGACTGAGAAATGAACAGTATCCACAGCTGCCTCGGTCCCAGGGACTGTGGTGCACGGTGTGTGTGTGAGTTCACTTACTTCCTTCTCCCCATGATCTGACGCCAGCAAATACTGTCCCAGTTTTACGGAGCGATTACAGTGAGCACCAAGTCACCCAGGACATAGTGGCAAACCCAGGATTGACACTGAGGTTTCCCTGGCCGTAGGCCGGTCGATCGTCTCAAGACCCAGACGGCAAATCTAGGTAAACACTTCCCAAATGAAGCCCTCAGGCTTGCCGCTTTCTGCGGCCATCCTTACCTTGATCGAATTCAGACCCTTGCCGTTCCAGCTGTTTCCGCAGTTTCTCATTTGTTTTAATAGAGTCCTCTAGACGTTTTCTCAAAGTTCGAATTTCTTGTATATGTTCCATTAGTGAGTCTACAAGGAAAGAGGGGTATGTTAAAGTCTAAGTCTGAGGCCCTCGACAAATGGAATAATTTATAGACCGTGCAGGAAGTTTAAAATTCCAAAGAGCACTGCCGTGTGCTGAGCGAGCCAGCAACTGGCAAGTCTTTCCCAGGAAAGGGGAGGCTGAGCGATTCCTCAGCAAAAAGCCCCGGTTCCGTAATGATGTTCTGTAGCCCTCCACAAGGAAGATATTTTACATCACACGGAAAAATTATATTCAATGTAATTTTAATGCTAGCTCTAATGTAGCCTTTATTCTTCTAAATATCAAATATTAATTCAAAACCTTCCTTATGGTGAAACTAACAGATCGCTTTCAAGCCGGCTTGAAGTGCCTGAGAGTTAATTAAACCACATTCATGCATCCAGATATTTTCAAGGCTAACTCTTTGAAAAGAATATGGCAGGTATTCATCCCTTACTAATCTGAAACTTACAAAAACCCAAACAGAAATGCCCAGACTAGTGAGGATGCTCAGTGCTCACAAAAACCCACCCCGGTAGTGTGAGTATACAGGTGTATGGCCCTCGGGACTATTTTTATCACTAGCCTTGCATAGGTTCTCTCCCAAACATTTTTACCAAATAATTCTCCTTCCCGGAATCCAAAAGGAACTCTGGTGGCAAAGTGGTTATGCATTTGGCTGTTAACCACAAGACCTGCAGTTCAAAACCACCCGCCACTCTTCAAGGGAAAGATGAGGCTTTCTACTCCCATAAAGAGTTAGTCTCGGAAACCCTCAGAAGCAGTTCTACCCTGTCCTGTAGGGCTCCTGGGAGCAGGAATCGACTTGATGGTCGTGAGTTTGGTTTGGGAAGGAATCTGTAGAAAAAGGTCACCAGACTTGCTGACAACTATTTACCTGAAAGCAAGAAAATGTGCTTCTTCACATTATATGTACCAGGAAAAAACTGAAAATAGCTCAAATTGTTAAATAAAGTATAGCACATCTATTATGAAGCAGCATTGCACAGCTACTCAAATTACATTATGCAGAAGACGTAATGCCAGGGAAAAGTTTTCATGTTATTATGTTAAATTTAAAAATAGATATAAAATTGGTTATTCAGAATAATCACAACTCTATTTAAAAATTTGCACAGACAGGAAACCCACACACACATACAAACACACAAAGGAAATAGACCACAAGATTATCAGCAATTGCCTCTGGGTGGTAGAGTTCAGATTTGGAAGAAAAGACTACAGTGCATTTTCATTTTCTACAATGAGTACGTACAGTTTTGTTCAGCCCCCACCCACCTCTGTCTCGAACAAAGGAAGAGGGAAGCACAGCGCTGATCTCGAGGTAGGTTTCTCGAGTCACTGTTTAAAACATAACCACATTAAGTATCCAAAGACAAAACTAATGTCTTTAATTCATCAATTAGGGTGCACCCAGTATGTCTTAGTAATGTTTGTTTTAAAACATTATACTAATGTTATGACCTAGTTTTAATTCCTCCAAAATGACTTTCATTTAAAAGTAGTACAATGTTACAGATCTTTTCCTAATTAAATAGTAATTTTGGCATGAATTTGAATGTTTATGAGATGACTTAATTTCCAAACCTTCCGTTCTCTCGTATTAATGCCAGAGTTTGGTAAGTCATTTGGTGGAATGTCTGAGGATCTCATCGTTGCAGGGCTCTGAACGGCTCGGTCTGCAACAAACTCGGCGCATCCCGGCACTGTACCTCCCGTCCTGCCTCCCCGAGGCTAGTCCAGTCCACACGAGTCAGGAGCTTCGCTGTTTGTAACTGCTGCCTTCCCGGCTGGTTTGTCTAATATACACACTGCTGGCTTGGAGTGCGACCAATGCTCAGCTGCCATCGAGACAAGTCGTGGTCTTTGGCCAGGAGCTAGGATCATCACTTGGGTGTCAGGAAATGATCCCCGTTGAATTGGACACCGCTTATCAATTATGCAGCCATAACCACCCAAAAAGATATACTACACTGGCCTTGACACAATGGGAAAGAACTATCTGTCCCTCTTACAGTAATTCCCTTCTGACAAATCCTCATTCTTTAGAACCACCAATCCTACAGGGAACTGCCACCAAAAAGGTGCATGCCCCTGCCTAGCAGTGCTAATGCTTAGAGTCCAGGTTAAAAACTACCCTCCCCACCCGCCAAATCGGGGAAAGCTTCCTGTGCAAAGATAATTCCTGCAGCACCTTTATTTCAGGAGATTGCTTGCCATTCTGGAATTCTGGAAATGGCTTAAATGTTCAACACGAGGGAAACATGAGGGAGACTGCAGTTCAGTCATGCAGTTGACAATTCTAATGACATTAAAAAGGATGGTATGTAACAATATGTCAGCAAGCTTATGATACAATGTTACATGAAAAAAAAAAAAACCACCTAAATCAGGTCACCCCTCCACTCAAGATTATAGCATTGCCGGAAGGAGAACACAGAGTCTAAACGGCTGAACGGAAACCCACCACAAGATCGTCAGGGGAATGCGAGCATAGTTCCAGAATCCCATTTGAGTAGAGCGCTGGCCCAGTTTCACAACGTGCCTGGGTAATCCACGAAAAGGGCACGGTGAGCCCAAACTCATGGGTCTCTACAGGAAAAAGAAATACGAGACGGCGGGAAAAGCTCTGATTAGAAGCAAACACAAGCTGGAGTGGCAGCGGGGAGCAGACCAGAAAGAGGCAGGCCAGAGGAAGAGGGAACTGCCGAGTGCACAGCAGAGAGCTGTGAACGAGATCCACCAGCCAAACCCACTGCTTGTCGGCACGTGGATTCTGACTCCGAGTGGCCGGTGAACTGCCCCGCAGGGTTCCCAAGGCCATAGAAGGCAGATCACTACATTCTTCTGCCCAGTGGATGGTGGGTTCGAACCCCCAATCTTACCCTTAGCAGTTAAGTGCTTTAACCACTGTGCTAGCAGGGCTTCTTTCCAAAGATCAGAGATCTGTAACACTCCCAACTTAAATGATTTGGGGGGCTGCATCACGCCCTCATTCCTTTAAGGCCTCGAGCCCTCAGGTAAGGCCAAAGATCTAGTGAGAGTGGTCTATGGGGGAATTCTTAGAAAGGGCCTAAGTTCCAAGCTGACTGATACAGTGGAGGGCAGAGATGGCACTAGGGACAGAGAAGTAAGCCATTGTTTGTCCTAAATTAAAGTGAAACGTAGAGTTGCAAGTAATGAGGGGGGACCGGGGGTGGTGTGGGAGGAGAGCAAGCAGATGCTCTCCACATTACTGAGGCCCCTAATTGTGCTCCTGCTCATTCTTACTTTCGGACCATGCATTTTAAATAGATTAATTACCTTTGTAAAAGAGCAAGTCAATACTGTACAACTAACGGTGCTGCGACAGCGGTATCAGGGGCTCGGCCGTGAATACAGTCTGGAAATGGAGGACAGGAACAACAGCCCAACTCACGAGCAAGAATGCTCCCTCGTAGGTGCAAGAAAAAGGGGGCTGTAAGGCAGCAGTGACTCCATGACAGGCTGAGCCTTTTAAACGGGCCTAAGTTTCTTTTTTTTTTTCTCTTTTCTCCAGCTTTAAGTTTCGTTTCTCTAACAGCCTTGAGTTTCACTCCCCTAACAAAGCCACCCTCTACCCGGAAATGACGCTGACCATACCTACCAAGGCCCAGTGATCACAATGGTGCTGACCATACCTGCCAAGGCCCAGTGATCACAATGGTGCTGACCATACCTGCCAAGGCCCAGTGATCACAATGGTGCTGACCGCACCTGGAAAAGTTCTGAGTGAACATAACTGGAACGTTCCAAGAGTGGAGGCAGTCAACCAACAAGACCTGCACAACCGACTGTCTCCAGATGAAGTCACTGAACTATGGGAGGGGGAGGGGGAGATAGTCTCACCCAGGGGGGATAGTTTCACCCAGTTTATGTAACCTGTAGAGAGTATAAAAGCTTGGCTTGTGCCCCAGGCCGGGGTCCTTGTCTTTGGTGACCACTGCATTGGTGCCTTAGCACTTGGGCCCGAGCTCGAGCTAGTCAATAAACTCCTTTGTTGTTTGCAGCCTCGGTGACTCTGCCTCTCTGTTCCTGGGGCCACGGGAAAGTCGGCAGTAACAAGATGTCATATCAGCACATAGCCGGAAATCCAAAGAAAATCTGGTTCTGGAGACTGGCCGCTGAAGACCTCAGAAAAAATCCAGGGTGTAGCAAAAATCTGCATTCATGCACCAGGCCTAGCTGTCCGAGGCAGGGCAATGGCTTTACTCATATTTCTTATACATTCTGGACCCCCATGTAAAATTTCTTTTATAAAGGGAGAGGGGAGTTCTATTGCTAATTCAAAAAAAATTTTTTTTTTTTTGAAGACCAATGGTCTCTAGGATCAGACATTGATAGAGGCCCGCTGAGTCTTGATTTGGGGCAAATGCTGTTCTTTTGCTCACACAGGTTTGATTGTTCCACAGTTGAGTCCCTACCTACTGTTACTTTACCAGCCTGCTTGAAAATGGGAGTGTGGGGAACAGAATGGGAAGAGGGGGTATGCAGACAAACTCTCAACACTCATATGTTAAGGAGGCTGGGAGGCCAAGGCTCCTGTGGAGGAAACCTTCACATTCGCCTATGAAAATGTGATTCCCCATGATGTCTTCCCATAATAAGGTCAAGCTTTAGATGCTGCTTGCAAACACATGGTCACTGACTATACACTTGGAGGTCAACTGCTTAAAGACTATCTACTTAAAGGTTAGCTGCCATTAAAGGCAATCAGACCCTACTGTCTGTCCCACCCTAAGTAGGGCCCACTCCCTTCTGATAAGGAAAACAGACTGTTCCCCTGAAAGAGGGCTCAAAGACACCTAAGGTCAAGCCAACTAAGGAATGACCAAGGTTAGGTGGCATCTTGACTCTAGAGCTCACCCATCTTGTTATGCCTCCCTGTCACATGTATGCCCCTAGTGCCTCCCCTTCCTATTGTGTGTATATCCCTAACTAGCCCCCTTCCTGTTACCTATGTGCTTACCGTGGCCTGCATGCCCCCTATCATAAAAACTCATGCGATTACATTCCTCGCTCTTTGCTCCGACTTAGCTCCTGAAGTCATGACTGAGAGGTGAGCCCTTGCATGCTCTATCTTTCTTATGTGTCTTTAGTTTACCCCTCAATTATACAACAGCCCCTTGGACCCCCACATGGGAGTCAGATACTCTTCGACAAGAGTCTTCAAAGTGGCCCTGCCTTAGATGAACTGGGAAACGAACAGACAAGAAGGGCGCTAACCAGACTTGGGGCTGCCCCTTAACTTCAGTGCTCCCAGCCTGCCACCATTAGGAGAGCAAATTGTCTATTTAAAGACATCATTTAAAATATAAAATTGCCTTTTCCCAAATTGCCTACACTTTTTACAACCACAGCTTTCCCTACTGATGAATGATATAGTGAGTGACCAGCTCTCCTTTCAAGGAAGAAACATCCAAATGTCACCACACATTGGCTATAAAAGCAAGAGAATGAATTCCTGTTTCAGAACCATTTGTGAGGATTAAAATACCATTTTTCAGTAAACTGTATAAATAAGCATTTTAGTCAAACAAAGTTTGTCATTATTGGTTTGTTTACATTACGGGGTGGGGGGGGGTGCGGGGGTGGGAGACTAGGGCATTATTCCAAGTGTTGGGTATACCGTAGCTCACCTTGAGAGAAATGGTTAACTAGGCCAGAAATCTTCTCCGTCTCGCTGTCTTGCTTCTGGTCTCGTGAGAAGAAGGAAGACTTTTCAGACCCGTCACAGTCTGACAACGCTCGAGAGGCTGAAGGCTCGGGCGATTCCGGTAGAATATGCTGGTAGGTGATGGCATCTTCGGCAGGCCTTAATTGTTGAGAACGTAAGATCAGTGATTTCCCGTGCCCAAATCCCAAACCAGCGTGATGACTTAAAATTACTTGCCCTTTAGAATTCCTCCATATTTGCAATTTCAGTCTTCTTTTTTTCTAGTTTCCCAAAATCAAGTTAGTAAGGAACCTCAGAAAACAGAAGGGGGCCTAGTGGGCTTGACGGCATCAAAGCAGACAGGGCAGGAGAGGACTAGGCCCCTTCCACCGAATGCCTTCTAGGAAATAGCCACAAAAGGGGTCAGAGGCAGCTGTTTGCCCAGTGCCTACTCTGGGAGGGCATGTCAGAGGCATCATCTCCTCTGGGCCTCAGCGCCGGCCCTCAGCACAGGGCTCATGATGATCCTCATAGGCGGCTCACTACAGACTTTCCCACTGCCTCCCCGGTTGCCAGCGGCACAGGTGAAATGGGAACCCACATCAGTCTGGTTCCAAAGCCCCAAAGCAGTGTGGAAGGTACCGCCCCAGCCCCTGAATTGGCCTTAAGGGTTTGACAATCTTATACCCACTCTTGGTCCCAAAGCAGGTCTCAGTATCATCACTCTGGCCATCCTCTGGTTATTAACCTGTATTTCTCAAGGGCCACCTAAGCCATGAGGAAAAACCACCTGAAGTCTGTGAAAAGCCCATGTGAACCTCCATTATAGATAAGCGCCTTAATTTAAGCTCTGTTTTTCCTATTCTTCTCAGTGGCCACAGTCTCATTACTCATAAGCTCAGACAAGAGCAAAGACTCCGAAGCTGCAGTGCATTCATTAACAGGTAAACACCAGATGCAGCTTCGCCTGGACAGTGTGATGGATGCGCCGGCTGGCTGCTGGCTTGCAAAAGTGCAGAATGGGCCAAGGGCACCCATTTAATTAGCTTAGGCATGACCCATGTTGAGTGGGAAGCCTACAGCTGGAAAAGGCAGAACACAAGAAAAATATACAAATCTGTCAGAAACGGAAAGGGGTGGCATGCAGGTTGAGGAGGGCTAAAAGGGGCCCCTTGCCACCTCCAACCCATTCTCCACAGCAACCACAGGAGGGCCCGAATGGCAACTCTGACCATGCGCAGCCCCAGCTGAACCACCTCCACAGACTCCCCTCTTCCAGTAGAATCGAGGTGGAGCTCCGACCACGGCACTTGTGGACGTCTCAGTGAAGTCCTACAAGCCTCTCTAGCTGGGACTGGAGGCCACTGAGTCCATTCCAACTGCACACCCAGAGTCCTCGGGTCTCCAAAGCGTGGACACCCCAAGCACAGATGTTCTTCCAACAGCCCTTGTCCCCTCCAGCCCTCATCCTTCAGATCGCAGCTAAGACAGTTCTCCCTTTGGGAAGCCTTCCTGCCCTTGCCAGCCTTCCAATGAGATGTGAACTCTTTTTATAGGGACAAAAGCAGAGGCCTGAACCACAGGGGAACCGGGAACGACTGCCATGGTAGAGGAGCACTGTAACCTTCTTGTAACCTTCGAGAAGCCTCGGCTGAAGGCCCTCCAGTGAACGCAGCTTTTGATCTCTCCTGGCCTCTTCTGTCACCTTCATGTTATCAATCAACTCTTAACATTCTGTACCCTAGATTGGCTCTATTTCTTCATAGTGGCCCCAGGAGAAAAGGCTCCAGACAGGGAAAATACCCCAAGCACTAACAGCATTCCGACACTCTGACAAGTAAACAGAAGAGGGCAAGACCTTGACATTTCCAGCTGGCCAGAGAAGCAAGCTGAGAGAGCAACCAATTCACTTAGTCCAAGCACACTTTCTGAACCCCACTCACACCCAGCACCTGGTGCTAAAGCAGGCAGGGGTCATTGGAGACTTTTTGCACACAAGGGCAATAAGAGCACAGGTGTTAAGAATCCCAGACCCACCCCTCAAGGGCAAGTACACAGCCCTCAAGGAAGGGTGGGCAGTCATTTATGCGAATACCTAGGGCAGTGGCTGACACACTGCAAGACCCAGTTCATGCTTTCTCCTTTCTCCTCTCTTACGGGATTCTCAAGTGAGTGGGAAGAAAAGGCAGAAATATGACAACACCACGTGGTACGACTGCAATGTAACTACTGGCCAAGGGCTTCCAGCAAGGATAATCCGCCTTGAGGTGTGGTGGAGAGATGGTGGTGTAGGGGAAAGCAAGGAAGGTCATTACCAGTCTGTGTAAACTGGTCCTGAAGACTGATTCTCACCACAAAGAGGCTGCGGGTAGAATGATCAGCTGGTGCACAGGCACGGTTGGAAAGCCCACTGAGGCTGAGCATGATGGAAAGGAAGGGGCAGCTAGCTTCAAGCCCGGAGAAGAGTTTGAACAAGCTGGGCTTGATTGAGTCTGAGATAAGTTACCCCACAGAAGCCAACAGAAGAAGAGTGTTCTATGGACCAAATCACCTGGCAGACAAGTAATCTGGCCTGAATGCGGGATGCTGCCGCACACACGAGTGAGCATGCGCTCTGGGTTTTGGCTGGCCGTTAGCAATTCCATAGGTGTCAGGGCATCACTTCTAAGAATGGGAGGGAGCCAGGATACTCAAACAGCTGGTAGGCAAAGCAAATCCCCCATGCCCCAGAGAGTCTTCTTAACAAATGGTACACACTCACCTGTCAATCAGCTCATTCTGGGTGCACACTTCCACCTCCGTGGATTTTCCTGGGAGCAGAGGCAATATCGAGAAGAGAAAAGAAGAAACACAATTTTTTTAAATCCTCCCTAACAATTTCTTGCTCATATATTTGCAGAGGTCCTGTTCCTCTTCTTTAAAAACTATTTCTCACAACCTCGGCTATTTCAAGGAGGACAGACCAAGGATACACTTGTGACTGCAGACGCCCTCCTCATGCCCAGGCACTCGCTGGGGGAGAGACAGCAGTGTGTCCAGAACGCAGTGACAAAGCCAGTGCGAGCCAGCGTTCCTTTTTCCTTCTCTCCAACTCTGATAGGAGCGGAACACGTGCTCCTCGTAGGAAACGGGTGCCTGGATCAAGAAGAGAACGCCATCCTGCAGGTGCGCACTGCACGCAGCCGCCGGGTTTCACGCTGGTGCTTTTGCGAGGTGTTTGGGCCCCGTCAATGCAGCATTGTGACTGCTGCTAGCGGCGTTCCTCTGGCCACATTTGCTTTAGAAGCCTCACTTGTAATGCCTGCATTAATATTCCATGGTAGACATGTGTACGGTTTTTACTCAGTTCCCTATTTGACATTTACGCTATCTCCCAAATTTCCCTTTTATAAATAAATCAAATAAACATCTTTGTGCACGCAGCTTTATCTACATTTGAATTATTTCCTCGCAAAGACTCCCAGTAGTGGGATCACTGGGGAAAGGAGTCAGTCGGTGGAGATGAAAGAGCCACTGTCTACAGCAAGAGGGAATGACTAAAGGCAATGACAAAAAGAAAAAAAAATAAAGCCCAAAATGTGGCTGGGCCAAAAAGGAAAAGAAATGTCTGCTCTCTTCCTGCATGTCATCATTTGCCATTGGAAAAGAAGCACATGAGCCCAGGATTTCAAAGGGACTAACAACTTTATTTTTAAAACACTTCAGAACTCTGGAAATTGCAGACTGGGATGAACTCTTTGAAGCAGCCAACGCATGGCTGAAGGAAAAAAAACAAAACCCAAACCTTCTATAGCTGTACTTGAAAATGAGACTATAATTAAACTGCACCCACACATACAATTTTCAAAACGACTCCTAAAAGGAAAAGTTCTCCAGCCCCCAGCCCGGAGGAGCGGATCGTGGAGCCGCGGGCTTGCTTTCTGTCCTGCGGCCCCATCAACAAATCTGGTGCAGGCCGTCTAGACTCCCCGTCCACCCAACCAGGTGGGCCACCTGCGCCGCGAGCATCAGTGCGTCTGAAAGAGAGCTTGAAAATCCCCAGCTGGGCAGGGAGTGGGACTGGGCCAGCCAGGCCTCACACACCCACTGGGCCAGCACCAGCGAAAGCTCCGCACGTTTCATGTTTCCATACCCTCCACACTCGCCCAGGCCAGACTCACGTCCACGCTCGCTACTGCACGTCACGGTGAAGCAAGGGAGATCTATGCCCTGATCCTTTCAGGTCTATGGCACACAAGGAGAGATTGATAAGACTCAATCGCAGCCGATGCCCCTTCATGTTTCTCTTCAAGAGGGGCAGGGTGTGTGCTCAACTGACTGGGTCAGATCCCAAGACCCTTAGGAAGGGGCCAGGAGACTGGCACACAGAAAGAGCAGCAACGTGGGCCTTTTTCCTCCCACACATGCACTAGAGTTGATGGGAGGACTTTGGCCCAATAGCCACCCACTGCCATCGAGTTAATGCTGACTTCTAACAATCCTACAGGACTAGTGCCCCACAGGTTCCTGAAACGGTGTATCTTCATAAGCTACACAGCCTTGCTCTCCAGCAGAGTGGCTGATGGGTCTAAACCACCTACCCTGCCCAACCTTTAACCCGCTGTGCCAACGGGGCGCCTGCTCTAGCCCAGCCTCCTGAGGGTCTGTAGGGGTTACACACGGTTATACACAGGCAAACAGTGCCGTGGCTTGCTCTTCACACTGTCCATTCTTTCCTAGGAGCCAATCAGGACCAGCCCAGGGCAGGGAACTCTTCTTGGCTTCAGGCAGGCTGTATGCTAAATGTCTGGGTCTCCTGTCCACAGACACGTCTTAAGACCACCCAAATTCCTAACAAAATCCCTGACCACAGAAATAAGGGCCTTGATGCCACCAGCTGCTTGGGGGTCCCCTTCTTCCAGTAAGAGACCCTCTGGGGCTCTTACAATAACCCAGCAACACTTGTCTTCCAGCCATTCCCCTCCACAACAGAGCTCTCTGAAACCAAATGGCAGATTGCGATGGTGGGAGCCCCAGGAAGAGCATTACAGCGGATGCATGGGGACTTCTGGGTGGAAACTGCCTTCACACAGGTGACAGCGGACCATCTGCCGGACAATTCCCAAAGCTCAGAATGCGGGTCATGAGATCACTGCTCCCATCTCTCAAGTAAGGCTGTGGCTATACCTAAAAGGCACATGGTATATTCTATGGCAGGCAAAATGGGGCTTTTATCTTTTTAAATATTAAGCATCAATGGGGCTAGGCATTGGGCTGCCAACAGCAAGGTCAGCCATTCAACAGCCACCCAGTGTGAGAAAGATGAGGCTTTCTACTCAACTCACAGCCTCAGAAACAGAGACAGCTCTACTTTGCCCTCCAGGGTCGCTGTGAGTGGGGGTCAGTCGAGTGTGAGAGGAGGAGGTAGTGGTGGTATGTGGGAAACAGAAAGGTTATTCCCCAGATTATCCCCCCATATTATATGCCAGACCCAAGATACTGCTTCCTAACATAATGCCTGGTCAATGACCATACACTTGTTTGGAGGTCATTGGTTATCTCTCTGAGGGTTATCAGCTATCTAGAGCAATCAGACCCTATAATCTGTCCCACCCTAAGTAGGGGCCACTCCCTTCTGATAAGGAAAATAGATTGTTCCCTGAAGTAGAGTCCAAAGATACCTACGTGAAGCCAACTCAGGGACGACCAAGGTTAGGCTGCCATCTTGACTCCAGAGCCCTCCCATCCTGTCACTTGTTTGCCCCTAGTGCCTCCCCTTTCTACTGTGTGTATACCCCTAGCTCATCCCTTCCTGTGGCATGTATGCTTATTGTACAAGCCCGTCCTGTTGCATATGTGATTACCTGTAATTAGGAGGGCTTGCACATCCCCTGGGTGCATATAAGCCTTGGTTGGAAATATATTCTCTCTCTGTGCGTGGACCTGGCTGCTGAGATCACAGCCATTCTGGAGGTGAGCAAATGCATGCTTTACCTTGTCTGATGTCTCTAATTTTACCCCTCAATTACACAACCGCCGCTTGGATCCACTGGATTGTGAGACAGTTTAGAGGCGGCAGCAACTGAGCCGTATCTCATGGCAGGAAAGAACTGCTTTATGACTGGAAGCAACCGAGAGGTTATGCGGAGAGCAGATTCCAGATTCCTCAGCTGAGCTGACGGCCTGGCTCACCTTGCCATCCACAACTTGCACACCCCATACCGGCTAATAAAATATCGTTTCCCAACAACTATGAATCTTCTTATATGAAAGTTTGAGTCTGACACCTCTTCCCCCTGGAAGCCTTCCCTTCAGAGCTCAGCCCCCCTCCCCTCTTCCTTCATCCAAACCCCTAAAAGCTCATGCAGTAGGAGCCACACACAGTCAGAGGACATTTAAGCAAAGCAGGCCCTTGATCTTGCCTAAAGTTCACATCACAGTAGCCGTCATTGCTGCCATCAAATCCTGACTGGGCGCTTTCCTAGGTGGGGAAGCAAGGACAAGACAAGGCCCAGCATCTTCCAGGATCATGTGCTCTGCAAACATAAAGTGAAGAAAGAATGGCTATCATGCGGAGTCCCTACTGCTTGCCAGCAGGACCCCAAAGGCTTCAAACAATCTCTCTCTATCCTCCCAAACAAGCCAGGTAAGCATTCTGAGCCCGGGGCGGGCGCTAAGTGAGCCGCAGAGCTGGGACTTGAACCCAAGTTAGCCCGGCTCCTGTATGTCTGTTTGTTACCCTCCTGCGTGTCACAGGCAAGACAGAAACAACCCAGAAGAGTACAGATGAGGAAGCAACGTGCTCCTGGTTGGTGTGATGGATCAAAGTTCTGTCAGTGGCGAGGAAGTAAAAGCTTCCAGAGAAGGGCCTAGCCTGAACAGTCACAGAAGTGGAAAAATGCAAGGCCTGGCTCACACAAGAGCTGGACTAGAGCACCCAACAGGTAGGAGCATGAGAAGCAAGGTATCATGGTAGTGATACCTTCAGGTTCTGGAATCAAACTGCCCAGTAGCGTCCAGACTCTGCTACTTCCTCCATGTCCTTCAGCAAGTGACTTGGCCTTACTGCTCTTCATCCATCTACTGGGAACATAGAGATACATCCACCGAGGCCGAGTCCAATGCCTGGCACATACAGTCAGCACTAGAAAAAGAACAGCTTTTCTCATCATCATGGAGAGCGCCCAGTGGCCCAGAAAGGGCGAGCTTTGGAAGACCTTGAACAGAAATTCAGTTTTCTCCCACTCTCTCCAGGACTTTCTAGTGCAAACCCTTACAAAGCAGTTGGAAGTGGTGCTGGGGACCCTCTAGTAATTCTGGTCTCAGAGCTGTGGAGGCTGATGGTTTGTGTGGTCCATCCTCACTCATCACTGCCATTGAAGCGAGGCTGGCTCAGAGTGACACGATAGGACAGGGTAGACCTGCCCCTGTGAGTTTCCAAGGCTCCAGAAAAGAAAGCCCCGTCTTTCTCCCAAGGAGCAGTTAGTGGTTTTGAACTGCCAGCCTTTTGGATTACAACACAATGCATAACCACCATGCCACCAGGGTTCCTGTCTAGCCCATCAGTCCTTGACTAATTGCTTCTATGTGTCTTCAATTGTCTTTACTCTTCTTTCCTCCGGACAGGTAGAGACCAATAGTCACACCTCAGAGGCTCGCAAGCTTTTATGAGCCTCCTCATTAAAAAAAAAAAGAAAAAAGATCTAGGGCATCCTCTCAAGGGACATTTGATGCTAACTGCCCTTGGTCCTGGGCTCCAAGGCCCAGCACCTCCTTCCCCCAAGGCGTTTGCTTGTGTCTTGGACTTTTTCATAGCTTTGCCCCCTGGATGCTCCGCCACATCTGGATGGATTTGCAGCGGAGGGAAATGTCCACGTACAAATACACCATGTCTATACTACCGATGTTTGTGGGTATGCTCCCACACTCTTCCCCAGCCTGCATGTCTACCCCGCTCCTATGCAGAGCTCACCCCTATTCAAGGGCTGTGTATGAGGCAGGACTGAGTTCTGTGGCCTTAACATTACCCTCTGCCCAGGGGCTTCCCCGCCTCCTCCATTTTTTGCCATACTCCCTCCTAGGGTATATGTCTTCCCCTTCACCCACATTAGCAGTGTAGACCCTCTGGCAAATCATCTACCCTCCTTCCCAATCCTACCCTGGTAACCATCAAAGAACGTTTCCTTCAGTGTGAAAATTGTTGACAATTGTCTTTGTCCTCCGTCTGGTCTGGAAATGAACTCATCCTCTGGGCTCTATTTTCAGCCAAACAGCAGGCAAGACCATCGGGGCACAATAACATTACTGAGGTGTGCACACCATAGGGTACCCGAGCATTTGACCTCACGTGTCCCCAAGAAGGGTTAGAAACAAAGGGGGCCTGGAAACCCAGAACAAAGGGATCGGGATTGTCACATCGTGGGAGTGCCATCAGTGACATGAAACAGAGACGTCACCCAAGGCACACTACAAAGTTACAAAAGAAAGGAAGCAGGGCCTTGAGGTTTCTCTCCATCGGCGAAGGCGAGCCAAGGAGAGGGTGTCTCAGCCACGGCCTTCTGTTGGTGGGTCTGAACCCTGACCCACATGGTGAGCACACCAAGGGGTGGGTGGTCTTTGGGCCTTCTCCGGTGCCTAACAAAGCTTCCTCTAAAACACCTGATGACAAACCACTGCCCTCCGCATTTACGGGACTGCTCCTGGGCTGCACCTTGCACAGGGGCATGGTGGGAAATTCCAGACTTTGGGGCTCTAGAAGGTCTACATGCACAGACAACACCCTGCAGGGCTCCAGGCCCCTCACAGAACCCCTAGCCTGTGAAGATTGGAGAGAACCCCAGCTTTTGCCCCTTACAAGTATCAAGAACCCACACAAATTATACCCTTTCTTAGATTCCACTAACTAAATAATATTAAATAAATAGCAAGGGCATGCACAAAGATTCCAAATACACTGTACTTTGGAATAATCCCCAACTGGGAACAACGGAATCTCCACCTACTGGAGAATGATTACATTATGAAGAATCAGACGGAAGAAGGGTCTGAATCCACTGTGGCTTCTCATCTGTACTCATGTGTCTTCTCTACACAATTCAACAGCGGGAGAGGCTGTCAGCAGCCCCTTCCCATGTCAGGATACACAAGCCTAAAAGGACAATGTGTGGAGGTACAAGCTCCAGGATGTTTGTGTGCTGCTGATGGAATTACAGGAGTGTTTTCTTATTCCACCACAACATATGCTGCTTGGTATTAGGAATAATTTTTTTCAAAACACTATTTAAATTTTAAAAGAAGTTTAAAACTGCTGTACAACTGCCTCAAGTACAAAAGTCCTTTGTAATAAAGCTCACTTCACAATTCAGGAGCCAAACCCTGTGGACAGCACCCAAGCAGGGCCCTCCCCTGTCTTACACTTTCTTCTCCTATAAAAAGCACGAGAGGGAGGAGGTTCCTGGGCCTTTTCTACCTTTTGTAGAAGGAAATAAAGTTCTGTGTTCGTGTTGTCTGCTAAGTCTGAGATGTTTCTAACACCAGAATCCACAGGAAACAAGAAGCAGTCTCTCCTTGGGCTTGTCAAGGTAAGTAACTAAAAAATAAATCAAGGAGGGGCACGGTAGGATGAGGGAGGGAGGGCGGCTGGTGCCGGAGGCATTTTCTCTCAGCCTCCAACTTCCGAGGACCCAGGTTGAGGACTCCCAGGAAGAAGAGAGACGATGGGAAATGCCTGGGGCCTGGAAGATACAGCTCTATCTTGAGGGCTGAGCTATTCTGCCCCCAATAAAATGAAAACTAGCTCATATGCACAGACTTTGCCAGAATACAGTACAGTTTTATAAAGCTGGGAGAAGTCAAGTGATCCTATGTGCTAGCCCCCACAGGTCCTGAGGTACAAGGAAAATGGGTCTACAATGGGGGTGTCTGTTCTAATGAGCAAATAACACAGCCAAAGCTATTAGTGGCCCATTTGAGAAAAAAGCAGGAGAAAACCATTGCCTTGGCCCAGAAGGCCAAGCAGTCCCACGTTCTGTCTTGAAACTTAATGGAGCATCTGTGGCCCCCCCATGAACCATCTGTTTTATATGTTCGAAGAAAGAACTGAGGTCAAATCCTGTTTCTACCAAGTCAGTTTAACTTGGAGCAATTAACATTCCTTTGCTAAGGCTCAGTTCCTTCACCTGGAAAGTAGGTTGTTCTGAGGATAAAACTGGTTTATGGGAAAGGCCCCACCTCACAAGAGCAATCCCCAGTGTGCACTCGGTGCAGACGAGCCGAGAGCCATGCGCTGAGGCCAGAGTACTACACAGACTAGTCCAGGAGCTGCGTTAGCTTCCCAAGAGGCACGGTAAACGCTGCAGGGTCAGAACTTTCTCATCGAGGCCGCCCATCCTCCAGGACTGCCCACGATTTAGATAGGCAAGGCAGGTATTTCTGTGCCTCAGGTATGGCATCTGTTAAGTGGGGTAATACCTCATATTTCCAAGGTCATTGCTGAGGTTCAAATCAAATAGCATGTATGATTACCAAGTGAAATGCATGTAGACCTAATTGGAAAAGGGTTTTGTCCAGAGAGGTTTTGAAATCCCAGCTCTTCTATTCACTTGATAAACAAGGGAGCTTTCTCAAGTCCCCTTGTCTAATCAGAGGAGTTCTACAGCTCACTGAGCCATAATTCTAACTGTGGAACTGGGAGTCAATCATTCCTTCATTCTCTCAAGATACAGATAGGCAGGTCTACTAGCATGCCAGGCTTGTGTATGCACCATGACTACAGAAACAAACACTACGCACCTCCTCCCTTACTTCCTAGTGGGGCAGGCAGGAAAACAAGTGAATATGCAATATACAGGATGCTGAAGCAGAACAGAGAAACGTAAAGCAGACTAAGGGGGAACAGACTGTCTCTGATAAGGCAGGGGGCACACTGCTTCAGCTCACGGACACAAGGACTTTGAGAAGAGGCCTCAAGGAATGAGGAGTGTGTCAGAGAAAAGACCAAGTGCAAATGCCCTAAAGTGTATGCTGGAGTGTGATCAAGGAAGGGGGAAGGGGTGAGAGATGAGGTCAAAGAGGTGGCAAGGGTGTGAAGGCACAGGGTTTGTAAGGCTTTATGTGGACGTAGGCTTCTAACCTGTGTGAAAAGGAACACTCGGGTTGTTGAGCAGAGCAGGAGGCTGACCTGACCCCCATTCAACAAGTGCACTCGGAAAGGGACTGCAGCGGGACACGGGCGGAGACACGGAGGACGGTTAGGACGACAGTCCAGTCATCTACGCAAGATGATGGGCCATTAGGTCCGAGGTAGCATGGAGGCAGTGAAAGTCAGATGAAAAGTGGAATATCTGTTGAAGGCAGAGCTTCAGAGAAGGAGGTGGAAGGAGAGTGGAAGGGAAGGCTGAGTGGTGTCCTAGAGGCCAAGGAAGGAAAGGGTTTCCACAAGGAAGGAGCGGCCAACGTGGCAGCATGGCACTGGTCACCGCACTTAGCAAAGGGAAAGGCAGGTAGGGACTCCAGAAAGCGACACTTCAGTGGACTGGCTGAAATGACTAAAAGCCCTATTCCGAGGATTTGGGGGTGGGGGTATGAGCACCTAAAAAGTACTCAATAATGGACAGAAGAGGGATGAAATGATAGTTTCATAAAGCCAAAATCCACACTCACTGCCATCATGGCAGTTCCCTAGAGAGTTTCTGAGGCTGTATCTTAATCGAGAGGCAAGTGGCCAACTTTGCAGTTAGCAACCTAACGCCTACGCCACCACACATCAGCAGGACTCCTTAATAACTTCATAGAAGCCACTTCAAAAGGGGAATGTTTGACTGTAACCATATTAATATTTTTCACATTAAAAAGGATGGGAGGAATTCTAAAACTGAATGCAAACAGAAACCAATGAATGCATTTCAAATAAATAACACAACCACATTGTGGAGGTAAAAACAAAAACTAAACCGCATGACTTTTAAATGTAGTCTCAGCTTATTGCGTGGCCTAAAACCATAAGAACTATAAACCAACCTTGAACTTTGCTGGTCGCTTGTTTTTCACAGTGGCAAGTGGGGGCAGGTAATTCTGGAACTATTCAGAGCTCCCCTACAGGTACAGAGTCGGGGGAACGCAGAAAGAGCCCAGGGGGAATGGGAAACGTGGACACGGGCCAGGGTGATGGCCACACAGTACAAAGAACATAGTTGGCACCACTGAAATGTACTTGTAAAAACAGATGAAGTTGCAAACATTTCGTGAGATCATAGAAAAGGCATATTGGTCATAATTTAAAACAAAAAAACAGACAGACAGACAGACAAAGAACCCCCGGGACTTGGAGAGAACACGGACCAGTGTAGTGATGAATTTTCCCCAGGAAACCTGCGTCTCTGCTGAAACCTGTGGGAGCCCTAACGGGCCAGTGCTGCCTTGCTTTCCCGGGTCCGCCAGGCTCCCCGCAGCCGACTCTCAATTAGAAAATATTTCCGTTTCCTTCCCTGATGAGTGTTTATCTCACATGATTATCATTTTTGCAGACTGTACTGTCTACCCTACTTTCCCCTGCTATCGGGCCTAGCAGCAGGTTATAGACACACACACACACACACACACACACACACACACACACACACTGCTGTCACTGTTGTCATGAGGTGCCATCGAGCCAGTTCCGACAGGTGGCGACCGGATGCACAACAGAACGAAACACTGCCCCGCTGGGGCCGCCATGCTCACAACTGTCCTGTGCCTGAGCCCACCGTTGCAGCCACTGTGTCGATCCATCTCCCTGAGAGCCTTCCTCTCCTTTTCTGCCCCTCTAATGTCACCAAGCATGATGTCCTTCTCCAGGGACTGACCTCTCCTGACAACATGTCCAGAGTAAGCGAGATCCAGTCTCTCCATCTTCGCCCCTACGGAGCACTCTGGCTGCACTTCTTCCAAGACAGACTGATCTGTCCTTTCAGCGGTCCACGGTATTTTCTTCTCTAGCGACACAGTAGAAGCAATGTACACACCCAGCACCAAATTCCCGGTTTTAAATCCCATCCCCCATGAAAGGTAACCAGAGCTACTCAGAGACGTGCTCCAGACTGGAACAAGGACTGGGCAAGATCAACCTGGAACATCTCTTTTGGGCCAGAAAACACAGAAGTGCTCAAAAAAGATGGAGACACGTCAAAAGGATCTGTCACTTGTCAAAGATGGGACAACCTGAGCATTATGAAAATAAGGAACAATAGCCCACTATATAAAGCAAGGATCTCCGGTCCATTCTGATAATAAACAAGAAGCAAACATGTAAGTAGAAGGGGATGAAAGTATTAGAAGCAGATGCCACCTGAGAAGTGGAGATGGGATGGTGGCCTGGGCAAAACATGGCCACATGGACATCATCATAGGAACAGCTGCCTCAGGTCAACGAGTATTTACAAATACAAATACCCCGCAAAGTGCTTCCCCACTAATTACATACTCATTACAAAGGGAAACAGCCCTTTAGAACGGAGAAACCACAGAGACATCGCCTTAGCCAAGTGATCACAGTTACTATCACCAAGATAGGATAACGGTGTTCCGTGCACCTCTCATGACACAACGGGAGCAGTGTCCCTTTCAAACAACGCACCTGAATCCAATTAGAGGGAAACAACAGATAATCCCAAGTGAGGGCCTGGCCCGATCTCTTCAAATACGGAATGCCACGGAAGACAAGGAAAGGGTGAGGAACTTTCCCAGACTAAACGAGCCCCAAGCCTACACCACATGTAATGTGGGGACCAGATTCTGCATCCTATCAGAAATAAAACTCATAAAAGATATTAGTAAAACAAATGGGGTAATTTGCAGACTGGGTAGAAGGTACATTGAATAATTCTATTTCCTGATTTTGATCAGTGTACTGTGGTTATGTAAGAAAATGTCCTTGGTCTAAGGAACTATATCCTTAAGTATCTAAGTGAGCCAAGGGCATGATATTATCAATCCGAGAGAGAGAGAGAGAGAGAGAGAGAGAGAGAGAATGATAAAGCCATTAATTCAAAATACTAACAACTGATGAAGTTGAGTAAAAGGCATAGGGAAGTTATCTGTTGTAGTTTAAAAAGGTCACAAATTATTTTGTTTTAAAACATGTAACATAGTTCACAAAGACAATATTCTACGTGCTAATCTGGTGAGCACAAACTGGGGTCTTCAAAGCTCACGCTCGGCCACTGAAGTTGCAACGACTCACCCTGCCAGAGGAAATTATCAAAAGACCCATGGAAACACTTAGTCCAACAGCCTAATAGACCACCAAGCATCAGACTCCACAACCCTGAGACCAGAAAAACCAGATGGTGCCCAGCTACCACTATCTCCCAACTTGTCCAAAAAAGGATTATGTGAGAAGGTCCTGGACCGAGTGGAAGAACAAGGTGGAACACAACTCCACATCATGAGTGGAGTCCGGGCTGACTGTTCCTATGGAACTTGGTGGGACAGCCCGAGACAGGGATGGCCCTTGCCTTTCACGTCTGAAACGGATCGACGTTTCAGGCTCGAATCATCAACCATCTAAGATCACGTGGGGCAGATTCACCCCAGGACAAAGTTGGGAAAGTTAGAGATATAGAGTCATGGAGACAGCAGAGCGTCTTAGTGGAACGAGGGGACTGCAAAGGCTAAGTTGAATCAGAAGGTGGATGAATTTCCGAATGTAAGACTATGAGTTGCTCTGTAAACCTCCACCCGATCCACAACAAAACATCTCGAACTTTTCCAGTAATTTAATAACACATCATATAGTGCCCAATACACAACAGATGTCCAGCAAATGTTTTCTTTCATCCTGCCCCTGACCCTTGGATATGTTTGAATAGTTTTATTTTTTGTTTTAACTTGATTGCCAACATTTAAAACTCCTAGTCACTCAAAAACAACCCAGGATGCCATCTTTTCTCGACTAGTTTAAAGGAACCAGTAACACTGTAGTGCCAGGCAGTGCAGACGACAAATCACACAGAGCCGGTCGCTAGAAGAGGCAGCGGTGGTGTGGCTCTGCTATCACCTCCTCGGGGGAGAAGACCAAGGAACCGGTTCTTCTTCTATCCACCAAGTCCCGGATCCAGGACTGATGGTGTCCCACTCACCGTTGAGACACAGCTTTTCCAGTTTCTCCAGCAGTTCAGCACATCGATTCAGTTGCTGCCGGAAACCCTCGGCCAAAGAGTAGTCCACATCGCTGGTGTGGAGAAACTCCTCAAGCGCCTTCCTCATGGTGCTCACAAGTTGCCGGCAGGTGACACAGACGCCATGGCTGTCCTTCATCTGCTGTCGGTGAAGGGAGAGCTCCCTGGCTTGGGACTGAACTAATGAGTCGTATCTGATAAAAAGGGGAAAAGAAAATGTGTGCACCATTTCAGAATTGAATTCTTGTGACCTTAACACTAATTGGAAAAGTGACAGAGGGCAATTTTTAAAAGCCTGCAGCTGTACAAGTACATATACCTTCAGAAAAATGGAAACTGTACAAGGTCATTCCCTTTTTTTATTATTATTATTTCAAAATAGCCAACAACTGCTGGAACAAAGGTTCTTCTACAATATTTTTAACCTTATAAAAGCCCCCAATTAAAATATGGATTGGCAAAGACTCGAGAGAAAGATTAGTTTCCACACACTCTTCAAAAATACTATTCTAAATTGTACAAACATACGCACCATGGGCCAGGGACCCACCACAAATTCTCAGAAAGTACAAAACAGAAACTGTGAGACAGAAAAACAAGGACGGGACTCTCTCCCTTCAGCTGAAAGGTCAGAGGATAATCATAGCCCTAACTCCCATGTACTGGGGGATCTACAAGCCGCCAGGCACAGGCTCCATCAGGTACATTACGTGTCAACAATTCGCCAATCTTCCAACAAATGTAGGCGCCTCCCCTTATACAGGTGAGGACACTAACTATAAGAGGCCACCCTATCAGCTCAGTGGAGAAGATTCCAGATGCAAGCCCATGTCTGAGTTCAAAGCCCATGATCTACTCAGCAATACTACCTCCTGACCACTCTGTGCTATCATTTCCTATGCGACTCCACCACCCCACTAAGGGTGGACACTATAAAGAAAGTATGCCTCATACAAACTGAGGCTCCAGTAACCCGGATACAGGCAGTGGCTTAACAAAGACAATGACCTTTCAGTGCAACATGCTACTCCTTCCCCAAAACGGTGCTCGCCCTTGACACCAAGTACACACATCCAAGTCAGGTGACCCCAGCATGAAAGATGGGTCAGTTCAATGGAAGAGTAAGAAGCTGGTGCCTAGAGTGGGATCAGGAGGACCTGGACCCTAGCAGTGACAGCGGCGGAGAGTGACCTCAGACATGTCAGAGCACCACTGTGAGGCTCTGTCCTTATCTACAGACAAACTTAAGGGTCGGCCTTCTCGCTGTGATTTTGAGGCTTAAAGAAGAAGCAGGCCTCGCTGGTGGGGAGAGGGGGGTCATACACACCAGACTTTCCTTACACACATACTTCATTCAGTTTCACTGTTTAGTAGGTCTTGCTCTGGCTCCTGACAATTCAGAATGATGTGTTTGTCTCGAGTTGGGGACAAATGAAGGTCAAGTTTACAAATGATCCCATTTTTGCCATAGTTCATGGCACAAAACTGTATGTATCTATGCCCATAAAGCATCTCTTCAGGACCTAAGAATTCTCCTTTCAACGCAGGCGTGTTTCTTGAAGATGACCTTACAGGGTAAAGATATGGGAAATATTTATATTCCTGCCCACTCTACCAGGGAAGCAGCTCTTTTCAGTTACACAGCCTAGCAGAAACCAATGATGGTGCCTAGAAGCCAACACAGCAGTGCAGCCGCCAAGAACACTGTCTCTCACCACACCAACGAACGGAGCCTGCACCCCTCCTCTGACAATGTCAAAGGACACCGTTCTCTGGGGCTTCACATTTTGCCTCTCGGCAGTGCCTTAGCCCTAACATCCACCCTTCCCCTGTACAAGACCGCCCACCCCTGCTGTACCACATTCACTGCCAGCTCAGGGACTCCTAGCTTGTGACAGCCGAGAGGAACTGCAGGCCGTCACAGTGGGAGAAAGCAAAGGTGGAATGTACCTGGAGGGTGAGAGATCTCTGAACTTATTCTGCAGGTTGTGGATATCACTGAATAGCTCCAAGTTCAAGTTCTGCCCTTTCTGCAGCTCGTACTCCTGCTCCACCAGCTGCTGTCTGAGGTTCTCCAGCATCCTGCCATCCACCATGTCCGGGGCCACTGGATGGAGGATTTTCATGTGTTTCACATAACGCACTTGGTGCAAACTTGAGAAGGTCATTTCTTCATCGTCAGTGTTGCCCTTAGACTTGTTCATGCTTTCCTGGGCCCCTTCGGTCCCGCACAACACGGTGATGACGGCCTCACTGCACTGGGAGTGCTTCCCTGACTGAAGCCGAAACAAGAAATTCTGGTAGCCCCTGAGCTCAGTTTCTAAGTCCCGAATTTTCTGTTTTAAGTATTCTGTATCGTTTTCGGCATCGTTGCTCTCAGACGGATCAGTCTCAATCACGCTGACTTTAACGGAAAGCTGGCTCTTAGAACTTATGCCAGTAGCTACTGAAGTTGTGCCCAGAAAATCTTCAGATGGATTCTCTTTGCATGTTGGCAAGAAGGCAAGGTCATCAGGCTGGTATATTTCAGAATCTAAAAATCAAGTAGATGAATGTCAGCATCTCCCACTCTCCTCCCTCCCAGCCAAGGGGGCCCCTGCAACAGCCTTCTAACCACTCTCCCTGCCTCGAGGCTTCTCCTCAGACCCCTCAACGTATCCTTGTCCTCAGAGTAACTGTCTTAAAAGGAGAATTTCACCAGGATATGCTCCCATCTGAAACTTGTCAATCACTCCCTAGCTTAAGCATCACCTCCAAACTTCCTAGCTCAGCACCTGAAAGCACCCATGGTCTACTTCCATGCAGCCTTTCCAGGAACACCTGGCACCCCCGTGGAGAATCTCTACTCCACCACAATCCCCTGCACTACCAGACTGTCTCAGGGCTCCATGCTTTCGCATGTGGGGTTCTCTCTAAAATACATTCAGTCACCCTTGCTACTTGGTAAACTCCTATTCATCCTGCAACACCCAGAACCAATTTCCCTTCCTCTTCCAGGTCATTTCCAAACTATGTCAAACAACCACTCCTCTCTGTGCTTCTGAAGTACCTTACACATATCACCCAAAGACAAATATACTCGGCCTTAAGTGCTAATGCCCCAACTGCAAATGGCTTATGTATTTATCTGCATGACAGTTTCTCTGAAAGCCTCTCTCTCTCTCACTGGACTGCAAGCTCCTTCACAGCAGGGACTTGCCCTTTCACACACCCCCCATTCTCTGTACTATGGCAGTGCCTCTTTCCAATCAGCAGTCAGGGAAGGTCTGAGACAATCCTGAGGGGCTGAGTGAAGGCATCTTAGAGAACAGAAATTCTAAACACTCATGGTAGGTGAGAGTATCCTCCTGATTTTTGTGTCGAATGGTTCCCTCAAGAGGCCACAATGTCTTGTTTAGCAAGAGGTTTCACCGAGGAATTACTTCCGTAGAGCTAGCTTCAATCTGCAGAGATGTACCTACTCTTGTTTGAGAGTCAAAGGAGATACAGCTGAAATACATACACGTATATATACATGTGTGTACATATACATACAAACAAATACACAAACACATACATAAGCTTCGAGGGTAAAGAGCAAGGAAATGACAGCCAGCTTTACCAGTTAGGCCAGTAACTTACTCTCTCTGAACCTCCGTTTCCCCTGTATGCAAAATGAGGAGAGCAAAGACTTAAGACAGGTGCGGTAATGCATGCAGTGCAGGCCTGACTGCAGAGCGACCATAACCACACCAGGCCACATGCTGCCCAGGGAAAAAGCATAGCCCACTGGAGCCCAAACAATACTGGAGCCCAACGGACAGTGACCCTACAGGACAGAGCAGAATTGCTCCATAGGATTCCTGAGGCCATATGTCTTTACAGGAGCAGTCAGTCTTATCTTTCTCCCAGGGAGCAACTGGGGGGAGTCAGAACTGCTAGCTTTGCCTTTAACGACCCAACACATAAGCCACGAGGGCACCGGGGCTTCTGGTTCCATGTAAAGAGTGATCAAATACCGCAGCAGCAGCAGCAGCATGCCCAAGGAAAAAATCTACCTTGAAAACACACTTTTTAAATATGGAAGGTGGACTTTAATTTCTCACGAATTATTTGCACTTTATCTTTACATTATTTTATCCTTACCACTTACACACACACGGTTTCAAACTGTGCCTCGTGGCTTACTAGCTGTAGACCTTCAGGCAGCATATAACCTCCCTGCACCTGGGGCGCTTCCTCTGTAAAATGGGGAGATTAAACAGGTTTGGTGCATAGTGTGGCAAAGAAGCCCTCAGAGAGGGCTTGTCACTGGCTGAGTGCACTGGCTGAGTGCACTGGCTGAGTGCACTCAGAGTCGGGGCAAAGGCTGCCGCAGCAAGAATGTAGGCAGAACTAGATGACCCTAGAGATCTCTCAGCAAAGAACTCAGGCAAATGCCCTGCGTCGGAAGACCCAGATTCTGGCTCGGAACTCTGCTACTCCTACCCTTGTATCTGCTCACACAGCACAAAGCATGAAATACACCAACACCAATCCCTTTCTGATACAGTTGTGGCTGGCTCTCATGGCTAGACTCATGCACGCACACACGCACACACGCACACATCAATCTCAGAATGAGTGGGAAGGCATGCACTGTCCAGAGTCCATGTAAGCATTGAACTGCTAAGTGCAAAGCCAATGGTTCAAACCCACTAGATTACCCCATGGCTATCAGCAGGAAACTATAGGAGTGGTTCTCATCCTGTGGGTCGCAACCCCTTTGGGGGTCGAATGACCCTTTCACAGGGGTCACCGGATTCATAACAGTAGCAAAATGACAGTTATGAAGTAGCAATGAAAATAATGTTATGGGGGGGGGGGGCCACCACCACATGAGGAACTGTATGAAAGGGCCTCGCCATTAGGAAGGTTGAGAACCACTGCTCTATAGGATTGCTGAGTCAGATCTGACTCAAGGCAGTGGGCAGGAGTTTGTTGAAGCCCCATCATGCACTCCAACCATCACTTTAAACTTGCTCCTTGCAAAGGAAACAAATGCAAAAGTCAGGGTTGACCCTCAGAGCTATGACTTCCCTCACAAGACCACAACGACAGCAATCTGTGACTTGGCAGAGGGGGGCTTTGATTGCTCACATCTGACAGGTCAGCATCAGCTGTCAATGTGGTGGGCTATTCAGCACCCAGGAGCCCTCAGTAAACAACTCAGCAAAAGCCCTAAGGGGCTACTTAACACTGTTCATGCAAATGCATGGAAGGTGGAAGGAGAGGTGTGTGTGCATATGCAAAGCTGGAGCTCTACGGAGGTCTCAGGCGGTTAGCTCTGTGCCGGAGCCTGGCCTAGACAAGAAGCACTGCACTTGTGTTATCCTTTAATCCTCACAGCCACCTGTGCACCGTGACAACGGGCCTCATTTCACAGGTGAGGAAATCCAGGTTTGGAGATTGGAAGAGCATGCCCAACATTGAGTGAGGTAGCAGCCAAGCCTAGGTCAAAGCCTGTCTCTAACCCTCTGGAAGCTGTCCCCTGATGTAATCTTACTACAATTGGGAGTCTCCTGTGTCAAGGGCCCAAGGGCAAGGAGGAAGACTCCTTAGGCTTCAATTTGAAGGCCAATCACGTGTGGGATCCTTTGTTCCTCACCCACCAACAGAAAAGAGGCAGCAGCAGCAGTAGGGATGTTGCAGGGCCCAGCCCTGCAGAGAGCAGTCACCTAGCAAGGCGATGGGAGATCAATCAGAGCTGGAGGGGAAGCCCAGGGCCGAATGGGAAATAACTGTGAGGAGACATGTGAGCTGAAAGCTACAGAAAGAGGCACTGGCTATGCAATGAGGGGGCAATCGCGTGAACAAAGTTCTAGGAGCACATCCAGAGAACTGCAAGAAGTGCAGTAGTGATGGAGAGGGTTAATCACTCCTTCAAGAAGCCAAAAGATGTCCCAGGACTATTTATTCAGAACAGGATTAAAAATATTGCAGTTCTGGAGCTTTCCACACTTCAGCTGAAGGCTACTTTACTACCTACTGACTCCACCAAATGCTAGCCCACCCCACAAGCACGTGGCGGTGAGCCACAGGTAAGAGGAACCACCACTCAGCAGATTCCCTGACTGGTGGGTGTGTGCCGGCCACTCGGGGTGCATTCAGGATGCCTAGAACAGTGATTTCTTACGTGTTGAAGGAGGTCCAAGTCAAAGGCACTTTCTTTTGTTAATGAAGAGGAAAAAGAGAAGAGATTGAAAGAAAACCTGCAAGCCTCTGCTCATTCTGGCTGAAAGGAACAAGCAGGTTTGTTCCAGTAGCCTTTTTGTTTATTTGCATGGATACACTGCCTCCTGGTTACAAAAAGAAAGGGGGCTACTTGTCTGTATCCTCCCATTCACATCTCAATGCTTTTCCACCTGGCAGCTCCTACAAACCTCCAGGCTGAGCTGCAGAACCTCCTCTGACCACTCCTCCCGGCAGACAGAGGCCCACCCCGGCACACTTCAACAGCAGCCGGCACGGGCTGCACATGGACTGGCTGTCCCCTCCACAGCGAGGACTGTGCCTTTTCAGGCGGAACCCCCAGCACCCAGCCTGGGAGAACAGTGCTGGACTAGTGGATCACCCTGCCCACTGCTATGGAGTCAATTCCATGCAGAGGGTTTCCCATGGAGATTGTAGATCTTTACGGAAGCAGGCAGCCTCATCCCTCTCCCTTGGAGCAGCTAGTGGGTTTGAACTGCCTACCTTATTTGTGGTTAGCAGCCCAATGCCTAACCCACAGCACCCTCACAAATGGATTGGTGGGTTCAAAAGACATCGCCTACTGTGCCTTAGCTCATCCACCTACTGAGCAGGTGGTGACCCTGGGTCAATTTTCGCAAAGCCCAGCTTCCTTGGTGGTAAATGGGGAAGCTGTGGAAGACGTGGGAGGGTGGCTGTGAGGGTTAGCAAGTTTCCACACAGAGTATCTGCGTGGCACCTGGCCCGCAGCATCTGCCAGGAGCCACTGGGGCTCAATGCTGACCAGTGTCGTAGCTTGTCTGCAGGTCGTTGTCCGTTTCCTTGTCCCTCCACACACCGGGAGCCGTGTGACCTTCTTCTTGCTCTCCTGAGCCGCCCTGGTAGGAGGCTCCCACAAGGGGCTGAGCTACATGCATTCGGAAAGAGAGGGAAAAATAAATAAACCTGTACACTTGAAGCTTCGCCAAGCAACCAAGAAGAACACAAAGATACAAAGGGAAAATAAAAACACTGGGGAGGCAAAATACAATTTATAAGATAAAATTAATCTATCGAGCTGCCATAACAGGGCATAAAAGGCATAAATACACTGCGAGTTGTCTGAAATGCGTTAAGTCCGGGCTCTCAAAAAACCACGAGTGAGAAAAGGAATTCTACAGACCTGTACCCACTCTTCCTAAGGAGAGAGGCCCCAGGGGCTTGTGGGCTGGACAAGTGTGGGCTGGCACCTGGGAGTCAGTCAGACCACACAAGACGCAGAGAAATGGCAAAGGGCCAGGGCCCCTGGGGCTGAGTCACCTTTGCCACAAACCCATTCCTCTCTGAAGCCCCCAGCACTGCTCTTCCAGTCATTGCTCTGGTGGCCCTCCAACACCCCCCCCACCCCGCACCTGCCCCCACCCCAGGTGCGCAAGGAGCTCCCAGAAGACAGAGCTGTGTCTGCTATTCTTTCTCTCCTCCACCCAGTGCAGGTGGCTGAGATCACAGCAGGGGCCGAGATGGAGGCGGGGTGGGGGGATGAGGGAAGGCAGGAGAGCCGTGCTGCCAAAGGCCAACTTATCGTGAACCTGAATTATGGTAAACGCAACAGCAACAGACAGCCTAGAATGGAATGGATCATCATAGAATCCACACACAAAGTATCATGGTGAGGCTTTATGAAACTGTAAGAACACAGGCTCGGAAAGCAGGCAGGCTGGGTCAATCTACCTTGGTAAAGTCACTTTATGTCAGCTATAAAATTGGCATACTTACTATATACTTGTCTCCAAGAAATGTTGAGAGGATCCGATTAAATTATGCATCTAAAATATTTGGACTAGGAGGGGACCGTCCTATTCTAAGTCTGTGGAAAATTTCCAGTACCTTTTATAATTCCAACTTCCCAAGAATGTTTTCCAAAACCAAACCCACTGCCATTGAGTGGATGCTGATTCGTAGCACCCCTACCGAGGTAGTTTATTGTGCCAACCTGGCCAATAAACACATGTGGGGTTAATTGAAGGGCGGAGGGATAAATGGCTCAGTAAGCCTCGCCTTTCTAGTTCTCAGGTCTCTTGCTTTCTGATGGTTGGACCAGGGTGCAGCTGTCTTAGCAGTTCCCTGCGTTAGCTGGCAAGGCTGACTTCCTGCCAGACATCCCAGAGGAAAAGCCGAATAGACCTATCCCAGTGCAGCCCTGGGTGATGGAGCACCCGTGTGGAGACCCCTGCCAGCGCTGAGATGCTTACACATTCACTGGCTCAGCGTTCCTCCTGCAGCCGGCATCATTGCGACTGTTTTGTGAGATGGAGGAAGACTTTGTGGATTGGTGTTGGTCACATGGGTTAATGTTGGACTCGTGGGCTTGGGCAGCACTGGGTTGGGATGTTTTCTTGATGCACACTTAACCTTTATATAAAACTTTCTCTTATACATGAGTTTCTGTGGATTTGTTTTTCTAAAGTACCCAGACTAACACACCTACCTAGGGCTTCTGAGGCTATCAATCTTTACGAGAGCAGCCAGCCTCATCTTCCTCCCAAGGAGCTGCTGGTGGGGTTGAACCTCTGACCATGCGGTTAGCAGTCCAACCCTTACCTGACAGCACCACAGGGCTCCCCCTCCCTCATATATTAGCGTTCAAGAAATAATAATAACTGCTCCTTTTATTATTATCACAGGAAGCCCAATACCCCCAAGTCATCTCCCACCCTGAACCCCTGTGGAATCCTCTAGAGAAGCGGTTCTCAACCTGTGGGTCCTAACTCCTTGGGGGGGTGTCGAATGACCCTTTCACAGGCGTCACCCAATTCATAACAGCAAAATTAGAGTTATGAAGTAGCAATAAAAATAATTTTATAGTTGGAGGGTCACCACAACACGAGGAACTGTATTAAAGGGTTGCAGCATTAGGAAGGTTGAGAACCACTGCTCTAGGGTCTGATGGAAGCAGAGGTACACAGACCCTTCACTGGCAAAATCCCAGGTAACCTCAAGCTGCTCTCGGAACACTAACTTCACCTCCTCCATTTCACCCTCGTGTTCAAAGTCAACCGACCAGCCCCTGAGGGCACTGCTTGTCCCTCTCTCACCCTCTCCAGCTCAGGCCTCGAAAGGCTGCCCACCTCACCACAGTCTCCTCATTGCCCTACGTCTTGGTAAAATCCCTCAGTTATTTTATTCTTGCTATCTCCAAATCCCCCTCCATTTGTTCTAGAACCCCATGCCCATCAACACGCTCATGCTACTGAAGCAACTACCTTCAAGGTCATGGATGAAGTCCCATTGTGAAATCCAGTGGCCACGCTTCACTCTCCTCTCCGCCTGTTAGCAATATTCTGCACAGCTTGTCCACCCTGGTCACCGTCTCACCTGCTGGAGCATCCTTCACTCTTGGATCCCCTCTGTCCTCACTGGCTGCTTCTGCCCAACCTCTACCTAGTGAGCAGCCCGAGGCTCAGTCCCTGGACCTCTTTTCTCTACCCCTGCCTACTCCCTAGGTCTCCAGGGCTCCTATCTCCAGATATCACCTCCAAACTCACTGCCATGGAGCTGGTTCTGACTCAGAGCAGCCTGTAGGGCACGGCAGAACTATCCCTGTGGGTTCCCCACACTCACTCTTTGCAGGAGTAGAAAGCCTCGGCTCTCTCCCGTGGAGCAGCCGGTGGTTTTCAACAGCTGACCTTGCAGTTAGCAGTCCAATGCATAACCACTATGCCACCAGGGCTCCTCTACATACCAACTACATATGTTTATATTTCCTCAATATTTCTCTCTAGACCAGATCTCTCTCCTCTACTCCAGACTCAATTAGCCCCAACTGCCTACCTGCTATCACTGCTGGGATGGCTAGCAGGCATCTCACATACTTCCCAAACCGGTACCTCAAGGTCGGCCCCCCAGCCTGCCTCTCCTGCAGTCTTTCCCATCTCAGTGTACCACAACTCCCCCTTCCAGCTGTTCACTCACATTAAAGGTATAGCCTTAAAGCAGTGCTCAGCATGTTTTCTTTCTTTTTCTTTTTTAAACATTTTATTAGGGGCTCATACAACTGTTATCCCAATCCATACACACATCAATTGTGTAAAGCGCATTTATACATCGTTTC
>NW_022111310.1:24965496-24986013 GCF_000313985.2 Echinops telfairi
TGTACAACAAAACAGCAACAACATCAATCCACTGTCCCCCCGGAACTGTCAGTCCCGTTGTTTTCTCCTCCAGATTGTTCATCCAGCCTGTCCTATCCAGACAGGCCTGCCATATTTTCTCTTAAAGGGTCAGATAAAACTATTCTAGGCTGTCAGACCACAACATGTTCCTCAGAAGCACGCAACTCTGCCACTAAAGCACAAAAGTGGCCAGACCCCACATGGAAGAGGATGGGCCAGGCTAGGCTCCAGTAACATTTTACGTATAGAGAGACCACAAACTTTACTTATGAAAAGGCCCACAAGGTCATAATTTGCCAACCCCTACATCAAAGCCTAAATTGGATCATTTAACCCTCTACACAAACTGAACCAACAGTTCCCAATCTTACCTAGGCAAAGCCCTAGAAGATACTAGGTAACCCATACTAATCTACCTCCCTGACTTCCTCATCTACACTAACACCACGCCCCTATTTCCCACTCCACTGCACTCACATAACCAACATCCCAAGTTCAAAGTGGTCTGAGAACCTTTGCCCTTTGTCCCTTCTGCCATGACCACACCTCCCACAAAGACTAGGTTTCTTCACATTCCTCTTAAATCTCCACCCCACCCCACCCCTTACTGGTCTCCATTCAAATGCTTCTCTTCTCTGGGTGGCTCTCTGGCCCTGTGTATGTATGTGCTAGCAAATCCTGCTCCCTGACACATGACCTGGGCTTTTAACGCTTCTTTTTCTTCTGAGCACTGATCACCACGCCCTATGTCATGCATCTGTTTACTGGCTTTCTGTCCCTTTCCCACCAGAATGTAAATGAGACAGACTTTGTGTTGCTCACTCCTATCTCATCAATGCCACAAGGACGCGTAACCTGTTTGACACGCAGCAGACATTTAACAAATATATCTGGATATAGAAACAAGATATTGCTGTTATTGCTTTTGCTTTTGTGTGTTACTGTCTTTTGCTTACATCAGAGTTCAAAATCTAAAGTCAACATTTACACATTTTTGGATTCCTGAACCCTCTAAAAATGACAGAAAATGCTACATAGTTGCCTTATTCTGTGAGAGGGCCCTTTTGCTTTCCACGGAGTCTCAAAGGGCCAAGGCTCCACAATTCTGAGTACCCTCTCCGAGCATAGAGAACAGGCCCTGAGGCTCTCCCTCCAAGTGTATTCTGATTCAAAAAACTGCAAACCTTTTTTTGCCACCAAGCCAATCTTAGTTCATACCAACCACATAGGACAGAATAGAACTCTCCCTGCAGGTTTCCAAAGCTGTAAACCTTGACAGGAGCAGAAAGCCTCTTATTCCTCCGTGGAGAGAGGGTGGTGGGGTTGAACTGCTGACTCTGTGGTTAGCAGCCCAATGTAAAACACACCATGCCACCAGGGCACCTTGTATTCTGACTAGACACATTTTAATGTAGCGTTCGCTATTTCCTTGACCTCAAAGAGTGTAGAGGCAGCAGATGCCCTGTGGATGGGGAGGCAGGTCACTTCTGGAAGAGGACATAGGTCAGCAGGGTCCCCAAAAAAGGCTGCTGGGATGTTCTAGAGAACTCCTCAGTAAGACTCATGTTTACATAGCCCTCATGCCACAGACAGAGCTTTCCACAGATTTCAGCCAAAGAAAAGCCCCAGATGCAAGCCATCCCACAGCTGGAGCCCCTGCAATCCCAAGTCAAGGGAGTAGTGACCCCTCCAGACCAGGGAGCAGCACAAGGCCCCTTTAGTGAGACTCCAGAATCAAAGGCAAACAGCAGATTCATTCTCCTTATTGTGTTTCCTCTGCTGGACATCTGTCAAGAGTCAAGATTAGCCACTGCAATTCATGAAACTTGTACTCAAAACGTATTGCAATTCCGAACAACAAGCCTGACATTTCCAGCGGTTCCATGGTTCCATCCGGCCATTCACCTAGCTCACCGGGGAGACATTGCTGCTTTGTGCTTACCACTCAGCAGTCTGTCCAGCGGTGGGCTCCCCTCCATCATTGCTTCAGCCAGAAGTAACTTTTGGTGTAGTTGTTTGTTGGCCGTTTTAAACTCCTGCAGTTCCCTCTGTAGCTCCATGACCCGGCCCTGCAGCTGGGCCTCCACCCCGGGGGTGGCAGCAAGCTGATACGCACTCCCTGGTGGCCGGGATGGTTTCATTAAGATTGGCAAGCGTGATTTCTTAGCCTCCTGAAAATATACAGGGATACAACTATGAATATGCTTCCTTCGCTCACACAGTCAATTCTGAAGGCAACTACACATACTGGGGACTGAAACGGGCTGTCCCGGCTACTGGTTCCTATGGCGCCATCGATGTTTACCTCCTTGTCCACAACATTTATACCTTGGCAGGTTCCTCCTCTGATCGACAACTACGCAAAGCTTCTCCTCTTTGGCATGCTCTTGGCCCTGGTCCCTTGGTTTTCTGGGGATTCAAAGTATTCAATACATGCCATTGGGTCAAGTCAGCAACAAGTCCAGGCAGCCCACACGCAGCCATCAGCATAGGACTGTGCTCCTGGGGCTTTGGGGGGGCTGGTTTGTAAAAATAATACATTGCCAGCCATTTCTTTGGAGGCCGCTCTGGGCAGACATGAACCCTTTGGTTAAAAGACAAGCACTTGAACTGTCTGCTTCACCAGGACTCCCACTTGTTACACAGGAATCCTTTTTGTAACAAAATCTTCCTCCAAAACAACACGGTATTTTCTACCTAAAATCTTCTTTCTGGATCCTCTTTACTTCTTCCTAAACCCATTGCCATCCAGTCTATTCAAACTTCACAGAGATCCAATGGAGGATTTCCAAGAGCAGGAATCATTATGGTAGCAGACAGTCTCCTCTTTCTTCCTTAGTGCAGCTAAGTGGGTTTGAAATGCCCGGCTTTCAGTTCGCAGCCACTGATCTACCAGGCTCCTGCCTAACCCTAAACCATTCATTACAACTCGACTCAAGCACGCCTTCCTCAGAAGAATGGCCCTTGATTTCCAAAACCTCAGGACTCCCTGTTCTCCACACTCACTGTCCGCCATAATTCTCCTCAAAGGACATGCCTATCAGGAACCTACTACTGCAGTATTAAACGTGCAATGCGTGCTCATTCTCTCTTCTGTGGCATCTTGTAGGCTTCGGGGTTGAGAGGGCCTACCTAGCGGAGCCATTCCTCGTCCACCGCGGCCTCCGAGACAAGGGCCAGTGCAGAGCGGGGCTCAACTACTGGTTGTAGAATGAACACACAAGTAATAAGGTGAGGGGCAAATGGAAGTGTCTTTCAATAGGAACTGTCAATATATTCAAACACTAGGAAGAGAAACTTGAATGAAGAACATATAAGGAAAAATCTGAACTCAATAATAAAAATGCAAATAAGCCAATTGAAAAATAGGCAAAGCTACGAATCTCCTACAAGTGGCCAATAAACATGTAAAAAGATGCTTGATATCATTAGCCACCCGGGAAATGCAAGTCAAAAGCCAGGATGGCTATCATTTAAAAGGTACAATAACAAGGGCTGATGAGGATATGGAGAAGCCGGAACCCCCATAGACTGCTCGGAGGATCGTAAATGGAGGACTGTAAATGGCTCAGCCACTTTTAAACGCAACGGTCAGTTCTTCAATGACTAAACAAAAGGTTATAACCAAGCCAGCAATGTATATACCCAATAGAAATGAAAACTACAGAAAACAAAAATGTGTACATGTATGTTCATCACAGTATTATTCATGGTAGCCCCAAAGTGGAAAACAACCCAATGTTCAAATGATGACTTTATACAATGTAATTCTTATTTGGCAACAAAACATAATGAAGTCCTAATACTTGCTACAATATAAATGAACCTTTAAAAGATTATGCTCGGTAAAGAAGCCAGGTAAAGAAGCCAGTCACAAAGGATCACATAGGATAGAAGCCCATGTCTACGAAATGCCCAGAAAGGCATCTCTACAGAGACAGAATGCAGATTATTGGTTGCTTATAGACTGGGTGCAGGATGGCGGGCAGGAACTGGGAACTGACTGCTCATCGTTTCAAGATTTCTTCCTGGGGTCATGAAAATGTGCTAAAGTCGATTGTGGCCATCGAGAATACAGCACTCGAGAATACACCAAGCACCACTGACTCGTCCATTTAAAGGGGGTGACTTGTGTTACCTAAATTATATTTTAATAAAGCTATTATTTACCCCCGAAACTCAAACTAGCAGAGGAGAAACCTAAGAGGAAAACAGGAAAATATCTGGGGGCTCAGAGAAAGAGAAACTCATCAGGGCCTTTCAACAAGAGTCAGGAGCCCTCCTGGCCACACGCGGGGATGCAAACCACACATCCTCACTCAATGCTCAGGTAAACTCTCCATTCCCGGGAGTCCCAGGATGGCAGATAAGAAATCGAGATGTCCAATAACCCGTCTAATGTCACACAGAGCCAGATCTTAAAACAGCTCTCCAGACTCCAGGACTCGGGTAAAAAAAGCTGAAGTACTTTCTGCCAGAAATTCCAGGATGGGAAAAGGAAGACCGAGTCCAAGGACAAGAGAAGGTTGAGATGGTGAGGGGACCACTGGGAGGGGCTGGATGCCTGCCCCATCAAAAAAAAAAAAAGCTGGAAATAACAGTCATTTGATTGGTCTTCACTCGCCACCGGTCTTTATTCTTGGAACCAAATCTGTGTGTCATATGGCAACAGAGAAGAGATCTGCTAGTGTACAAATGCCAAAGCCAATTTCAGGCTGGAAGACTGCCGTCAGTCAACCTAATGTGGGTTCTAAAATAATGCCACGCAAAATGCTACCTTATGGGCAGTCAACAAGAGGAGTTTCCACCCATCACCTTTTAAAAAATGCCACAGTGAAACTTCTCACTTGACAAGGCAAGCAGGCAGGAATTCAAATGCACACAGGGGCTCCTGAGTACAAGGTACTGATTGAACATGCCCTCATGAAGCCATCATGGCGGTTTCAGCTTCCAGGTCACACCAGTCCCACTCCAAATCCTGAGAGAGGTCAGGTGACTTGCCAAGGACTCACAGCAGCTAAGTGGCTAGGCCAGGAATGTAAACACAGCGTATCTTTGCTCTGGAACCAAACAACCAGCACTACAGTCCATCTCCTTGTCTCCACTGTAGGCTTCAACAGGACTGCAGCGTTCTGGCTTGGTCCCTAGGAGTTATCAGCTCCTTCATGGTCTACCATGAAAGCCATTGGCTTCTACTTGGCAGAGACTGGAGGCCACTTTGGTAGTATAAGAACCGCTCCCTTCTCAAGAAGGGTAGGATATGAATCCCTGCCTGCCTCAAAAGCCAGCCCTAGGTTTATCTCCCAAACCAACTGGGTCACCCTGGACAGTTTTCAGAGCTTCCCCGTGTGAAGATGTGAATACCCACCCAGCTCATGCCTTGCCCAGAAGAGTGGATGGGCTGATGCCTGTATGGAACGGCTAACACAATGCCTGGCACAGATCGTGAAGGGAAAGAAGGAAAGGTGTGGTTTCCTTCCTTTTGAAGGCAGCACAAGCAAGCAAGATGTCTCTGAACTAAAAAGAAAAATATTTTTCAATACATTGGGGAAATTAAATGTGTTCGATTATGCAATTTTCTTCAACAGAGGATGCCATCTTCTTGGGGGGCGGGGGGGGGCACATGACAACCTCTCCATATTTCTAATAAACAGGTACAGATTGAAGGAGCTGGGACAGAGAACATTCCTATTCCAGTCAAATTGCACAAATTTGCATCTCCAATACCATTAATATAATGGCAGCTTTCTCTCTCTCCCCCTCTCTCGCTCCTGATATCTTTAGAAAACCCTTTTCTAGAAATTACAGTTTTGGTGCATAATTTAAAACAACCAAAAGCAATTTTGCTAATGATATATCTAACTCTCTTTGGTATGCACAAAAGCAGTAATTTAGTGGTCAGAAAATAAACTTAATTCTCCATTCTGATGCTATGAAGCAATGTGTACAGTGATTTCTCGGATACAAAACACCCATCGGAAACAAGCAGCCGAGCAGCCACCACTGGAACTCTATTAGAAACATGACCTAGTTCCTTCCCATTTCCTGCAAGAACACGCGCTTCTCTCCCAAGCCCTCCCTTCCCAAAGATTTTAGTAAGAAAGCCATCATGCACTGCCAAAAGAGTTTGGTTCCTCACGCTGTGACATATTTAAGGAGATGCTTAGGGGATATGCAGCATCTTTGACGGATTTTAAAGTGACGTACAGATAATCACACAACAAAATCCAGGTCCCACCATGGACTGGGAAGTAGCCAAATGAGAGTTAGGCATGCGACTAGGGGTCTGGCACAGTCAGAGCCCCAACCCAGCCCCACCAGGTAACCATAGCTATACCACTCAGGTTCTGCTCCCTCATCTCCAAAGGGTGCTGAAAGGTGATACGAAAATGCAGACTAAACCCTCAGAGCAGTACCTCTGAACAAAATGAACACCGGGTTCTCCTTTCAGCCCCGGCAAGACAGGCGTACGTAAATGTCTTTCAACAGGAAAAGAACTGAATACATGTGGACACAGCCACAATAGACTCTCAAGTGGCCACTATAAATGTTTAAAAGAGAAAGCTAAGACACAGGACAAACAGGTTTCCATTTGTATAAGGAAAACACCTATGGATAATAATACATAAACAAATGAGAGAGAGATGGGGCCAGGTGTCACTCTGGGGAGGTTCAGAAGGGGGCACGCTAGGTGGAGCTTATGGCTTAGTGCAGGCAGAAGGGGAGACCAGATTTTCACATCAAGGTCAGAGTGGAAGTGCTTATTTTAAAAGGGTGTGTTCTAGGTTGTGTGTGAGTGAGTGAGTAAGAGTGAGAGAACAAGGGAAACTTACCCTCTTGGTCCCACTTGGGAGCGACCGGGCAGGGCACTTCCGCCCTGGCACGTGGTGCAAGTTCTCAGGCTGAGGCTCAGTGCTGTGCACAGCATCCGTTGGCTTGTCTTCCCAAGCGGCATCCACTCCTTCGTGCCTGAATCTGACAGTGTCGCCCTCTGTGACCACGGTCTGTACTGAGGCATCTTTCAGCTCCACCATGGACGCTTTGCCCACCTTCACTGGCTTGGCCCCCCAAGGCGACTGCAGCTCATCGTGTGGCTTGGAAAGTGAGCTGGCTTCGAAGAAGTGTCTGAGCTCACCTCTCAGCTGAATGGCCATTTGCTTTAGCGTCTCCTTGGCTTTACCGTCAAGGAACTCTCCAGAAAGTTCCTGCTCTGTCATGTGTATTTGTTCCAGAAGTAGTTCACGTAACGTCTGCAAAAGGTCCGGCCTGTTTTTCCAAAGAGGAAAGGAAGGAGACAGCTGAGTTTGTGGTCGTATCCCCTGCCCACCTCTCACTCTCCTCAGCGAGCCTCCTCCAGAGACCGTCTCCGCTACACAGGGAGCTCCTGCCACGTGGGCCCGTAGCCTCCGGACAGCGACTCGGGGCAGGCATGACTTGTATGTAGTTCAAGGAGGAGTAAAGTAAAGTGGACACGGGTACACAGTAGATGGGTGGCCTCCATGGGCTTGCGAACATAGGGTGAGCCCAGGAAGAGCGTATGTTAAGGTGACCAGATTTTAACATTGGTAACGCGGGACACCATTGATAAAACTCATATCCTGGTGAAATAGCCACGTGGCAGCAGAAAACCGTATACCCTAGCCTGTCGTGCATTCTTTCCAAAAATCGTGACTTTTTTAAAAGGCCGCAGGACGCGGGGAAAGTTGCTAAAAATCGGGACTATCCTGCCAAAAGCGGGACGTCTGGTCACCTTAGCATATGTTCATGACCATTGCGAGATTCTCTGCCACTCACCACATCAAAGGGGTCGTATGGGTTATATGTGACCATGTCCAACCTGGCTGGCTCACCGTGTGACCGTCCAGCCCACCATGGCGTACAATCGTCGCTCAGTTAATAGGCCCGGGATGCAGAGGTGCTCGTAAGCGGGCCTAATAGAAAGCAAAGAGCACTGGCTTTGCAGTCAGCCAAAACAGCTTCTGGTTCTCTTTGAGATTCTGGGAGAGGAAGATAACCATCTTCCCCCAGAGGGCAGCTGTGAGGGTTCAACAAGATTGTGTGTGGGCAGCAGGTGGTCTCAGGCCCCTCACCTGGTGCCTTTGGCTGCCCTCTGATCCCAACGGCAGCTGAAGGCGCCATAAGCACCCACTGCATCTTGCTGGACATTTTCCCAGGGCTCTCTGAGCCAGCCAGCAGGGCAGTGTGCATGTGTGGACCTGCTTATATCTAGAGAAACCCTGAACCAGTGGGATTTCCACTGCCCCGGCTTCAAAGACAGGTACCTCTCTCCAGTTCCCCCAGAGGGAACCCAGAGAACTGCAACCCAACAGTCCCCAACAGAAATCAGTCAGAGATCCTAAGCCGAGGAGGCAACCACAGGCCTGAGAAGGAACCACAGAGGCGGCAGCTGCAGAAAGCGGTGGAAACAAGCACCTCAAAGCCTTTGGTGAAAGAGGGCCCCACAGACCCCAGGGCACATCGCCTCTTCTCTGAGCCAGCACTCGGAGGCAGGGACCCGGATGCGGATTCAGGAGCAAGTTCCAGCACAGCACAGGTCAGTCATTTCCCCGCAGGACGACCTGCTGAACCTTAACACGAGACCCCAAGGGGCACACTGCGGCCATGTGAGTCGCCGACGGGAGGAGTATGGGCGGAGGGTGCCGCATAGGGCTGGTAATACAGGCAAACGAACTCGCAAACAAAACCCACCGATCTGCAACAGAGAAGCCACACCCGGGGGAACAGAAATAATACAGCAATTTGAAAAATAGGTTAGAATAAGATGTTTAGAATCATCCCAAAGAGAGAGGAATGTGTTCATCAAAAAAGAAAAAGAGGTTTAGAAATTGAGGCATGAACATGTTGAAAAGGGGGCCAACAAGCTAAATCATCGACGCCAGAGAGACAGGAGACGTGGCAGCCAGTCAGTAGAGGGAAGGAGACAGAAGATGTTCTCCTCAATGCTCACACTTTGTTCTCCTCTGAGTTTCTCCTGCTTGACTTATTCCAAGAAACCGAGGGATATAATCACACTGGCACTACCAACTCCTCTGACATACCTACCACTGTTCTACTAGAATTGTCCTGATCTTCCCTACCTCTGTCTCTGCTACAGTCAAAAGGACAGTATCTTTAGTCTACCTTCCCCACCAGCCTGACAAGGCCTTGTTCATATCTGGATCGCTCCTATCTAGCTCTAGGGGAAGAGTCCATTCCATTTAAGTTAAATAGCAAAAGTCAAGCACTTGGTTAACTGGAAGGTTGGAGGTTCAAATCCACCAGCCAGTCTTCAGGAGAAAGATACAGCACTCTGCTTTCGGAAAGAATGGAGCCTTGAAAACCTGAAGGGTCAGCTCTACCTTGTCTTATAGGGTCACTCTTGTTCAGACAGCAACAGGTGGGTAGGTAAGTAATATGGAATCATCTAGACTACACAAATCATTCTAACTACATTAAGTCGAGTTGAAAAAAATATTTCTGGTATTTCCAACATCGGAAGATATTACAGTAAATTTTCCTTCCCTCTTTTCCCCTTACTAGAGATTAAAAATAATGACAATTGCTATTTAGCTAGCCAAAGAGCACCATAACTCACTACCAAACAACACACAATAAAACCCAGGGAAATGCTTTATAAATGGGTAGTAAAAGGTTGTGAAAAGGGGCCATTACAATATACTAAAGTGCTGGGGCTCTTAAATAAAACATTTCAAGTGTTACTTTGCTAAAGATCTGAACAGCAGATTCATTAAGCTGTCACTGTAATCAGGACCTTTCTAATGGTTTGGTCTGAGGGTCTTATCAGAGGCCCAAACACTGTTTATATGCCCTTCCCAAGCACCTCTGCCATGTTGAAGAAGCACGGGAAAGGAGCTGACATTCACTAAACACTCACCAGGTGGCAGATTCCTTAACGATACGAAACACAGTTACGTAATCTTCACAACAGGACTACAAGATGGGGCTGTTATTAAGCCCCTTTCTCAGATGAAAAAGAACAGGCTCCTAAAGATGCCGGAAGCCCTAGCAAAGTGTCCAAGCAGAGCCTGGAACCCAGGTCTTTCTGACTGCGCTTTCTGCTTTTCTACATTTAACGTCTGTCCTGTCAGGTTTGTGGCACTCCAGGCGTTCACTGAGTATTTACTGTGTTCCAGGGCTCATGAAAACAGCCGGACTGCATGATGACGACGAAAGACAGAGTCCCTGCCCTCATGAAGAAAGCAGGGAGAGCATCGTTTACACATGTAACCAAATAACAATCTAAGGTAGGGACACATAGCACATACTTGTTTACAAAAAGGAACAAAGCTCTGGACGAAGCGCGGACACAGGGATTTCCTGTGGTCGTGGCAGACTCTGTGAAGGAGGTTCCTAAGCCGAGACATGGGCACTCTCCACTACACCAAGGAAAAGAGCATTCCAGGTATAGGGACCGAGAAGGCTGTGGAGTGAGGACAAGCTTGGGTGCTTGAAGAAGAGAAAGAGGTCAGTGTGGCTGGAGTGGAAGGGGATGAAGACAAGACAACGAGGCAGGGGCCAGGTCATGAAGTTCTGGGTTTGGAAATCCACTCAAGCTTTCACACACAGAGGAGAGTGGACTGTGGAGGGGCAGAAGTCCTCGCTAGCTGACATGCAAGAGACTGCTGGCCTCGGAGAGTGGGCAAGAGGGAGTGGCAGCTTGGTGGACAATGGCAGGGGTGGAGACATGGAGAGGCTGAAGAAGGGAAGTGGAGTCAATTGGATTTGCTGATGGATATGGGAATTGAAGAAACAAACAAGGGGGGGGGGCTAACTCAGAAACTTTCAGCTGCAGCAATTAGATGGGAAGCAACGCCACTCACTGACGTGGAAAAGAATGCAGGAGGAGCAGAGACCGAAGCAGGATGCAGGGTTTTAGACAGACAACCGTGCAGGTGTCTATTAGACATCCTGGTGGAGATGTCCAGTAGACAGCTGGCTGTCTGAGCTAGAGAGGTCTGGGCTGCAGGTCTGCATGTCTAAGTCACTAAGCTTCCTCGACAGTCATGGGCGACAAAGGCTGGAGGAAAGAAAGGAGCCGATTGCACAGCTCTGACACATTCCAGCACTCAACAGCTGACAGAGGAAGGGGAGCCAGCCAAGGAGGCTGCGATGGAGAGGCCAGTGGGGCAGAAGGGAAGACCAGGGGAGGGCAGTGGACAGAGGACAAAAGAAAGGGAGCAGCAGCCAGTGGGTGCTAGAGGGCCAAGATGCCGAGCACCTGATTGGCAACTGTCCCTGACCTTGAGGACTAGCCAAGACTGTGAAAGTACCTGACATGGGAGACACGTGATGAGATTCATTGCAGGATTCGATTCCATGAGAGATTCATGAGAAATGGGGCGAGGAGCTAGAGAAAACGTGAGCGTGGAGGAGGAAGGGGAACCCCTCCCCAGCAGTGGCTATGAAGACGTCTTAGACTTACGGAAGTAACTCAGTGACACAAAAAATGATGCACAGAACAAGAGGGGCCGTGGGAGGATATGGGATACAGCACAGAGGAGGGTGTGCCCCTGCAGAAGAGGCTGTCTGCTCTCCTGAAGACTGAAGCCTGAGAAACTCCAGGGGGTTCCGCTCCAGAATTGACTTGATGGCAGTGAGTGGGGAGGGTCTGCGGGTCACAGAGAAAATAGACTGTTAGCATCTGAGGTTTGAGGGGAAAGAGCATCGTTTGAATTTGACTGCCTCTGCACCCTTAGGCGCGTATACACAGGGTATCAGTCAGAAAGAGGGGGAAGTAGGAACGCTGTGCAAGCGTGTTGTGCTGGCAAGGAGGAATACTCGTTGTGAAACTAATAATGCTAATCAATTTTAAATATGGCCTGTGAAAGCTCGTGACACGAGTACCTGGCCCGAAACAAGAGGACCCCTTATCCAATGGGCTCACTAGGAACTGGAAGAAGGGCCGCCGGGTGGCCAAAACACAGAAAGCGAGGCAAGGATGGTGTGGTCAGAGGGGAGGGGAGGGCTGGCAACCAGGTCACAAAGGGCAAGATCCTTAAAAAAGCTGAAAGTCTGAGGGTTTTTAAGAGGACAAATGCATTTTCAAGTCATCACTCTGGAAATAATGGCTGGGTGGGGCGGGGAGGGGTGCAGGAGTGGGGTTAGGGGGGTACGTGGGGTCCAGGATAGACAGGATGGAAGGGACAGGGGCAGTTGAAGGGGATTGATGGGTCAGGAGGCTAGAGTGGCAACTCCAGAGGAAGCTAGGATGAGGCACCAGCAACAGAGCGAAGGAGGTGGATTCAAAAGCTACTTAGGCGACAGAAGGACCCCTTGGATGTGGGAGGTGAAGGAGAGAACCAGGCAGCCACCCCACCCCCACCCCCCAAGTTTCTGGAAAGAACCCTCACAGGTCAAGTGCCTCTGAAAGATAGAGCCTACCTTAACTGGCAACATCTGCCCCTCTCCTAACACTGTAGGGTCTCCTCGCCTGGGCCTCTGCATCCGTGCCATGGAGGAGATCGCCTGGCCCTCCTCCTCTTCCTCTTCCTCCTCCTGCAAGTCATCTGCCCGTACCCAGAAGGGCAGACTCAGGGTCCTAGGAGCTGTCCTGTCCAATTCTGCTGGAGCTCAAGACTGAATGAGCTTCTTCACTTACGCTTTTTAAAACATCTTTAATCATTACATAGCCCCCTGCAACTCCCTTTTGGGTTGTTGAATTCCTTTTCGGCTATTAAATTTCACACCTAATTTAAACTGCAAAGACCAAACACTTTAGGTGGTGAACTCCTAAGCCATGCACTCCAGGTCAGAGGAGCCAAATGACTTGGAAGCAAGCAGAGAGGGCAGGGAATCATGCGCCTGGTGAATGGCCAGCCCGTTCCTCACCAGCCAGCTGGGTCCAGCTCGGGCCCCTTTCATGACACCTCCCAAGGAAATGTTCCACTTGGCCCAGAACAAGACTGCTAATTACTCTGAGGTACTCTATGCCCTTCCTAGCAGGGAGGCAAGTTTCTTCTGAACCCAGTTACTCCTCTAGTCCCTTAGGTCACACCGTGGGGGCTGGGGGATGGGAGGCATGCAAAGGCCATGGCTGAGCCGACTCTTCCACCCCAATGCTCTCGGAGCTCGGCCCTGGGGTTATCACACCTGTCTCAGCAATGAGGACAAAGGCCTGGTTCACTGGGGGCTGCTGTTCCTTGACCAGAGTACGAATCTCAGCTGGGGTTTATAGGAATGGGCAGGATTTAAGCAGTCCCATCACCCAGACCTTGCTTAATCCCAAACTAGGTCTCTATAGCTATTATTTCATCATCCCAAGGTCTGATTGGGAATTATCACTCTATTTGGCAGATTGAGAAAGAAAAAAACAAGATGATACACAGTCAGATTAGAGAACAAATCTTTCTGATTCTAAAGCCTGCCTTTTGTCAGTGTACCCAAGACACCTAGCACTTGGAGGAGGCTCCTAGGCAGGAAACTGGTGCTTCCCTGCCCCATCAGAAGCATGGTTCATGGTGCATGGTTCATGGTCCACCCTCCCAAGGAGAAAGATCTTATTTTAAAAAGACCGCCCTGGAAAATCGCCAGTGACTGTGGCTCCCTGATGGCCAGGGTGTCCCCACCCCCCACCCGTGTGAAAGGGAATCACCAGCAGCGGCACGCAAAGCTCCACGAGGGTGACCAAGTGCTGGGGGCCGGGCACACACTGTGGGTGCCGCCCCAGTTAGGGCTCCCACAGATGGGGCTGACATGACTTTTACGAGCCACTCTCCCAGGGTTTGCTGCTGCAGGGAATCAAAGCTGCACAGAGACCAGGCGGGGGAGCGGCGGGCGGGTTTCTGCTAGCATCAAGACCCCTTTTTCTAACACTGGAGCAGGGCCAGCCGTGGCCTGGAAATCTGTGTGACAGATGCCTTCGAGGGGTGCTGGGAGAGGGGACAGGTAACAGAGCAGCAAATGTCCAAACTGGCCCCTAGAGCACTGGTTCTCACAGTGCCTTCTCAACAAATGCCACCCGCTTCAGGAGAGGAGCAGTGCCCACGCTGGGCCTCCAGACAGGCTGAGAGATCCGGACCAGACAGCTCACGGTGACATCAAGTTGCAGTCAAAAAGCTCCTGCTCACTCGAGAGAACACCTACGACCCCAGCTCACCAAGGTGCACTCGTGCGGGCCCCCCAGAGAGGGCTGTGCCCGTAAACATTCCCGTACAGGATGGAGCCCTGAGATTGAGGGAGGCCTCCATTTCTCAAGCTCCAACGATGGTCACCTGCTATCCTATGACAGCAAACCAGAGCAGTGACTGGGTATGTCCCCCAAGACTGAGTCTCCAGGCCCAGGGGAAACCGATTCAATTAGTTAGCCATAGGATGAAATAAGGCTCCTTCATCTAATTAGCCATCTTGTCCTTGACCAACCAGAGTTCCCAAGGGGACGCAGACCACAGCAATGATACAAAGATGCCGGGATTGGAGAAGGGGGAGCACCGTCCTTTCTTCGCCTGGAGAAATGCTAGCGCACTAGTGATACAAGAGCTACGAGGGTTGCTAGCTTTGGCTCGGAGTCCTGAGCAGGGAGCAGCAGCTCCCTCTCTCCCTCCACCCTGGAGAGGGCCGACATGCACCAGCCACTTGCACAGACAGCATCTCTTCTTAATCCTCACAGCAACTAAGAAAAGGGCAGAGCCACGGAGGCACTGAGAGATGGAGGCTGCAGGGTCCAAGGCTAGGGTCTCATGAACCCCACAGCCTGCCGGTGTGGAGAGGCTACCAAGAAGGTGAAAGGGGGAAGCAATCGCTCCTAAAGAATTCATCTTTAAAAAAACACAAATATGCTGGTTGGTTCTCCTGTTTTGTTGTGAGGAAAACGGCCTGTACTATTTCCTCGCCCAGGAACAACTCCCGGCAGACCTCATGAGCAAAATGTACTAGTTCAAGCTCAACATAAAACAGCACAGCCACGGCAAAGTGACAATGGTCCTTTTTAAGTTGCTGCAGAAATGGGAAGAGGTTACAGTAGGGCTAATTTCCTCTCTCGGACCCATCAGACAACCCTTCCTGTATCCCCCTTCCACACACCCCCACCCCCGCCCACCCCTACCCCCACCCCAAGGCTTAATTTCAAGGAAAGCTTTCTTTTTTTAAGACATAGCAGTCATCAACGCCTCCTCCCCCCTCCCCCCAATCACGGAAAGCTTTCTTGCAAAGCCTCTCTCTATATATATATAATGGGCTGGAAGGAGGAGGTGCTGAAGGCCCCTTGCAGCTGCTAGCTTGTGAGTAATTACATAACTGCATGACTGGCAAGACTCCTTCCAATTTATTTCAGGAGCTCTCTCAGGTAAATTACTCTGCACCACCATCTAAATCAATTTCCCCCAAATGAGTGTCGTTCCCTCAACCTGGAAATAGAGCCCACGTGTACCTGGATTCTAGTAACAAGGTGGCCTTCTCATGAAGGAAAGGGGCGAGCAGGTCCAGGAGCGCCCCTTCCTCCCGATGCTGGGCTCCAGGGAAAACAGGCTCGCAGGTGCCACCGGACTCCAACAGACTGCACGCCCTGTGCTGCAGGTAGCCGTTGCTGCAGCCCCCTTTGGACGTGTCCTCTGCAATCTGCAAACGAAAGTATTTGGTCAAACACCGGAGTGAGGAGGGATGGAAAGGATGGAGACAGGATGGGAAAGGGCAGGTGTGAGTGAGGGAGAGACACGGAGTCAGAGATAAGATGACCAAGCAAATGAGAGGAGGAAGCGGAGGAGGGAAAAGAACACACAGGCACCAGAGTCCGGAGAGAGGGGTGCTCTGGATGTTTTACATCATCGCTCGTTCCCCTGGGCTTCCTCATCGATCAAATGGGGAGAGAAGTGCCACCTCTCAAGGTGCTTACGAGGGTGAAACTGAGCAGGGGAACCCAGGGTGCGCGCCTTACTGGCGACTCAGGAGTCTTACTGATGAGCGCTGGACCTGCGTTCCTCCAACACGTGACTCCTTCCTTCCTTGTAAGCCCTTCCCAAGAAGGATGTGGAAACAGGTCATCACTTCTGCTTCATTTGGACATTTCTTATATACTGCTTACAATTTACCCTCCTCCTCATATATCAGAAAGCAGATGTCTTTTTTTACAGACACAGACTAATTAACATGACTTTGATTTGTTTCATTAGAAAGGTGGAGAGTTCCTAATTCCCAGGGAGATGTCATTTACGTGTCTACCTTCTGGGGTCCCTTAGAGTCCCACAGGAGTGGCACCAGAGATGCATCTAGTTAAAGCCTGCGCTGGGCATGTCTTGAGGTGCTGCAATTAACATTCTTTCTCCTCTTCCCAAAGCTATAAATTCCCTCCACCAGTCTATAAACAACTCCTCTGGACTTCATTACTGCTGGTGATATATACACTAGCCATCACTGCTCTCGCCACACTTGTAAAATGATTAAGATGTTTAAATGGAAGGCAAGACCCACACAAATGAACGGTTATTTATGGGGTCTTGTTTGCCACCCACCTTGTTCACTCATCCATCAAATATGCCATCTCCAAAAACAGCAATGTCCAGGGTGTAATAATCAAAATAGCAATCAGTATCATTTACTGAGCAATTATTATATGCCTTTCTATTCAAATATATTAACAATCCTAACCAGGAAGTATTATTAGTCCCATTGATGGGGGAAATGCAGGTGTGGAGTTTAAGCAACTTGCCCTCCTCACAGACAGATAAACAAAAAACCAACAACGTCACTGCCATCGAGTCAATTCTGACACATGGCAGCACTGTAATAGGCAGGGCAGAACTGCCCCTGTGGGTTTCTGAGACTAACTATGTATGGGAATAAGAAGTTTCCTTTCCTCCCACAGAGCAGCTGGTAGTTTCAAACTGCTGATCTCACGGTTAGCAGCCCAGCACGTAACCATTACACCAATAGGGCTCCACCAGGGTTCCACCATCATAGAGAGCTATAGCAGCAAGGTCAAGGCTCAACTCAGGCCGTCTGACTCAACAGCCCCTACTGAATAGCTTTGATGACCAAAAACTACACATTTTAATGGTCTCCTAGTCATGACTCCATGAACTTGAACACCCTGGCATCCATAAATTCCAAATCTGTAGCTTCCTATCTCCCACTAGATCCCAATCTTTGGGGTTCATTCAACCTTGGAAAAGGTTTACTCCAAATGCTTAGTATCGATGTAACTAGGGGAGGATTCTTTGTGGACTGGGGTCAAACCTTCACAATGCCCGGATGTCCCTGTGCTGGGTCCCTGACTGCAGGAGACTGCGGAGGGCCCTGGGAAGGGCGGGGGGCCTGCTTCTATCACCAGCTCTCTGTTCTGCCATCAAAATGACCTGCGAGTTCACAGCAGTCCTGGGATATCCCGAGAAAACCATCTCCCCTCTTGGGGCTCAGTTTCCATGGCATGAACTCCATAGGCTGGATGAGGTCTCTAAGGAGCTGTCCAGGTCCCGCCCTCAGGCACTGGTCCCTCTCCAAAAGCACTTTTCACTTCATCCACAATGTGTGCTTTCCTTCTTCATGACCGGCTCACAGCAAGTCCGAGGCTCTCGAGAGGACGGGCCCTGGTCTGTCTGCACTCCACTGGCTCACAGCAGGCACTCAGTCCAGGCGGAATGCACCGAGAACCCCCTGGGTTCATTCGGGACAAGGGAGAGCCTGGGGGTAGGGGCAGGTGGGATGAGGACTTAACTGCCATGTTCCTACCTCTTTACTCTGCTCCAAAGGCTGGCAGTCACTAAGAAAATGCTTCCTGCCGTCTGCTCCCGTTGTGACCGTGTCCTCGTCTTCCTTTCTACCTAGAAGCTGCATGGAGCATGGAATGGTGTGAAAATACAACAACAACAACAAAATGTGCAGCATGAATAAGTCAGTGATGTCTTTTTTTTTTCAATGCAAAATAAAAACAAACACAAAAAGAGGCCAGGAGAAAAATGGCAAAGCCATGAAATAAAAATTAACCTAAGTTAATTTTTTGCCTGAACCTAGTTCAGGCAAATCACACACAGCTGCCTGAGATCAGGCAGATTGTAAGGACACATTCCCCAGGACACAGCCAAGGCTGTCTGGCCCTGGATAGCCTTCCCCGAGCGCATGAAATAGAATATGCCGCCGTCAGGCTGCTGCCATTCCCGCCTTCACTAAATTCACTTTCAGATTATAGGAAAGTAACAAGATTTTTGAAAATAGCTATTGATGGAATTGAAAATACCAAAGAGCGAGAAAGCAGTAAATGAAATTTATGGTGCGCCCAATTTATGCATCCCGTCTCCTGTTTAGCACGGCACGCGAACCTCTTTGCTGGCTGTCAGACGTCAGAGATGGACAGTCCCAACCACACTGTCATTTTGTTGACAGAAAGTCCTCATGAGTAATGAGCAGCATATCAAGCTCGCCGGGTGATCAGTTGATACATTCAGAAATGAAAGGCAGTGATTTATAAAGGCTGTGTATGTTCCTAGTGCTCTGAAGAAGAGTAAATCCAGAGCTTTTGCACGCTGTGTTCTATAGATGTTCTCAAGAGAGCAGGATCTCAGCTCGCTGGGAGAGAGAAATTCTAGTCAGGGACCGCCTGGTTTGACCACGGGAGAAAATGCAGAGGGGAAAGGTGACCAGGCCCAGGGGGAGAAGCCCGATCGGGTCACAGAAGTGCAAAACTACACTACACCACGCCCCCTGTGAGAAGACGGGTGAGCACGCAATGAGAGGTCACTTGCTGGGGCAAGGAAAACAGAACACGAAGCAAACTGACTTCCGGAAGAGGTTTTTCTAGAAACCTCCCAAAACCGGAATACGTTCAACCTCTTGTTAGGTTTTCAGCGCTGCCGGGTCGGCTCCAATTCATAGCCACTCTACAACCCAGATCAACTGCAACTGAGGCTCAAATCCAGATCTCACTGTGCTAACACCCAAGCACTGTGCAACTGCACCACGCTGGAATGCCAGCATGCCATTCAGGAGCCCTTGTACCGCAGGACAAACTGCGGCCCAGGTCTGCACCTCCTTCACCCTCGCTGTGTGCTACGCTCAGGCCACTGCCACTGCTAGGTTCTCATCTAGCACCAGAGCACATGGTTAGTCTCTTGTGGCCCACAGCGTTTCCACGGGGTAATTTTTGGAAGTCAATCATCAGACCTTACTTCCTAGGCTATCTTACTCTGGAAGATCTGTGTTTAAAACCTGGCAGACACCATTGGTACCTCTGTGGTGCAGGTAGTCCCCAATTTACGTGTATTTGACTTACAACAAACCACACTTGAGGACCCTCTGCTTGGGGTTTGTTCTTTGGGTTCACTTTATTGTGGTCATCTGTACAATAGGATGATGCAGCACATAATCTGCCGATGTTATCCACGGCAGATGTCCCCTCCCAGATGGTCTATGATTTACTGCACAGAAACACCGCTGTGAAAGGGACAACAACAGAAGTATTCCGCTTCCATCAGAATCAATTTCTAGCAGAGTCAATGAGAGAACCCAGTGTCGGGGCTGCACAGGTTCAAACATTTGTAAAACTTAGCAAGTGCACATTTAAGATTTCCATATCCCATTGTATGTAAAATTTAACCTTAAAAGTAAATATTGAACTCTAGTTAATGATATGTACACAGAATTGTGTACTAATGTCTATCATTTACATTAAATCATACCCCAAAACATATGATGTAATGGCAGATAGATAAGGAGTGTTAACAGTAGAATGTAGATGGTGGGTACAAGCATGTTCACTTAAAATTCTTCTCCCTTTACTGTTGGAATTCTTTCACACAAGTTTGGGGAAAACATCTCCTTTAAAGTATGACAATCAGAACATCAGCAACAGAAGTCTCCCTTTGTCTCCCCAAAAGCTCCAGCCACTGAATACTCTGCGCTTCTGCAAGGGCCTTCCAGCCTCACCTTCTCTCCACAAAGTATGGATGAGCAGTGCCCAAAGCCTTCCGAATCAGAAGATGGAATCTACCTTGGACGAGGGAGGAGGCAGAGAGAAGCTCCGCCCCCAGAGCCTGTGCATCTGAGGAAGACTGCCTTCTAAATTAAGCTGGCAAACTATTATTATAAATGTCATTCCACAGTTCCTGAAGTGCCAAAAGCATCCAAATTGTTCCGCCTCTCCAGAACCATGCCGTGCCATTATCTGCTACTCTAAGCGAGGTCTCTATTAACAGGAATGGCCAATAAATGCAATGTGTGGACACAGAGAAGTGCCCTCATGTCAAGGTGGTGTCCTAATTTTCAAAGGTTTAGCATGGGATCAGAGAGAAACGGGTCACTGTAACCAGGCTCAGCTTCCATCTCTACAAACTAGAAATGTGACCTACACCCCCTCAAAGTCACTTCCTCACTCCTCACCACTCCCCACCCCACTGCCATCTGGCTCGGGTCCCTCACTCCATGAAAACCGCCTTTACCCAGGCCATGAATGACCCCCTGGCCACTCCTTGTTCATTTCTCTTTATCGTCTTCTCTGAGTACGTGATGTTATCTCAGTCTCCTGGTCCCCCTTGCCGCCTGTGCTCCTCTTTC
>NW_022111310.1:24987107-25007591 GCF_000313985.2 Echinops telfairi
TCGCGGCATTAGGGAGGTTGAGAACACTGCCTTAGAGGTAGCATTTCCATGTGTCACTGAGGCACAGTTGGCAGACACCTCAGTACCAAGATCGTAGTCTGCTGCCATCACGGACACGTGCCAACTCTCAATTAAATGATTCTCTAATCTATACATTAATGTCAAGCAAATAAATGTAAGGAGACAGATAACCTCATGAAAGATTTTTCAAATGCACAGTAAGACATCCAGACACTTGTGTTGGAGTCGTTTGTAAATGCTACTCATCGTGCGGGGAGAAAGGACAGGTGTTCCCACCTGGTAAGGGGCTCTGCACCAGGACGACCATTTTGAAAAGAAATGGCCAAACTATATCCAGGGCCTTCAAAATAGTTACACATCTTCTTTCAAGAGGTGTAAGTTTCTTACCAATTTTATACCTATATTTCATGAATATTGCCTAAAGAAAAGATTCTAAACTCGGAAAAATGTGTGTCCAAATATGCTCATTGTGTTGTTTAAAATAGTGAGTCACAGAAATCACAGTCCAACAATAAGTAAGTTAAATTTCCATGTAGTCACAAGATGAATGGAATAGGATGCTCTGGCTTTCAGGCAACTGGGGGGAAAAAAACCAAAACAAACCAAAAAACCCCAGGAAACAAAACTGTATGACAGCATGAAGGGGGCTTCCCAAAGTTTGTGGAAAAACAGAATTAAAAGATACAGTATTCTCCCATGGATGTTTTGACGTCCTCTCATATAGGTGTATGCGTGCACATGTTCATATACAAAAGGAAGTATTCCAAAACCTTCATTCACTCCGCCTGTTTTACAGGGATGGGATTAGGAGTAATCTCTGTTTCCTAAATGTCTTCCAGATGTCATATAGTGGACTCATTAAATACTGGAGAAAAGTAACGAGTTTTCAAAACATGACATATGCTTGCAGGGTTCATGCCCCTTTCTTTGGACTGCAGGATCCTAGGAAGCAGGAGCCGGACCAGGCCCTACTCTGCTCGTCCCACTGCTGCTCAGGAAATGTTGTGGACCTCCGACGCCATTTCTGGCCTGTTGCTGCCTGGCTTAGGATCAAACCCAGCTTCAGGGGCTCCCGGGAATGGCAGGCTCTCCTCCTTGCCACCCCACCCCCAACCCTCATGCCCTCTCCACGCTCAGCTCAAGACTGCCGTGGGTGCCTCATCTTTGCCATGCAGAGCTCCCCATCACGCACTTGAGGAAAATGGGCAACTGTGCTACAAAGGACACGGCTATTCAGAAGGAACATGAAATTGAAGTGCAATCTGACAAATGACTCAAATCTGAATCGCTTGGTATTGAGGTCTTTTGAGTGGGAAGAGGAAAAAGCCTCTGTTCTCCAGAGGACATAATGGGACATTTAACAGATTTCTTTCAAAGGGCAAATGAACAAACAAAACTCGCCATTTAAGACTTAAACGAAGTAGTGAAGAAAGATCTGCTTATTAAAATTGCCACTTCGGAGGAAGCAAGCCAGAAGACTGCTTTCTCTGTAAACGGGTTGCAGATATTCTTGCTTTTCAAAATTATCTGGAGCCCTGGAGGCTAGGATCAATAATGTTTCCTCTCTCAAAGAGAACAGATGGCCAGAGCATAGCATACATACCTTCAAGCACTGCCCACTTTGAAGGTAGGAGGAGACAGCTGCAGGGCTGGCAAATCTTTCCCAAGCAATGATGCAACAACTCCGAGCCTGCCACTTACATGGGGCTCCAGGTTAAGTTCCGGATAACCCTAACCCAGAAATTCCAGGAAGACGCAAGTACCAAAATGCCCAATGCCCTTTATGGGGAGATCTGACCCAGTACAGTCACGGACCGAGGCTCTTCCCAGAGGGCTGAGGCCAAGCAAAGGGCTGCGGAGAGAGACCGGCATGCCTTCTCCTTTCCTCGTTACCACTACTTACGGCCCCTCTGACCGTACCATCCCTCAATGAGTTGGACTGACACAGCAGTGGGCTCCCGCAGAGCATTTGTGAGGACGGGGCAGGTCTGGGGGTGCTTCCCCCGTTACACAAAGGGTGGCTCTGAGTCGGAACGGCCTCAACAACGGCTGTGCGACACAAATCAAGAACAGAGAAACTCCGACAGGACGCATCAGAGATACTATGCCATCTGGGTGAGTGCGGCTGCCGTTCCCTTTCCCCCAGGCGGGGTTAAAGGAAGAGAGCACCCAGCCGCCGTGGCCACTACTGAACCTTTCACAGTCTTTGGGGGACTTTCAAATGCCACCGGCTAACTGAAAATTTCCCATAGACAGGAAGGTGGACTTTTGGGTTGGTGGGACATGATCTCGTTACGTGCTGTCCTGTCCTCTGTGCTGGGTAAGCATGGAAAGGCACCACATGCTTGGTTAAATGCAGATGTCAAGATGCCATTCGTTTGAGACGAAGATGCACAAAAATCAGACCAGAAAATAAAAAGCAAATGAAAAACATGTGCTTGCAAATCTGTTTTCCAATGTCAACAAAATCATTAGGACTGCATCCGTCCCACCCTAACTTCCTGGTGATGTGACAACTCTCCAAGCCTCTGTGAAACCAAGCCACTCACCTTAATATGCCATCTACAGTCCTCAGCCAGGCCTGGACTTGCAGCCAAAAGCATCCCAGTATACTGAATATACCCATGCAGGTGGGGCCCACAACCCGGGGAAGCCAGTGGACAGGCCTGCTGACCTAACAGACCCCTCAAAACCCTACCAACAGCAAAGGGGATTTGATGAGAGACACCACCACCGCAGCTCCCTGCCCCCCACCCCCACCCCAAGGGCAGATGCAGTTTTGAGAAATGTGCTAATTGGCATATAATAAGAATGTTTCTTCTTACCTCCAATTGGTCTGCTGACTCAAGTCTGTCACTTCCCTGGACGCTCACACAGGAGAGCTCAAAGATGGTTTTCTTCAGGTGCTGGTTGTCTGTATAGAGTTCCTTCACCAGCTGGACAAGGTCGCTGACCTAGGCAAGAAGAGCGCAGAGGCCTGGCGACCCAGCAGCTGCCCCCGGCTTCCCAGGACCATGGCCCTCGTTGCAGGCTGACTCCAGAGGACTCTTCAGCACCGCAGATACGCGGGAGCCTCAGCATGCCTATATGCTCCCAATCCCAGAGCCACCACTTGCAAGCAGAGAGATACTGAACAGGATGCCAGCTAAGCCTCAGCTTGCTCATCTGTAACATGGGTTACTGAGAGCCGTGAATCTGAACGTGGTGCCATCCAAGTACTTCCCCAAGGGCAGCAGTGCTGCCTGGTACACCCAGCCCCACCCCTCCTGCAAACACAGTTCATCTCTCCTTCCCTGCTACCTGGATGCCTTATATGCCCACCTGCCTATTACAGTAACCCTCCTCATATTCCATAGAGCGGTCAATGGCTTGTTTACCTGTTCCTTCTAAAAGAATTAAAATATCCCCCAACAGAATGGAATCTCAGCCACACACTAGGCTAATGTTACAATAAATAACCCAGCCTCCTCTGAGTTCACACTTCTTACTCTTACCCATGGCTCTGAGAACCCTGGAACCCTAGAAACCACTCTAACCAAAACATTATAAAACCTTTCTGGTTTCAGGAGGGAGGGGAAATGTATTGATCAAACCCAAGGCTTTATTCATTCAAAATTAATCTATTGACTCCAATCATATGTTCCAGGTACTTGGAAAGAATATAGCCCATATTCCTTAAAGAGAAAGGAATATAGCACAATTGCCAACTGTAAGATGTTCTCAGCCTCTGGAAGGGCCCAGAAGAGGAACCGACAGCTCCAGATCATTAGGAGAACAGAAGGCACTCAGGTGGCACAATGGTTAAGCACTCCGCTGCTCCCTGAGAGCTCACAGCCTAGACAACCCCACGGGGCAGTTCCACTCCATCCCACGGGGTGGCTGTGCGTCAGATTCCATTTGACAGCAGCAGGAGGGCCACAGGAAGGGAGGTGCCGGGACTGAGAGAACGATGACCAAGTCTCCATGGAGGGTGATCCTAGGGGTTTTCCTAGATCATAGGGGTTTGCCTGAAAAGGCGTGTGTGAGACCTGGGGGGGGGGCGGGGGGGGGGCTTCCAGGAACATCAACAGGAGAAAAGACAGAAAGGCAGGGAGAAGAAAGGGCTTTTAGAATCTGCTTCTACTTCTGATCAGCGGAGAGACCATGAAGAACCTACGAAGCACGAAAGGTTATGAGGCCGATACCTTTTTCTTTAGCTCTTCTTGAGAAAAGTGCTCCACTTGCAGCCGACTGTGCTCTTCAAGGCAAATGCTCAAATAAGATGTTTGATCACTATAAAATGAAAATGCTTCTTCTGCAAAAGAAAGAGCAGGGGAGGGGGTGTATGAGAGAATCAGTCGCAGCTCCTTCCAGGGCCAACCCTAGTGCAATCCATTTCGAGTCCGTTGAGTGGGAGCAGGACAAATACACATGGAGGGTGAGGGTTTCTAGCACCGCCATTGGGGCGTTCGAGTCCGTTGAGTGGGGAGCAGGATAAATACACACGGAGGGTGAGGGTTTCTAGCACCGCCGTTGGGGCGAAAGCCCCTTTCCTTCTCTCTCTGCAGGCTGCTGTCTCAATGTACAGCTTCCTCCTGGGCTGTCGGCGTGCATGTGGCCGATTCTGAATTCTAATCTGCATACCAAGTGCTGTGCCTGGCGACCTTTCTGAGTGGCATGGGCAAACGGTGATTTCACTTTAAACGAGGAAGCGCGAAGGCAAGGAAATCAGATGTGACCCTCAAAGGTAGGACTCTGGGAAAATAAAAGGGCCTGGTGGATTTTGCCTGGGGGGGCTCGAGCCCACATGGGGAGCAAACACACCCAGTGCAAAAAGTGCCTGCTGATCCAAGATGTGAGGCCCTTTGGCAGCACACAGGTAGCACAACGGGAGCCTTAGGATGGGCCTGCTTCCTATGCAGAGAAGTTCAGTTGCTTACAGAAGGTGCAGAGGAGAGACAGGGCATTTACTGAGAAAGGCATGTCGACCGGCATTACCTCATGTGACAGGGCTGGGAAGAACTGATCTGCCTGATGAGCCATGCAAGGTACTGGGAGGAGCTATAGACTTCCCTGAAAGGCAGACTGGGTAGAAACCTGTGGGACCCTAGGCAAACCAGCCCTGACTCTGTCAGATGGAGTTATACCTACTCTCATAAATGACTGGGAGGGGAAGAGACAGGGTATTAAAGGGCCTGCCACTGTGATCCAGAAAGGAGTAAGACACAGAACCAGGCTGGAAGGGATTCATGGTCTACCAAGGGGCACAGCCGAGTATCACCGTGATGCCACTGCACTGCAAGGACCACAGACCCTCACCCTACAGCCCTCCCCAAATGAACTCGCTTGCCGTCACGACACTACTAAATAGCCGCAGTATCTTGGCAGGAAAGAGTCATCTCAGTCCTCTGTGTGTCTGCAGAGCTGGCTCTCGGCAGTGGGTGCTGCAGTAGGCACTGCTCAGATGCTGTGGACAACGAGAACTGCTTATCAGCGATTGGGGGTTTGAGGTCACCGAGAGCTAGGAGCGTCGAAAGCTGCAGGCACTAATACAGACAGCAAGAAAGGAACCCTGCGGCAGACCTGCTGCACAATAAACACAATTGACTGGGCCTTTCTAGTCCGGGGAGGAACTCCAGGGGCCCTGGTGGGGAAAGGGTCAGCTATTCTAACCCAGGCGCCACTCTGCAGGGAAAGGGATGGCAGTGCGCTGTCAGAGACTCACAGCCTTGGAAAGCCTGTGAGGCAGCTTGCCTCGGTCCTCTAGTGCGTGCTGCTAGGAGTCGAGTTGACAGTAGTGGGTTTGGTTTCTTAAAGCTTGGGGGATCATTTGTTTGTTTGTTTGCTGGTCTCCATTACGAAGGCCGGGGAGCTCTGGCAGCATAGTGGGTTCCGCGTTGGACTGCGAACCACACGGTGAGACGTGTGACATCCTTGGGGGAAAGATGAGGCTTTCTGGGCCAGTAAAGATTTCCAGGCTGGGCCACTCTGGGCTGTTAGAACGGACTCTAGGGCAGTGAGTTGCTTTGTTCTGATTGGTTGAGTGTTATGAGGGCCAAAGAGCCAGGTGCCTCACTCACCTCGTCATGGAGGGGTCACTTATAGCTCGGTCAGGGCCACCCAAGAGCGTATGTACCTTCCCGCCTCCGGATTGCTTTGATCTGCTCCTCCAAGGTCCTCTGCAGAGTCCGATAGGAAAGCACCTCCTGCTCCAGCTGCCTCCGCAGGGCCCGAATGTGGCTGAGCTCAGCTTGCAGGATGTTGGGACTTGGTGAAAATAAGACATCGGACATTCTAACACAGCCCTTGTTGTGCTTTAGGATTCAAAGCCCAGCAAGTCTTCCTTTGATCTCAATGTCCTTGTGGTTTTTGCTGGTCATTCAATACATACTTATGTTAAAGCCTTAACATGTAATATATATATGTATTAGACAAAATGTATCATGCCCCCACTAGCAATAGACCACGTGGAAGACTGTATTTCCTATCTTTTCCAAGCACCTACTTTGACAGGGTTGAAAGAGAACTAGACATGCAATAGTGAATTTCACTCTCCTCACTCGGCTCTTCCCCTGCCGATTTGGCACTTCTTTGCTAGCATCCTTGTGAGTGTCTATAGGAACCGATTACATGGAACTGTGTGTGACCTCCTCCCTGGGGGACAGACAACCGAAAAGTGGATGAAGGGAGACGTCGGACAGGGCAAGATATGACAAAATACCCATTTATAAACTATCAGGGGCTCATGCGGGAGGGGGGAGCGGGAAGGGAGGGGAAAATGAGGACCTAATGTCGGGGGTTTCAACGGAGAGAAAATGTTTTGAGAAACGATGTACAAATGCGCTTTACACAATTGATGTGTGTATGGATTGGGATAACAATTGTATGAATCCCTATTAAAATGTTAAAAAAAAAAAAAAAGACTAATTTCAGGGAGTGCTCATTTACTTTAACTCATCCTCTTGGGGGGCATTTAGGGCATTTGAAGCTTTTTATTAAAGATGTAACTAGGTGGAGTCTCGAGAATTTTGTGTTTGCAACACTATCTTCAAGGGGCTTGAGTGAAAAGGGGAGGGGCTTCCCAGGGCCTGCTGTCCTGAAATCCAGACTTCAGAAGGGAGAGAGAGAAGTCATGCCTTGTGTTAATCATAAAGGAGGTAATACTGGAGGTGGGAGTGAAGGGCAGTAGGGAGAGAAGAAGACGAGTCAGTCAACAACAGGTGGGAAAGAAGGACCTGTTTAGGAGCCAACTCTACAGGGACGGGGTAGCCGCTCACAAATGCACAGAACTCACAAAGTGATACTGGAGCTGAGATGTGCAGGCAGTTTGCATTGAACCAGACGCCCAGACCTCAAAGGAGGCCATGAAAATGCATCCCAGAACTCACATAACTCTTGAGGAACACTGCCCAAACCGAAGCTTCTCGGTGGTGAAAATGTTCTGTATCTGTGCTGACATAGGATATGCGAACCAACCACATGTGGCTACTGGACACTTGAAATGTGGGGCTAGCACAGCAACAAACTGAACATCTATCACTATCACTTCAGTTACATTGTAATAGTCACACGTGCCTTCCACTGCAGTCAATACAGAGTGACAGGGCGGGCTCTGGATTGCTCCTGATAACCAACTGGCAGGCACCTGGTCCAATTAAAGCCAGTTCTCAGAGGCACAAGGCTGAGTGGCATGACTGACATCTGGTTGTGCGTCTCTGCGCCTACTGCCCTGTTGGCCATTCGGGTTACTTGCCTGCAGGATCCACAGCAGTATAACTACTGGTCACGGGGTGTGACCAATCATTTGGCTTCAAACCACCAGGTCCGCAGTTCAAAACCAGCAGCTCCGTGGGAGAAAGGTGAGGCTTTCTAAAGAGTTACAGCCTCAGAAACTCACAAGGACCGCTCTAACCTGCCCTAGAGAGTCACGTGAGTCAGCATCGACCCGATGGTAATGAGCTGAGTTAGTGAAAATATACCAACAGATTAGAAAGTCTCGTTGTTTAGACACAAAAAGAGCTGATCACTCTCTGCCTAATACCTGAGGAGCCTGGTGGCACACTGGGTTAAGAGCTGAGCTGCCATCAATCCACCAGCTGCAACGCAGGAGAAAGGGGTGGCATCCTGCTCCTGTAAGGATTGAGTCTTGGAGACCCTCGGAGCAGTTCTAGTCTGTCCAATAAGGTCTCTACGAGTTGGAATCAATTAGATGATAATGGGTTTGGTTAGGGTCTAAAATCTAACCGACAACTCTCTAAGAATCCATCCCACCTTGTGATAACCTGTAAACTTTTATGAATATGAGAATTTTTCAAGGGAGAGAACTCGGAGACTTCTATCAGATTTTCAAAAAGGGACCTACATGCATGAGACAACAAGGGGGCCGGGGTGGGGGGTGTACAGTGATATGTTAAGTGAAGTCCATCACACAAGAGAGTATTGTGAGATCCCACTATATGCTCTAGATCTGAAATACCTAGAAATAAATACCTCTCTGCAAATGCAGACAGAAGAAAGTTTGCGAGTGTTCCCAGGGCCCGTGAGGAGGAGGGACTGCGGGATTCTTACTGCCCAAGGGGTACTGCGTGTGTGTCTGTCAGAGATGATAGAGAACTTCCAGATGTGGACAGTGGGGTGCGCGAAGCACCATGTGGGAGCTGTAGTAAGGTCCCTCGACAGCACACTTAGACGCGGTCCAAATGCCCAACAACTTATCATGTACATTGTAGCATAATGCATTTTTAAGGGGGCAGGGGGCCCCACAGCCTCATGACAATCAGGAACCATGGCTCTAAAACGAACGTGTGCCCCAGGCAGAAGACCCCCTTCTCCTTCAAATGCTTCCTTCAGCTCCATCCCCCAACACATAAATCAACATATGTTGGAAGGAAAATAAACCATTATGTCTAATCTTCTGTGCTCGCTGCTCTGAGGATGGTTCATTGTGAAGCAGTCTTCATGCAAGGAAAGGGGGCCCCACTAGCAACTTGTACCTAGTTCCATTTCAAGACAATCATAATGATCAATTTGTAAGGCTGATGGAAAGCCTCACAGAGGTGTCACACAGCACTCGCTTAAGGAAGGAAAAAAAAAAAGAGGAGATTGTTTTAGCGGAACTGCTGCGATTAGGACAGGGAAAAGCTAACTGCTTCACCGCCGCTTCCCTTCTCTGACAGGGTGAGGAGTACACAGGCGCTGCTCCAAGCCTGTCATTTGCTTTTTTCCAGCACCCAGATCTCTGCAAGGTGCGGCGTGCTGGGGAACAAAGACGCTTCAATCACAAGGAAACCAAAGCACGGCAGAGTCCTCTTTCGGGGGAGGCAAGCAGAAACGAGTCAGAACCAAGCTCAGAATGGCAGCCACAGTCAGTAAGCTGCCTGAGCCCTGATCCCCCACGTCTGCATAAAATGGAGATGACAATGCCTTTCCTTCAAACGACGACTGTGGATTAAATGAGATGCTATGAGTCAAGGGGCTGAGCTGAGAACCTAGCACCCACAAGATGTTCCCAACAGCACCGTTTCCCTCCTTCTGCATGACCCTGAGAAGTCCCAGACAAATGGTGGTGTTAATGGAACAACACTGCTGCATCGCATGAGCTGCTCCGGAGACGTGCTTGTCTCTCACGGGGCCACCATTAGGTCACAGGTGGGGGGTTGAGGAGGTACGACTTGCATCGAGTGGTGAAGAGCCAAGAGTGCTGCTGAACAGCCCCCAGCGCACAGCCCCACAACAAAAACGACCCGGCCCAAGATGCCACGGTGCTGCGGTTTAGAAACGTCAGGCTGCAAGCAAGGATCAGTTGCACTCGTTCTCGAGAGAAGGGATCTATTTGCGAGGATCTAGGCTTGGCACCCAGAGAAGTTGGAGCTCAGATCCTTCCTAACTGTAAAAGCCTGGGCACTACGACCGCCGCAGCTCAGAGAGCAGATGTCCACTTCTCTAACGAGCAGAGCTAGTGACTGCTGAGTGTAGTGTCAAGAAGAGGTCGTAACAAAGAAAGGATGGAGCTCACACTGGCCGGTGATTGGTCTGCTTCCTCGTGACCATCCCCTTCCCATTTTAGGATCAAGTACAGCTCATGTCTCTAGAGTCATGCCCCGCCATCACCCCCACCCTCACACCACCCCCCTCTTGACTCCCAGTTTCCAGTGAGCGAACCATGCTCTCTACCTGCCTTAGCCCACCCACAAGTCTGCGCTCTGCACAGGCCGCGGTCTGAAGACGCAAAGCCGGCTGACGCACTGCCTTTGTGCGTGTTGGGATTATTGCTGGATATGTACACATTTCATTACGCGTTGTTGCTATTTTTAATGAGTGTCACCATTTACTGAGTGTTGCCGGCATGCCAGCGAGTGCCAGGACTTCACAGGTATCATTTCTGACTTCAAAACAAGCCCTGGAGGCTCTGGAGAAAAACAGGTGGTAGGCAGGCCCATCTCTACTCCATAGGCACAGAACCTGAGACTCGGGTGACAACAAATGACCCTGGAGCTCAGAGCTGGGAAGGGGCAGAGCTGGGCTTGGACGTGGCTCATGCCACATGAACAAAGGGACTTCAAAAAGTGCATGGGGGAAAATCCATTATCTATTCTTTCCACTTTTCCCACACACTCTTTGAAGCCCCCTTGCATTGTGGCTCTGAAGACAAACAAGAACCCTTTCGAGCATCTCTGTAGACACCAGCTCTGGGTGGCAGCCGATGCTTGGATTCTGTGGGAAAGAGACTGGGAAACTCAGAGCCAGCCAGGAGGCTGGGGAGGGCTTGAGAGCAACTGTGTCCATCCACAGGGCTTCTCAGTGCTCAGAATGTGATCTGGCTCCACCCCAAGAAGCTGCCCAATTACAGCAAGCTTTGCGTGTGCCCAGCCAGAGCTTCCTGCATTACTGAGCCCCTCCTCCTCCTCTTCCTCCTCCTCCCAGGGAAGCCAACTAGCAGCTGAGGCTTATTGAAAAGGTTCCCATTCAGAGAGTCACCTCGGCTCTAGGACAATTTCATCAGGATGTTTTCATTTTCTCAGAATTCATTTCAGATTTTTAAATTTGAAAATTAGCTCACAATTTAGAAGATGCGTGTTAGGAGGTCATTCATCCACTGAGCCATTCAAGGGCCTGCTCCACACCAGGTCCTGTGACTGGCCCTGGGAGACACCGAGCAGACCGACAGGGCTCTGCCCTCAGGAGCTCATCTAGATGGGAGGCAGAGCAGTACAGGGACAACAACGCAAAGGGTGCCCTTCTTCCCAAAGGGTTGGCTGGGGCCTCCTGACAAGGGTCGCTAGTGGGAGAGCAAGCGGCAGCACCAGGGAACAATGAACAATTCCTCAGAGACAGAGAGAAAGGCACAGGGGGAAAACAGCGAAAGATGTTTTTAAACAAAAAAACAAAAACTTGATTATGGAAAGCCGTGGACATACACCAAAGAATACAAATTCACACTGGCATAATGAGTCGCTTCACCCCGATCTGCTCCCACCCACCCCACAACCAGGTGTTATGGCCAACCTCGTTCTGTTCACGTCCCCACCTACCTCTCCACTCTGCAATGTCCTGACGCAAACCCTAGACATCTCATCCTGCAACTGTAACTATCCCAGTGTGCAGAGAGGTGATGTCCTCATGTCAGAAATCTGAGTCCAACGCTCTGCTTACACGTGGGCAGACAGAGGCCAGGGGACAAGAAGCTGGCCCATGGTCACAGAGGTGGAGGAGGTAGGGGACAGCCGTGGGGACAACCACAGCCCAGGCACGCCCACTCAAACTCACTAGCACCAATCATGCGCCAGCAAGTCTGTGAATCCTCGGGTTGCACGGCAGAAACGTGTTTGTGTGTGGATCATTCACTCTGGGTGCCCTTGGTCAAGTTCTACAACCTCTCTTAGCAATGACGGCCTTTTGTTCAATAGGGAATCACAGCAGTACCTAGCGCACAGAATGGCTGTGAGAATTAATATGTAATGACACACATGAAAGCACTTTTTATATGTATAATACAGTGCCATTAAAATCTAAGTAATTATTATTATTCTAAGTTTTATGTCGCAGATCAGGCCACTCTTGATTTGAATTTTTTTTTTTTTAATGGCAGGGGGTTGGTGGGGGGAGCCTAGCTGATTTTTAAGTAAAGTGTTCCGCGTCCAAGCACTTCATAAGCTTCCTAGGCAAACCAGTGGGGCTTGGCTGCTTCAAGAAACGCAAGGCGTCTTGCGAGCTGCATGCGCACACGGGTCCCTGATGCGCAAACAGAAGCACTTACCTGTCAGAGTCCGGCAGAGACTTCACCAGGCGGGAATAGATGGCCTGTTCTTTCTCTAGAGCTTGAGTCAGCTCTTCATAGTCTGACTGCTGCTTTTCCTAGGAATGATAGCAGGCAACAGACATTTTGTTTAAAGAGCACATCCTTAGATTACGCAATATATGTGGATAGTTCTGGTTTTGAAACCTGTACTGAAGTGAGCCCCGGAGCCAGGCTCAGGCTCAGGCCGCAGGCAGAGAGCACCACCTACAGGAGGAGTGGGGAATGACCAGCCATCTCTAAACCAAAAACAAGGCCAAGAACAGGGCTTTGAACACTCACAGCTGTTTAAATGAAAGAATCATCATAGTCATCCGGCGTGCCCATCATGACACTACCGCCCTCGGGGCGGATGCTCATTGTCTTCACGATGTGGCAGGGAGGATCTTTACACACTCACTTTTGCTCTGAAGCCTGGGGACAAAGCTCAGAGCGCTGTGGAGGCATGCAGGACCGAGTGAGGAGAATGGGACTCGGAGCTGGATTTCTGCCAGCCTCTAGCTGTGCATCCTCGGGACGCAGCAGGGGAAAGGTAAATATGTCTATGCGGAGTCGGGGATCCTTGGAGAAGAGCCTGATTCCAGGAACAGGGCACAGTAAATAATGGAGGTCACAGAGTGGTCGATAGCATTTTGTCGTGCCAGAAGATAAGATGAAAAAATTAACATGGAGTATTGCCAAAAGGGCACAGAAGCCACACTGATGTGACTTCAGCCAGTCAAGTCTGGGACAAATAAATAGTGATAGTTGTAAAACCGGGGTGGTGGCAGCACCTGACCTCCCTGTCTGACCTCCTCCTGGAGGAGGAGAAGCATTATCAGAAACAGCCACAGGCTGATTCCTAGGAAGTAGAGGTCAGACACGTCTCCTCTCTTTGACCTTTGCCCGCTCGGACACCAACCACCCCTTCCACAGCCCTCTCATCGGAGCAGTGAGGTGCTGCAGGGACCACAGACTCGCACAGGACTCCAGCATACTCGCTATGATTATGGGGTTCTTTAAGGAGGTAACAGGTTGCAAACCAGGGCCAGGAACAACTGAGGAGAGAGTTCTTTGGTCAGGACATCTCAACCACACCACAGGAAAGCCTCTCCCTGGCCATTGGCCTATTGGCCCTCTTAGGCTGGCCCAGCCTAGACACCTGTTGAAAAGCTCTTTACCTCCACCATTACATGTCCAGACACACCCTGCTCCACTCCGCCTAGGGCCCAAAGACACTTCACCCTCTAGTTCCATGGGCTGGCAAATGGAGCTCCACTAACACAGGGAGGCATCCACCTCAGCCAGTTAGCCTGCTGCCTGAAGGCCAGGATGGCTTCTCCTGTTTCTGCTGCCGCCAGCTGCCTACCACATTTGCTGCAGCTTCTCCTTGCACCACCTCCAATGTTAGCTGCTGTCTTGTCTCTCAGGTCTAGGAGGGTCTCAGTGGGGCTAGTAGAGTCTCCTAGAACCCCAGGTTCAAAGGATGCACTGTGCTCCTCCTATCTGTTTTCTGTGGTGGTAGTGAGTATCTCACCCCCACCCACCACCGTCTACTTCTGAGATGTCTTATTTTAAGCCTAGCAAAATGGTAACCCTGACCAATCCCCTTGTTAAGGTTCCATACACCTTATTTATATGACCCCATTCCCATAGGGTACCATATAGCTTATTTGCATTATTAACAAGCATTATGTCCAATCCCCTTGATGAACTTAAACATCTTATTTGCACAGTACCACCCAATCATAGGAGTCACAAGACCATGATTAGAGAGGCCATATAAAAAGTGACCCATCATGCCATAATACTGATCGATTACAACCCATTGAGTAAAACAGCAGGTCATGTACCCATAGTGATAGGAATATACACAACTAAATGAATCAATGAGGAAAGAGATGTGTACTTACATTCAACTGCCAACTAACAAAGATACAAGGAATGAGAGGAATATAAAAGTCACCATTTGCCAAACACCATAATAATCAATAATTTGGCTAAGAAACATCACTGAGTGCTACAACTGGTGGGTGGAAATCTCAAGAGTGCCAAGATTTCAGGGAACCCAAACCCGTCCCCTGAAATACATATAATTACTGCGCTTTACCTTCCTCCACGTGGCCCTTCTAGCCATCCTGCTTTGTGTGGTACACTGGAAATTCAAACCTCTACACTGGCGATTAAAATCCCACTTTCAAGGGAATTGTTATGCTAATGGACAGGGTTAAAGTGGGACAGAGTCTTAGTCTCCACCAGACTGGAAGATGTGCCTCAAGTCCCCACCCTCTGTTTCCGAGAGGTAGTGGTCTACAGGAGGTGAAAGCCACACCTCCATCACAGCCATTCCTTTTGACTGAGCATGCACAGAAGCAAGGAGACTAGTCTGGACTTTGGGACTTGCTCGCTCTGGGCTCTGGGCTCTGCATCTGTCTGGCTCATTTCTGCCTATCCTCCAGTTCTTAGGACTTGAGTGGCGGTCTGTCCCCTGAGCTGATCTCACCAGCTGCCACAGCCTTGCGGAGGAAAAGGATGCTCCAGACATATGTTTGAACTTCAGATGTGGGATGAACAGCACCCACAGCCACGTGAGTCCTTTCTTCAGAGCTGTTGAAGCGAACTGCAGAGCCCTGGCACGTAAGGGGCTCTGCTATGGGGAGAGGCGCTGGTTGACGGCAGGGATGGAGTGGCAGAGCATTTTGGAAAAGTTGGACATTTGGGACATCTTTCATCTCCACATCGTTGGGATTCATTTTGTTTTCCTTCTTCTAAAAGAAATGGTTTCCACCATTATAAAGAGGGGGGGAAAAAAGATTAACTGTCTAGTGGAGACACCTGACACATACTGTCTTCATAAAGTTATCCAAGTTTATGACCAGTCACGGGACACAGCAAAATCGTACCCCTCTGACAGGACACAGGGAGATGAGCACAGAAACGCGACCGAGCCATTCCTGTCCAAGCTGCCGTCTGCTGCAACGAACTGCAAAGAAACCCCGACGCATCCACAGGAGGTGTTCCCACGCTCACAAACAGCCAGGTTAGGGAAGTCGGGAGATCGGACTCTCATGAATGGCAATGTGTGAGCCTGGACAAGGACTTTCTCGTTCTGCTCTAAAGGGGGCTAAGTGAAGAGTGAGTGGGTCTGATGATCTCAAAATCAGAACGAAAAAAAAGGTTAAATAAAGTTAACATGAATCAAGCACCTAACACAGTTCCTGACATAGCTGGGCACTCTCTTAAATGCTGGGGAAGAGTTTCAAGCAGTGGAGCTACTAGAGCTGCAGAAAGCCTTTGAGTTTCACATTGACCTATAATCTCTCCAAGGAGCCCTGGTGGCTCAGTGACTAAAGCCCTTGACTGATAACTGCAAAGTCGGTGGTTCAAATCCATCAGCTAGCCCAAGGGAGAAAGATGAGGCAGTCTACTTCCAAAAGAGTCACAGCCTTGGGAACCCTCCAGGGCTGTTCTATTCTGTCCTACAAGCTTGCTGTGAGTTGAAATCAACTTGGGAGTATGTGAGTTTCAATCAACTTGGGAGTATGTGAGTTTCAATCAACTTGGGAATATGTGCTCAGAGCTAAGATACCTCTAGGACAGGGGTTTGTAGCAGGAGTAAAATTCAGGGGATGTGTGATGTGAACAGGAAGCAAGTTTTAGCCTCTTTATTTCCAGGAGACCAAGGCAGTTCTACCCCATCCTACAGGGCCGCTATGAGCCAGCTACACGCAGCAGTAGCACAGGGTTCCCTGGGCTGTGATTTCTACAGGTGCAGATCATCAGGTCTTTCTCCCGCAGAGCTGCTGGGTGGCCGTAAGCAGCAGCCTTTTGGTTAGTAGCAGAGCACTTGACCACTGCACCCTCAGCATCCTCGCTGTCCTTTATAGTCTGATACATAAGCATTTAAGTGGTTTTTGTTGCTGTTGCTTTTGCTGTTTTCAAGAAACAGATCTTGGGTTAGAACCCCGACTGAAGAGAGTACTGTCTAGCATGGAGCCCTGAACCAAAAAAAAAACAAACCACCAAAGGACCGCCTGCTGCTTATAGGTCTCTGAAGTGCTCAACCACTTAGTGCAGCCATGAGAAATTAGTCACCTTGACAGCTAGAAATGGCACAGTGAGCTCCCCAATACTGTAAGCAGTCACACCCTCATGCAGGATTCCTGCAGCTCCCACTGTCCCCAGTCAGAGAATCGCAGAGAGGAGGCTGGGTCAGGGACACAGAGGCCAGCAAGAGAAGGATGCTGGAATGTCCGTGCACTGAGCACTGCCAGCGACTAGGCTAACTGCTTTCACTTAACCCTCACAGTAACCCAGGGAACATAGTAGGTGTTACTAGCCCCATTACAGAGATGAAGAAACTGAGGACCAAAGGTGAGCTCACTGCCCCTATAGGATGCAAAGCACTGGGTGCTCAACATGAGTAGCACTGTTCTTATGGCCCCAACGGGCAGTGGGCTTCTGTTCTTTCTGGCAGCTCCTCCAACCCTTCGCAAGGTTTTCCAAGCCCACAGCTCTCCTCAGGTCCTTCCCATCATCTGTCTTCTGTTCATTCCTCCGGGCCCTCCATCTCAGGGGAAGTGGAAAATCCCTCCACTTGAGTTTCGGGAAGCAACTCCAACCTCCTTCTGGGAGTCTGTTCCATCCCTCGCTCCTCTCGAGGGGACCTTACTGGATCCCTCTAAAGCTTCCCCAGCATGTCCACTGACTAAGAGTGGTGCCTTCCTCAGGCCCCCACAGCCCCTGTTCTCACCTTCCCACCAGAACCAAGCTCCAGGGTCCCATCCACCTGTTTGCAGCCGGCTGGCCCTCCCCAAGTGGTCCGAGGGCTTCTTGAAGGCAGCAGCCCAGGGTCTGGCACACATGCTGAACGGATGATTTACTAGGACGAGAGGCACCAACAGGGTCTGAGCAGAACCCTAAGGGTAGAAATTCCTGTGGATGTTTTGCATAATAGAAGGCAGAGTGAGTCAACATCTTCCTAGAAGCAAATTGCTCACCCATGTTAAATAAATGAACTCTTTGGAGCCATTTGGGTCCCATTTCAACAATCACCAATTCCCTGCATTGAATCAAGCCCCATTAGAATGAAGTCATTTGGCTCCCTCGGCAAGGCTGAGAAGCCAACAGGCCTCCGTCCACTGACAGAGAGGCAGAGGGCCAGGCTATCCAGACACACGTGATGCGAAGCTCCTGCTCAGCAGAAGCAATCACCCTCCTCTTCCCCTGGCATCTCCCCAAATGCCACCCCCACCATCACCACCACCAAGACACAAGCCCACAGAACACCGACCATTTGCCACCCATCTACTGTGTGTCAAACACTACATCTGCAGCACAAGGGAAGATGCCTTGGGGTGACCATCCAGCTTGCCACCATTAATTAACTGCCCCCTTGAGAATACTCCCTCAAACATAAAAGTGAATCCCAGAGAGCACCCTTTCCTCTGTGAGTCAACCCCTGAGCCCTCGTGCACCCACTAAGATTCTCTCCCGGGAACTTGGAGACTTGGATGGAGACATCAGGTCCCCATCACGTCAACAACAGGGCCCTTGAGCCCACAGCATCCATTGCTGAGATGCTGAGACCCTGGGGTCAACCCAGTCTCCACCCTCGCCCAGGCCTGGCTGCTCAGCTCTTCCCTGGCATCTATGAGACTGTTCTTAAGAAACACAGCCTTTTTCTCTGTGGCTTCCCTTGAACTCTGAATGTGTCTGCAGCTCGAAACCAAAAGAACCTCAACAAAGACACCCGTGGTATTTCCAAACTGCTCAGCTAATTCTGCGTAGTGCGTTCCATTTCACAGATCAGAAAGGTGAGTTTTGGTAAGATTAAGTGGCTAGCCTAAGGTCACAGAGCTAATAAGCAGAACTGGCCTTCGGACACCAACACCAGGGTGTTTTCTACTGTGCCACGCTGTCCTGATGGCTGGAAGGGAGGGACGCAAGGTGCAGACCACAACCCGGAGAGCCAGCCGGCACGTACAGACACTTAATGGTAATCACAGCACTTCAGTGGCCTGGTAGATAGACTGTGTCTATTTCAGTCCCTATGCCACAGCTCGGCAACAAAGGCATTAATTTCAATACTCGGGAAACAGCGACAGCTATGTCCTAACCATGTCAATAACCAAGCTATAAATCTCTGGCTGTAGCAAGTTAAATATGGTCGGTGTGTTTAACGCTCGCTCTACTCTTCAATTCCCTGTTCATCTAGATTAATTCTCAGGATCACACAACGACCAGAGGGAAAGCAGAGAGCCCAGAGTCTATGGAGACATCGTTGTAGCCTCAAGCTCTTTGTAGAAATGAGCAGAAAATAAATCCTAAATCACCACGAAATGAACAAAGGCACAGCAGAAGAAATTCATGTCTGCTACTCAGGAAGAACTGTGACCTGAAAAGCAGCCTTTGGTGGGTGGGCATGGGGCTAGGGGAAAAACCCCTAAGGGTATGTATGACCACTGAGATGTCTTAAGTTGACCCCCAGAAACTCATGGTTCTTAAGTGATAACTTCTAAGATTTATCCACAATTTACAACTAGTCTTGCAAAGCAGAATTCAAACCTTTGCTAAAACACCTGGGTATTTTACAGCTAATGTGAACAGTCCCAAGACCTGAATGCAACCCAACCACGGACAAAATACTTTACACTTGTGGTTACAAGACTACAGGTCTCACCGAGGGCACAAACCTCAAAATGAAACAGCACAGGTAATAATATAAACCAAGTGAAGTGAAGTTTTTAAATACTCCATCTGTTTAATAAATTCATAAACACTTTTGTTCAACATTTTAGAAACCTCGTCATGATTAAAAAGTGAGTGAAAATAGAAAAGCTTCACTAACCGTGATGCAAATCAGTGGATCTAAAAAAATCCTGACAGGTTGCTCTCTTGTTTCAAAATAGATGGTACCTTCTGAAGGTTCCTCTTAGCAGCCCAACTCAATCAAGGAACAGTATGCAATTTAGAACCACACACTATTCATCCTCTGGGAGCTATCAGGCTTGCCCCAGGGCACCCAAGTGAAGTGACAAAGCCAGAAGAGAGGCCTGGTTCCCGGCTCACTGGTCCAGGCTGGCATGCTGTCAGGAGAAACAGCAAAACGCAACCCCTCCCCCCCACACCCCCGTGGCAAGAGTTCAGAAAGTGTTCCCACTGGGCAGCCCTCAAAATGGCTGATACTGCTCAGGCACACAGCACAGCGGCTAATTGCTGTTGCTGTGAGCTGCTGTGCAGTCGGACCCTGACTGATGGTGACCACACTGACAGTCTCTCTACCTCCACTCCCCCTGTTCCCAAGGTCCCTCCCCATAATCCAGTCATTACAGAATTGGTGGTATCTGGCCCCTAGGCAGGCTCTAAGACAGTGATTCTCAACTTTCCTAATGCCACGACCCTTAATACAGTTCCTCATGTTGTGGTGACCCCCCCAACCACAAAATTATTTTCGTTGCTACTTCATAACTGTAACTTTGCTACTGTTATGAATACGGTGACCCCTGTGAAAGGGTTGTTTGACACCCAAAGGGGTCGAGACCCACAGGTTGAGAACTGCTGCTATAAGCCCTCACTCCAGCCTTACTATTGAGTCTGTTCTGATGGCTGATGACTGTGCTATACCATCCACTAAGTATTTTGAGAATCACCATTCACAAAATCATAAGTTATGATCAGAGCCATTCATCAGAGTACTAATTTGCATGAGCGTTCTCTGTCTTCTGAATGTATGAACCTAATTAAAGTTAGCTAGGTTTAAAGAGGGGGAGAAAAGAAAAAAACTTGGGCCTACAGTTACAAACTCCTTTTACTTCCCAGATTTGGCTGCCTATAGCAATTAAACACAAGCTAGCGATCGGAACATCTCTGCATTGCTCACAAATCCATACAACTACTCGCACACTCAACAAGTATTTACTGACCCAGGCACCAGGCGAAGGCATTGGGTTCAGAGAAGACTGCCAAGTGATGTCAGCGCTCAGGGAAAGCAGAGAGGTGGGCCCTGCGACGTCAGCAAAAAGGCAGTCAGTGCTACAAGGGAGGGACGAGACTGGTGCTGTGACTCAGAAAGACAGAGGAGGTGGAACTCTTAAGGTAGGCCAAGTAAGGCCCCACAAAGGTGACCTAAGGGTGGCGTCTGTAGTGATGTTCAGGAGTTACCAGGTGAGTTAGTTAATTGTGCCAGCCTGGCCGATAATCACATGTGG
>NW_022111310.1:25007982-25009298 GCF_000313985.2 Echinops telfairi
ATGCACATTTTCTTTGCATAAAACTCTCTCTCTTATACGTGAGTCGCCGTGGATTTGTTTCTCCAAAGTACCCAGACTAATACACCAGGTAAACAAGGGGGAAAGGCTTATTAGACAAACGGAAGCACACGCAGAAAGGCAAAGACAGATATAGAGCACAGTGATGATTTCAGGAATCCATAAGATGTTAGCTCTTGTTGACGATGATGGGGGAAGAAAGGAAAATGAAATCAGAAATAGCAGAGGATGGGGATGGGTCAGGAAGGGTGTAGTGAAATGTCCCTAACACCTGGGTTTACAGTTCTCAAGAGGGGCGCCCTGGCACAGCAAGTACCAGCCCCACCTTGTAACCACCTGTGACTGCTCAGACTTCATGGGCACTGCAAATGCTCGTGCTCATCTGTAAGGGAGGCAGACTAAGAACGATGCTACCCACCCACCTGCTGTAAACGCCATTATCAGCAAGAAGACATGCGAGGATCTCTCCAGATCAAAGCAGTTATCAAATAGGTTTCAGGGCAGAATATGAATACATTCACATGTGAATGTCCAATTTCAGGCAAGCTTACCTCCACAAAGATGATTTTGCTGCCTGGTGGCTGGTGAGAAGAACACCTTTCTGTTATGAAGCCTTCACTCTTGAACTGCAAATCCTCTGCAGTCCTTAAATGACAGTTGTGCTGAATTGCTTCCAAATCTTTTTCATTGAATTTCTAAGGAAACAAAACAAATCATACAGACGCTTCCATCAAGGAAAAAATATTAAGAAATTGTCTCAAATTCTATAAGGGAAAACATTTTACTTGCCATACTTACCATCTCTTAAGTCATAGAAACACAGAAACAGAGCAGCATTACAGTTTGGAAATTACCAAATATTTTGGGTTGGTTAAAATTAGAGGAGATTGGGATAACAGTTGTATGAGCCCCTAATAAAATGTTAAAAAAAAATTAGAGGAGATATGGGTATTGTGAGCAAGTAAACCCCAGGTTCTGACCAAACAGAACTGGGTTCCAATCCTGAGTCTACCCTGGGTCTGATTTCTGCTGTGTAAAATAGAGACAGTGACAGGTTACAGGGATGAATAGAAAAAGTATACATCAAAACCCAACAAAGTACTGGTCTCTTTTGAAACATTTAAGTTTGTCAAAACTTGAGCATTCCCTATCTAAAGGCTCCATTCCAAAGGATACTCTCTCACAGCCACTGGGTTGATTCTGACTCATAGCGACGCTCTGGATTCTGAGACTGCCACTCTTTACTGGAAGAGACGACTCATCTCCACTGAGATGTCTTAAGTTGACCCCCAGAAACT
>NW_022111310.1:25012093-25013316 GCF_000313985.2 Echinops telfairi
TGTTCCCACCCCATTTCTCTGGGTCCTGGTGGGTTTAAGCCTCTTTATTCCATCAATGTCATTTTAATAACATTTCACAAGGAAACAGTTAAACATCTATAATGAACCCATCATGTATTATCTGTGGGTCGGAGCTGAATCTCAAATCTTTACCACGTGATCAAATAAGGAGGGCGCTCTGATGCGAAGAGCGGCATGGAGAGAGAAAGTACTGAGGAGGGAAACGCACCCAACAGCCAAGGACCAGCGAGACTGCGAGGGAAGAGCCGGCATGCAGCTTGCCGCGAATGGCAGCAAAACAGGCCCAGGGCAAGGCCTTTCCTCTCACTCAGCTTCCATCTGTCCACATTTACCAAGCTCTGAAGTGCTCGGAACACACGATAAATGAAGACTGTAATCATTATAATCTTATTTTCATATACATCTCCTGTGCAAGATCACTTTTAAAAAAAGAGAAAATGAGCAATGCACACTAAATCCAAAAGATTTAAAAACAAAACATATGGTACCATAAGCAGCGAGTCCTTCTGATTGACACTTTCTGTTAGACGTTTGATCTCCTGCTCTTGGCTGTGCACTTTTTTATTGCTTTCAATCAAAAGACTCTTGTAACGATTCTCCATGGCTTTCTCTCGACCCTTCAAGTCATCATGTAATTTTTCAACTTGATTTCTAAGGTCCTGCCACAAGAGGAGGGGGGGGAGGATTTACTTGACAGAACTTTCCAGATGATGCCTGTTTGACATGCCAAATTACCACTTGGAAGAGAGCAAGCTAATAAATGCATTAAACAAATGTGTACTTTCTTCTCCTTCAAAGTCTCATGAAGATCAACTTTAAGATGAGTCTGAATTTTTTTTTAATTCTTATACACCGAAAATTTATGACATCATTGTTTATAATATGAAAATGAGAGAGAAATTAGATGTCCAAGAACAAAGAAATCATTTTAATGAGAATATGAGAAACGCACTATCAGGAGTGGAAATTTTAGAGGATAAGCAACCCGACTTATTCAGCAAAGAAACGATAAAGAAAAAGGACAGGCTGGAGGTCAGAATAAATCATGTACTGCTGTTGCTGATTAGGTACCAGCCAGTTGGCTCCAACTCACTGAGACCCCATTACAGCAAAACGCAAACTCGCCCAGGTCCTGTGGCACCCCCACAAGTGCTGCCATGTTTGAGCCCGTGGTATAGCCACGGTGTCAACCCATCTCCTTA
>NW_022111310.1:25015543-25016696 GCF_000313985.2 Echinops telfairi
GAAAGACATCCAGGTTTCTCCTGCTACCTGAAAGCAAGGTGTTCCTATGAAAACTTTCTTAAGCCAAAATGGCACAGAGCAGAGAAGCAACTACCAATAAATTATATGGGGAAAACTTTTGAGTGCCTCCAGATCCCCCAACAATCACCACCAAAACCAACAAATAACACATGAAGCTAAACTCACACTAGCATGCAGTGTCCACAGACCAGTCTGTGCTACAGTCACTTGCTGTGAGATGCTAAGCATAGATCCCAGGGAGGTGGGGTGGCCATGCCTACACTCGCTACATGAGCTGCATTTTGCCTCCTAAATGGCTCGCTGCAAAACAAAACAAATTTCATTGTTTTGACTTGTAAGAAAAGCAGAAATCCTCTTTGGATTTTTCGTTTCAAAAAGAAAAAAAGGAAGTGACATGAAGAAATCTTTCAAAAGCAAGGGAATCCCTGTATGGGGCTGCATCATCTTCCTCTTTGGTAGCTTTCCTGCGTGTCTTCAACTATTTCTCAACAAGAAACATTTTTTAAAAAGAGACTGAAGAGATATTAACTAATGCAATATGCATGCCTTATCTGTGATTTGAATAAACTAAAACAATTTTTGTTATGAAACCCTTAGGAGAAGCTAAACATTACTCGTATATCCAGTAATGTTTAAAAACGCATCTCTCTTTTAAATGTGGAGCAGTTGGGGTAAGCACGTGTTGGACTATTACTCAAAAAGTCAGCAGTTCAAAACCAGCGGGCTGCTCTTCAGAAGAAAGACGAGGCTTTCTGCTCCTGTAAAGCTTTCCAGCCTGGACATCCACAAGGGCCATTCTACTCTGTCTTACAGGGTCACTGTGAGTTGGAATCAACTCGATGGCAGTAGGCTTTGGACTGGTTTTAGTTCACAAACTGGAATCACTTGATGGACATGGTGGGTGGAAAAACTGATAAAATGATAAGTCTGAGATGAGCTTAAAATAATTCAGTGTGAAACAAAGGGAGTCAGGGAGAGGGTATAGATCAAGCACATCTGGTTGAAGTTGAGTGACAAGTACACTGGGGTTCAATGAATTATTCTCCTTCCTTGTGGGAATATTTGCAAATTTCCACAATAAGCAGCTTTATTTAAAGGACACTGATAAACAACTGGGAAGAAACACATCATT
>NW_022111310.1:25018193-25019393 GCF_000313985.2 Echinops telfairi
CGATTGCTCCAGACACCTGGGGAGGTGCTCCACAGAAACCCGTTCAATCTTCATCACCTACGGTGGCGCACAAGGCCCACACCATCTGGACCCGCTTCCTCACTGGCCTCCATCCTCCTCCTCTCTTGTTCTGCTGTGGCAACCCTGGCCTCCCTGCTGCCCCTCTTAAGTACTAGGTGTATCCTGGCTCAAGGATCTTTGTGCCTGAAGACTTCCAACTGCTCCAGCACAACTCCACTCTCCATTATTTTCCCCAGAGTACCGTCAAGTCCGTGTGAAACTTACTCTGTTCAGTGTTCCTTCACCAGTAATGAGTGCCATCATTCTTGTGTACATTTACAGCTGAATCTCCAGCATGCGGAATGGTACCTGGCACACAGTAGGCACTTGTAGCCACAAATTCTTCTACAGCCCTCCCACTGAGAGATGGTAATCGGTGCCCTTCTTTAATCTCAGTGGCTGTGTGACTGAGAGAAGATGGCGGAAATGACACCACCATTTTCTGGGCCCCAGTCTTAGGGAACTGGCAGCTTCAAGCTCCCGTCTCTTTGAACCCTCAGGGCACGCTGCACTCCCAAGAAAGTCATCCAACTACCCTGGCCCGGCCAGGCGGGTAAGGCTGTGTGAAGGTGTTCCACAGCTGACCGTTTCATCTGGGCTTAGCCCTCCAGCCAGAAGGAACAAGATATCACAGCATTCTGTACAACAGCAAAAGCTGAATGGATAAGCAGCTACGGCATATAATACACACAACGGAATACTATGAGCATTAAAGAATAAGGATGAATCTATAATATGAATAAACCCTTACTCACTGAATCAGAGTCTATATAACAGGATCCCCCAGGTGATTCCTCTAGATCCCCAGGTCATTACTTTTGTATACATTTGGGGATCCTGCTAAACTAGAGATTCCAATTCGGTGTAACTGGGCTGGAAACAGAAATTCAAAGTGAGAGTCAGACCAAAATGAAGTCCTGCTTTTAACTCATAAATGTTCCTATGACATGCCGTATAAAAAATGTGGACAGTAATTACAGGCCCACTTATGCCATTCCCCAGATTCAGGTACTTCCGTCATCAACATGCTCATCAGAGACATAGGTCCAAATTTTGATGGCTGATTCAAATTCTGTTAACGTGCATATAATCATTCCAGTCTCCATTTCATTTATCTTCAGCTTTAAATTCAGGTGCCTA
>NW_022111310.1:25020349-25022313 GCF_000313985.2 Echinops telfairi
TTTTCACAGCAAAGCAATAGATTCACAGAGGTTGAGTGATTGTCTAAAGCTGTACAAGTGAGTGCTGACATTCAAGCACACATCTGTGTGACCCTAAGTTCTGTTCTTTGCGCTCACCTAAATTAGTGATAGAAAGTACAGAGCCACTCTGTGATGGCCTGCATTGGTCGGTAAACCCAATACTGTACCCTCAAGCACACACACACTTTCATAAAGGATTCAGGGCTAGGGGAATATCTGGCCTGGGACTGAAGCGCTCCTGCTAAATAACATGGAGGTTCCAAGGCCCTCCAACCTCATCTCACATGAAGAGCAGTTAGTGAAGGATGAGAAGGAAAAGACTACACGGGGAGTTGGGGGCGGGGGGGTTGCTGGGGTGGCCTGGAAGAGGAGTAACTGCCATGGTAACACAAAGGCAGCCAGACAGGCTCCTGTGCTTGGCATCAGAGTCATAATCAATGTTTTGAGGAGGCATGGAGATGGCAGGCCATGCCCACATACTACAATCAGTACTAAAAATGTATAATCTTGGTGATTTCCTCAAACCCCCTTCAGAATTCCTAGGCAGTGAAGGCGTGTAAACCCAGCCCCACTTCCTGGCTCTATTGCTTACTAGCTATGCACCAGAGATGAAGAACCAAGCTCACTGCCATGGAGTCAATGCTGACTCACAGCGCTGAATCTGAGTCTTTCCTTTCTAGTAAACGGCAGCATTACTACAGATTCCTAGGGTCCTTGGACAGTTAAATGAAAGCACACAGGGCAGGCAGCCAGCACAGAAGCTGGTACACAGCAGGGGACACAGGATACGATAGGGACTCCCCATCATTCTCTTGCTACAAATATGGCCCCAGTTTCTTCATCTGGGCAGAGCACCACCATCCACCCAAAGCTTCACTCCACCAGACCCTCCTTCCATCTACACGCTGCCATGCAGCAGGCTGCCAGACCTGTGGCCAGCACATCCTCACAGAGGGCCAGGAGAGGTCAGGAGTGGGTCCTGGTGCTGTCCCAGGAGCAAAAGAGCCCGAATCTTGCCCTTCCTGCCCTCCGCGGAGGTGTCCACCGAGCAGTGCATAGGACACAACAACAAACTGAGAAGAAAGCACACCTCTGTTACAATTCCATCCCCCAAACAGAACTTTGTGACACTATCAGTTATGAGGCCTCTCATTCCCTTTCTGACCGTCCCAGTCCCAGCCCTGACTCCTGGGGCCAACAGTTCAAGCACAGGTGCGGGAGAGAGGAATATGAGAGCCAGAGGCAGGACCACGGGAGGAGTCCCCAAGGCCTCTAACTCCAGGGGAGTCGCCAAGGGGAAAAAGAAGGCTGCTGAGGAAGGAAAGGAGGCAGTCAGCCTTCCCAAGGAGAGCCAGGCTTGCTAGGTCTCAGACAAAAAAACAGAAGCATACGGATCTTAGGTTTTTTGCCTGTTAAGGATAGTACCACTCCCACTGCCATCGAGCCAGGGCTAACTCGGTGTCCCTCTGGGACAGGGTAAAACTGCCCCTCTGAGTTTCAGAGACTGTAACTCTTTACAGGAGTGGAAAGCCCCATCTTTCTCCCAAGGTACTCTACCCCCACCTCCAGTCTCAGAAGCCGTGGGTCAAATTGACTCAATGGCAATGAATTTGGGTTTTTGGATAGCCCCTTACATTAGCATAGGTAGCTCAAAGAACATCCTAGACCAGTGGTTCTTGACCTGTGGGATGCAACCCCTTTGGGGGTCGAACGACCCTTTCATAGGGGTCACCCAAGACCATTGGAAAACACATATTTTCCGATGGTCTTAGGAACCGAGACACCACTCCTCTATTCGTCTCCCGGCAGGTCCGCCCAAAGACGAGTACCCCACCTAAAGACTGTTATCCATGCTCCACCATGCTTCAAGACAAAAATTTCATTTATTTGCAACTAGAAATAAATATTTCACAATATAGTTACTTATAGCTTTGTGATGAATC
>NW_022111310.1:25023152-25024313 GCF_000313985.2 Echinops telfairi
GTATGCTACAAATGTCTGTAGCAGGGTCCTGGGCACTTTACATACATCAACCCATGAAACTGTCACAGCAACCTAAGAAAGCAGATACGATGATTATGCCCATCTTATCAATCAGGAAGCTGAAGGTCTGTCAGATGAGGGAAAAAACAATTTTAGAGCAGTGGAATCCAGAACTCAATCCAGTCTATTGTGTTCTTTGCACTCACTACTGGTTTGCAAACTCAAGCCCAAGGAGCCCTCAAATTTGCAATCCCCAAACTTGGCTCGCTATCAGAACCCTCTCACTACATGTCCTCAGGCCTTCTGCCAGCAGAGGACACACCAGCTGGGTGCAGAAGAGAGGAAATGCTCTTTTATTCTGCTGTGAAAAGCCCCCCTCAAGAATCTGCAGCGCTCCTTTGGGAACTCAAACTCCTGCCATCGAGTCAGTCCCCACTCAGTGACCTTAACTGCCCCTCTGGGATTCTGAAACACTGACTCTTAAAGGGGCTCAAAAGTCTTACCTTTCTCCCTTGAAGCAGATGGTGATTCGAACTGGTGACTTTGTGGTTAGCAACCCAATGCAAAACCACTACACCAACAGGGTGCCTAGAGCTGCCCTAGGTGCTCTGATGGGGGCTTGGGGGGAGGTGAGGGGGTGGAAAAGAGAAGTTTAAAAACTTCTAATCCTACACCAGACCATCATCTTGCTTTAATGGGAGGGCCACCATGCAACAGACTGTATTCCATCGGCTGCGAGGCTCCGACTTCCTAGGTGAATGACCCATGATCCTCTATGGCTCACAGGTGCAGTCTGGTCGACCTCGGAGTTGAGAGCTACCTCTGCATATCACACTCTCTCCGAGCAGACTGGCTGCTTTAAAAAAAATAAAAAGTGAATTGTCTGAAAAATAAACTATCCCCAAAATCTTAGAATCGCATTGAGAAATGAAAAAGCAGATCCTCACACTTCCTTCTCCAGCAGCTAGTTTGTTTGTTATCTCTGGGCAGATGGAAAATGAGAAGGTTCCCATCCATCAAATTTCCACCTTATCAGGTTTTCACTCTGAGGAGGCTTGTCAGCTTGCTCAGTGGTTACCTTTAAATGAACAAAGGAAACTTCGCCAAAATCCTAATGAGCTATAGGAACTCAGTGATGGAAGGAGCCTCTCCAGAATCTTG
>NW_022111310.1:25025087-25033306 GCF_000313985.2 Echinops telfairi
GCTTTTGTATTTCTCCACTCGATTCCTTTGGAGACCGTGTCTGATCGGAATCCGTCCTGCACCTCCAATGTCCAGGCCTGAGCCAGGCACAAAAGAGGCATCAACTAAGAACCGGAGACAAGAAAAAGGCCCTGTACAGAAACTATAGCAAGTCCACAGGAGAAGTCAAGGGCAACGCCTTCTAAAAGCAGCATTAACAGCAGCTCCATGAGAGAGCCCCTGAGAGGCTTGAGTCCCTTGTCTGAAAGGTTTCCGACTCCCTTGCTAGTGGGATCAATCGGCTGGAAAGGCACAGAGAAGCACTCTCCTCGCAGGAGAGGCGGGTGTGATCAAGGAAGGAATTCACAGCATCCTGGGCTTGGCTGGTAAACAGGCAGAGCACATTTATCAGTCAACAGCGTCCATTAGATTCTGTCTGGTAGTGGGTTGTCATTCGCAACCCTGAGCCAGCACCGGCTACAAGATGAAAGACAGAAAGAGCAGACGGAAGAACTTGAACACACTGGGCACCCAGTGTGTCAGGGACCATAGTAGGCATTTTCTCATACACTGAATTTCATCATTCATTCCACCCGAAAATCCAATATTGCCAACTCCATTTTAATGGCGGGAACATTCGTGTAGAGAAGTTCACTGATTTAGAGCTTGGTGACTCTGCTGGCCACCACCCCACCATTGCCTACTCCAAGTGTCCATGCTCGATGCGGCAGGGTAATCGCCATCACCGTCGCAGCTAACAGGATGTGCCTGGCATTGTGCTAAAATCGCTACCCTGTTTCATACAACCCTAACAATTGACCCCGCTTTTCTGATGAAAAGAAGGGCAAGCACAGTCGCCTGTTTCCAGAGCAACTGCTCAAGTGGTGCAGCCAGGCTTCCGATTCAACTTTGACTCCAGAGTTGCTGCATCCAGCCTCTCGTACCAGAAACTGGAATTTGCAAAGACAGAACTTCTTCCAACGCATGGCACTGAAAGTTGCATGTTACAAGGATACCAACTCATAGCCTTTCCACCTCATAAGCAGAAGGCAAAGAGAACTGTCAACCCCTGGGAGGAAAAAAACACACAGTGCCTCAGGCCTGTGGTCTTAGCCCTCACCAAGCAGCCTGTAGGTGCCATCACCAAATGCCATGTTCTGATTACGGTTCACCAAGAGCCGCTCAGGAGGCTGTCACACTCTCATTCGGAGCTATCCATCAAGCGACGCATGTGAGAACCATAGGGGTTCAGGCTGAACTACCCTGAAATTAAACCTGCTCCTGTCAAAGCACTCGGGATTAGCCAGCTGGGTGACGGGTACCACTTTAATTAGATTTCTGGGCTTTTGCCAGCAAATCCATCCCCACAGAGGTGAGTGCCCAGGTACTGAAGCACACCCTTGTCAGGGTAGCAGATGACAGCGTTATGAGACAGTGTGGGGGATATCTGGAAAGCCAATACGTAGTGCTTATAAAGGTGAAGAAAAAGACTGAAACTTGCTTCTCTCCACCACCCACACCGAGGAGTAGACAAAGCACCTAGAACAGAGAAAACAAACCTAAAACAGGGCTTTATCTCCCTCACACCTCACACCTCACCAAACACAAACCCACCCCCACCCCCTAATGGGCAGGCACTAAAAGGACAGCCTTACGTCTCAGGGTGCAAACAATGGATCAAAGTCAGGATGTGAGGACCAGAGATGTCAGAACCTTGTTACAGACCCCAGAAGTCAGAACACTCTCTACGCCACAATGAAGACACTAACCTAGGAATACGGGTTTGGTTTGTTGCAAACCCGATGCCATGGGGTCAATTCTACCTCACAGCACCTCTGCAACAGGACAGAGTAGAACTGGCCCCATGGTTTCCAGGGTTGCTATTTCTATAGAAGCCACCAGGCACCTCTCTCTTATGTATTGGCAGGTGGGTTTGTGGCAGCAGCTGAGTGCTTAACCACTGAGCCACCAGGGCTCTCATTTGTTGGAAACCAAAACCAGTCTCCGAGCCAATCCAACTCATAGTGACCTCACCCAAGGCTTCCAAGACAGTGACCTTTTACAAGAACAGGAGTAACGGGGCAGGTGGTCCCACAGGGGCTTGGGGGAGAAGGAGGTGGGGGCAAGGGAAAGGTGAGCGAACAACGCCATAGACAGGGGAACAACTAGGGAATTAAAATCAATAACAAGGAGGATGTAGAGATCCTGGGGGTGTGGGAGCAAAAAAAAAAAAAAGATGATGAACAGAAGGGGCTGCTGGGCTTTCATGGCCGACAGTCAGCAGCCCAATACCTAACCCAAAGCCCCACCAAGCTTTTTCTTTGTTGCAAAGGCCTTTCCTTTCAAATTTCCTTGATGGGACATGAGTCCCCCAAGTGGCAAGGATGTAGAATATACTACAGGTCACCTGTTTGTGATCCTCATTTTTCAACCTTTCTTTAGGAGCCCTGGTGGCATAGTGGCTATGCACTCATCTGCTAACCACACAGTCAGTGGTTCAAATCCACTAGTACTTGGCGGGAGAAAGAGGAGGCTTCCTACTTCCCTGAAGAGCTACATTCTTGGAAATTCACGGGCAGTTCTACCCCGTCCTATGGGGTCATTATGAATCAGGATCGTCTCCATAGCAGTGAGTTTGGTTTGGGGTTACTTTAAATATGTGAATAATACCCAAAGCTTACATTCCACATAGTTCAACAACCGTGGCTGCACCGTAGCGAGTGCTCGATGAATATCTGCTAAGCAAACAAATGAGCAAACTGGAAAGCGCAACACATGCGGAGTCAGCTGGCACTAGGTTTCTGCAATCACAAGCAATGAAAACAAAGAGGGCAAAGGGGTTCTCGTGGCCACTTTCCAACACTCACACAGTCAGACCCAGGGAATTCATAAGCCTTCGAGCCACGCCAGTTTCAGCGAATGCATTCTCTCCCTCCAAAATACCAAAGAACAGGAACAATGAGACTGGCAGTAAATGTTTTGGGAGTGAGCAAAGGATGGTTTGATCACATCCAAGACTGAACTGGCTTGGCTTAACATCAGAATTCAAGGGATATTGCAAAGACCCGTACTGCTTGTTATGGGACTACTGTCCAGGCTGATTTATAAAGCAGGCTGCAGTATTTCCAACTGACTTTTGTATTACTTGTCCAAAAAAGAGAGAGAGAGAGAAAATAATGGGCAACAGCAAGATTTGGTCCCAGGGACTGAAAGCCTTAATACTTACAAGCTTACTGGCTTGGGTGACATTGATCTGGCCCTGTGCAAAATTGTTCTCACTGAATGGAGTATTGCTGAAGACTCTGTACACTGCTCAGAGCCTTCTTTATAGAAACCCACCAGAGAAAATACTTCCCCCAGGCCTCCGAGCCTTTTATCTGAACATGTTCATCTTACAGACACTGGAGAGCTTGAAATGAATTTCCTTTTGTATTTTCGCTGCCATGAGCCACCCGCTGAATCTTAGGCCCCCTTCTTCTTCAGGGCTGTGAAGGATGGCACGACGGGCCTTTCTACATACTCATGCCGTGGGTTCATCTTACAAGTCACTCTTACCTTTTCTTCACCCAAACATCGCTATTTTTAATCTTGTTCAGTTACATCAGCTTCTGAAAGCCTTTGCATATGTTTCTAAGACACGAAATGAGGTAAAACCACAACGTTTAAAGCTTCCACTAACCAGAATGCTTTGGGTTGGGTTTTCTGAAGAAGTTATTACTCCGGTCTGCTGAGGGCTGCTGAAAAGCTAAAACTGTTATCAATCTTCCTTTCTGTGACAAGCAACCGTATTTTAAACTTAATTATTACTAGTGGGACACCCCAACCCCAAACCATACTCCCTGTCATCTAGTCAGTTCTGATTCATGGTGACCCTACAGTACAGAGTAGAACTGGTCACTCCTTAGGGATTTCCAAGAAGATCAATCTTTATGATAGCCGAAAACTTCACCTTTCTTCCTCAAAGCAGCTGATGGGTTTGAACCTCCAACCTGTGGTTAGTAGCCCAGTGCTTTTACCCACTATTACCACCAGCGCTCTCCAAATTTAGGATTCCCACAGGATCATCTTGAGTAAAGCCCAATATTAAAGACCATAGACCTGGATCCATGTCACATATACATGACATCGGTCAAGCCATTTAGCTTCTGAACCACAGAATAATCTATAAATGGAAATAATACTCTTTACGATGTGTGGATCACAGGGTTGTAGATCCAAGGGAAAAGCTAGGCGGCCACTTGATAAACTGTAAAGGCAGAATACAACTAGGCCTTCTGCTCACAATTGAGCTGACTGTGCAGTGGAAACAAGACCTGTGTTTCAGACACATTTTCTTACCACGGTTTTCTTCTACCTGTGGGACAAAAAGCTAGAGAGTCACAGCCGTGGTGGGTAAAGCTTGGAATATGCACTAAGACAGCCCCGGAAGCCACACACCAGCATCCCTTCCAGAGGAAAAGTTTCCTTCTCTCTTCCACCTACATTCTTGACCTCTCGGCCTGGCCTGAGTGCCAAGAAAAGGCCTTCTCCTCTTCTTCCTGCTTTGCTGTCTTCTAGACCAACTCATCTTCCAGATATCCATCAGACTAGGCTTTCTCTCTCTCTCTTTTTTTTAATCATTTCATTAGGGGCTCATACAACTCATCACAAACCATACATACATCAACTGTGTAAAGCACATTTGTACATTCATTGCCCTCATCATTCTCAAAACATTTGCTCTCCACTTAAGCCCCTGGCATCAGCTCCTCATTTTTTCCCCTCCCTCCCCGCTCCCCCTCCCTCAGGAACCCTTGGTAATTTATAAATTAATTATTTTGTCATATCTTGCACTGTCCGATGTCTCCCTTCACCCACTTTTCTGTTGTCCGTCCCCCAGGGAGGAGTTTATATGTAGATCCTTGTAATTGGTTCCCCCCAGACTAGGCTTTCTAAACAGCAAGCCCAATCCTGTCAATCCTCTGCTGACCAAGGAGCCCACTACATGTAGGTCAAGTACAAGCCTGTAAACTCGGCATTCAAGGCCTCTATCTAAGCTAATCTCTCACCTGACCTAGAGGCAACCATTTCACTATGGCCCCAATCTCTACCCCTAAACACACCATGCTGTCTCCCCGCTCTGTCTTCATCTCCGGTCCAGCACCTTCCTCTCCCTTGCTCATCTTTTTTTTTAATCATTTTATTAGAGGCTCATACAACTCTTATCATAATCCATACATACATCAATTGTGTAAAGCACATTTGTACATTCATTGCCTTCATCATTCTCAAAACATTTTCTCTCCACTTAAGCCCCCGGCATTAGGTCCTCATTTTTCCCCTCCCTCCCTGCTCCCCCTCCCTTATGAGCCCTTGATAATTTATAAATTATTATTTTGTCATATCTTGCCCTGTCCCTTGCTCATCTTAACCTTTCACTGCACACTTGAGAACCAGTGGAAAAGACACTTTCCCAGGAGCCTTCTCTGACCCTGTAACTCCATGGTACTGTGCTCCCTTCCTGTGCTCCACGGTACATGGACTGTGTTCCCAGCTCTGCTACGGAACTGCCTCAGGCCTAGTACAGGAACGGCACAAGGGACATGCTGACGGCATGAATCAAGGCCCTTCCTTTCCCTAAATGGGAGAGTCCGTTTATTTCAATCCAAAAGCAACAGCAATCTCCACTTGGTGATCAGGAGGCACTCTACCTAACACTAAAGAGTCTGGCTAACAGAACAGGATCAAACTGGTAGGATATGCAAGGCGAATGGGAGATCATCATAAAATAAAAATGCTACCTCATTGGTAACATATAGTCCTTGAACCAGTCCCTGTTCTGAGAACGGGTATAAAATAGTCATGTTAAGAGCGCCTAGGCAAATTCTAGAAGTCAAGAACGCATACCACTGTCACCTAATACCTCTGGAAGAAACAAAAGGAAACTATGGCCAAGTCTTGTCAGAAACACAGGTGTGACCTGAGGTCTAAGCTCCGAGTCACAGGTATGCTCGCCTGAGACACCGACTGCACTGCTGTCGTGGAGGTCCATCTAGTTTAAAGTGACCAGACGTCCCACTTTTGGCAGGACAGTCCCGATTTTTAACAATTTTTCCCGCGTCCTGCGGCGTTTTTAAAAAGTCCCGATTTTTGGAAAGAATGCACGACAAGCTAGGGTAGATGGTTTCCGGCTGCCATGTGGCTATTTCGCCAGGATATGAGTTTTATCAATGGTGTCCTGCTTTACCAATGTTAAAATCGGGTCACCTTAATCTAGTTAGAGCCCTGTAACAAAACAGCCCCCTTTCTGGGTAAATTCTCAACTGCCTTCCAGGTATGAGGTTCTAAATGAGGCTGCCACTGAGGATGCAGTTCCCCTCCCCTGCCCCCACTCCTCCCACATGCACATTTCCACCAAAGCTTATGACCAAGTTGGGCCCTCCCTCTGTTCCTCACTCTTCTGGCCATCCTGACAGAAAATCCATGGGGACAGTGAGGTGTGAGAGTTCTCCTTGCTCACCTGGAGCCCATCCGAGAACCCAGAGAAAGACGCCAGCCCGCAGAAGCAGAGACAGAGGCAGTCCTGGCAGTATTCCCGTCACCCTTCATGCTGGCCTTCTGCCACGCGTAAAAGTCCTGCTCATTGTACAGTGGCCCCAGGCCGCCCTTCCTGCTCGCTGGCACCCCCCAAGGAGTTCCAGCGCTGGATGCTAACTGGACAGCGGCTGCGATGCAGCGGCGCTGCCACAAAGAAGCACCCTTACTGCTTCTGTGGAGCAGGTTCTACTCTCTCCTTGGCGGCGCTATGAGCTGGGAGTCGACTCGATGGCGTGTGTAGGTGCGAAGAGGTTGACTAGTGATAGGAGAACACATGTTTTCTCTCTCTTTTTCCAACTAAATAAATCATTTTAATGGGGGCGCTTACATATATTCTAACAAACCATACATCCATTATTTCAAGCGGACATGTACAATTTCTAAACATTATCTTTCTTTCAGAGCACTTTGATATCAGCTTCTCTTTTTTCCCTCCCTCCCTCACCTTGCCACTCCCATGAACCCTTACTATATTATGTATTCTTATTATTATTATTTATATATACCTCACACCGCCCATTCTATCCCTGCCCCTACTATCCTGGTATTCTTCCCCTGAGGGGGGTTATTCTGCCATCATTGCTCTCCACTCCCCCTTCCTTCCCGCCTTTCCTCCCCTCCCCTTCCCCCACCCTCCTGGAATCATAGCTCCCATTACTGGTTCTGAGGGGTTTGTCTTTCCTGAATTCCGTATATTGAAAGCTCTCATCTGTGCCACTGTCTGTACACTGGTATAGAGGGATTTGCAAGACTGGACTAAGATCATAATAGTGGGGGGAGGAAGGATTAAAGAACTAGTTGTGTGTTTCGTCGGTGCATTTTCTCCTCTGCGCAGGCCCTCTGCTCAGGGACGTGCAAGTATCCACAGATGGGCTCAGGGCCTCCATCACCTCAACGTGGCTGTTTGTTTTTGGAATTCTGGTGTCGGAGCACACGTTTTCAACAGCAGCAGCCCAAACTTCTTCAGAAAGCACCAGGATTTACATGACTCAGTGAACTATGGAACCACTGTGTCTGATAAGAAAGGAATAAGTAAATAAATTCCAGTGTATCCGCTTGCTACAATGTATGTGATGGAGCCATTTCAAATGTTATCACAACTAAATTTATCACGGGAACATATATATTTCCTGCCATCCAAATTTTAGTGAATATACATTTTTACAATGAGGGAATAAACTATTTTAAATTTTAAAAACTGTTACCCAACAGATGAAGGATATAAAAACGTGAGAGCCCTACAAAAACAGCCAATCCATAGAAGGGGCCTCTGGCCAGCCTTCTCCTGACCTCACCTATAAAGGCACAATCCTGCTCTTGGTGGCACTCCTGGGTTTGCTGGACTACTCCAACCTGCAAGGACTGCTGCATTGAGCATCTACCCTTCAGAATTAGTGCTCAATTTTAAACAGCGATGCACTTTGCCATGAGTAACATATCCATCTCCCTTAGAAAAAATAAAACTTTTGGAAATGGGGCCTGCGTTTCCATCAGCCTCTAAACCAGGTCCATTTGGTGCCCAGTAAGACTGAGTGAATGTGGAAGGCAGGTCTTTTAAGAACATGCAACACACAGGTCCACTAGCATGTTGCTGGTGGCAGCATAAATTGAGGCAGCCCTATGCGTAAATATTGTGGCAGCAAGATTAAGCACCATCTGTCCCA
>NW_022111310.1:25033883-25051821 GCF_000313985.2 Echinops telfairi
GGGATGAGGTATCAGGCATCACAGAACAAAAAATCCTATCATTGTGAATAAGGGGGAGTGTGGAATGGGAACCCAAAGCCCATCTGTAGGCAACTAGACATCCCCTTACAGAAGGGTCCCAGGGAAGAGATGAGCCAGTCAGGGTACAGTGTAGCAATGATGAAACATGCAACTTTCCTCTAGTTCCTAAATGCTTCCTCACCACCCACTATCATGATCCCAGTGTTACCTTACAAATCTAGACCAGAGGATGTATACTGGTACAGATAGGAAATGGAAACACATGGAATCCAGGATAGATGATCCCTTCAGGACCAGTGGTGAGAGTGTTGATATCGGGAGGGTAGAGGGAATGTGGGGTAGAAAGGGGGAACCGATTATAAAGATCAACATATAACCTCCTCCCTGGGGGACGGACAAGAGAAAAGTGGGTGAAGGGACGTCAGACAGTGTAAGATATGATAAAATAATAATTTATAAATTATCAAGGGTTCATGAGGGAGGGGGGAAAATGAGGAACTGATGCCAGGGGCATACGTGGAAAGCAGCTGTTTTGAGAATGATGAGGGTAACAAATGTACAAATGTGCTTTATACAACTGATGAATGTATGGACTGTGATAAGACTTGTATGAGCCCCCAATAAAATGGTTAAAAATATAGAAAGAAAAAGGAAATGTCCTTGACAGAGTCAACAAAACAAACCTACTGCCACCGAGTCGATCCCAACTCACAGTGACCCTATGTAGGGGGTTCCGAGGCTCTGGATCCTCGTGGGAGCTGACAGCATCACCTCTCTCCGGCAGAGCGGCAGCCAATGGCTTTGAACTGCCAACAGTGTTGCTAGCAGTCCAATGCTTACCCCACAGCACGACCAGGGGTCAAACACCAGAGAGGAGAACTGAACTTTCGATTAGAGCGGGAGCCCAGCCACACAGGGATGACAGGGATGGCGCAGGATGGTTTGCTCTGTGAGAGCGGGGGCATTAGGGGGACACATCTTTCTTATTCTAAAACTTCCTTCGACCTTTCTGTTACAGTACAGAACCATCTGTATTTCAGTGTTGACTTAGGTTTTCAAACAATGGAGCAGGCATCCCCACTAACAGCCACCAAACAAGTAGTCTTCACTGGAGCCAGCGGTCCTTCTGAGCTCTCCATACTAGGCTTCTGCCTGCCACCCGGTGAAGAGCCCGCAGCTCCCGTAGCCTGAGGATCGACAATCTTATCTCGCTGCACCACAGCAGAGTATCTGGGTGCGACTCTCAGGCGGGATTAATGAAAAGACACTGACGCCGGCAGTTTAATATCATGGAAATTCTAAACGAGACGGTGAACAAACTTTGCCTACCTTTTTGCAGAGAAGAGGTTTAAATATTAATACCCAACGCTGAATAGCATCTTTAAAAAGGATCACCCTTATATACAGACATCTTTCAAAGAACAAGTATAAAATAGTCCTAAAAATACCCATGCTCCTTTGACCCAGAAATTATGCCCCTCTGTTGAGGGAGTAAGGAGGATAGTTATATACAAGGATGTCGGCTGAAGCCTCCATTAAGTGTGTGTGTGTGTGTGAGAGAGAGAGAGAGAGAGAGAGAGTGAGAGAGGTGCATGCCTCTGTGAATACAAGGGCTGAAACATCACACCACAAGACTGGTCTCTCCAGATGATGAGAGGATGGGTGAGGGCTGTCCGAGTGTCCCTTCACCCACCTTTCCATTGTCCGCCCCCCAGGGAGGAGGCTATATGTAGATCCCCGTCATCAACTACCCCCTTCCACCCCACCTTCCCTCCACCCTCCCGGTATCACCATCCTTACCACAGGTCTGAAAGGATCATCCGCCCAGGATTCCAGTTCCTATCTGTACCAGTCTAAATTCTCTGGTCTAGCCAGATTTGTATTGTAGAACTGGGACCATGAAAGTGGGGGGAGGAGGGGGCATTTAGGAACTAGAGGAAAGCTGGATGCTCCATCGTCGCTACACTGCACCCTGACTGGCCCGTCTCCTCCCCGTGACCGTTCCGTAAGGGGGTGTTGAGTTGTCCACAGATGGGCCTTGGGTCTCCACCCCGCACATCCCCTCACACACAATGATATGATTTTTTGTTCTGATGATGCCTGACACCTGACCCCCTCGACACCCTGTGATCGCACAGGCTGGTGTGCTTCTTCCATGTGGGCTCTGCCGCCTCTGAGCTAGATGGCCGCTTGCTTACCCCCAAGCCGCCAAGACCCAGACGCTATATCCCTCAATAGCCGGGCACCATCAGCCCTCTTCCCCACACTTGCCCATGTACCTGCCTTGTCTTAAGTGATTGTGTTGGGAAGGTGAGCATCACAGAATGCCAGTTTAATAGAACAAAGTATTCTTGTATTGAGGGAGCACTTGAGTGGAGGCCCAACGTTCATCTGCTACCTTAATACTGAACCTATGCATATATCTGTGCCAATGTTTTCTATTCCACATCTCGTCCCAAGTTTCCTGCAATGGCCAGCCTTCCCAGAGTGGCCCCAGGGAACAGCACTGCCACCATTTCTGACGGGACGAACGGCAGGACTCACCAGGCCGCTGCGGTCGTCTTTGCTCTTCTCCCGACGGGCTTCCTCCAGGTCCTTTTCCAGTGTCTCCTTCGCCTGCTGCAGGTCACTCAGCTCCTGGGTGAGCTGCTTCATGCTCCGGCACAGTCTGTGGTTCTCTGTGCTCTTGGTGAGGTTTTCTGAGCGCAGTTCAGCCAAAAGGGCTTCTTTTTCTGACAGAGCAGCCTCATACGCTTCAGGCGCCTGGAGAAGAAGCGGGAGAGGAAAGATGAGCTGAGTTTCATACCTCATTAAAGCGAACAAAATCTGGCTCCATTTTTATTCGGGGGGTGGGGGGGATAATAATTCAATATAAGTTACATTTGGAAACTGAACCATAAAACACAAAGATTCTGGAACAGCATGGGGTAACATTATGTTATATAAATATAAGAAGGAGAGTCAAAAATACTGCTGCCATTGTTAAATCACAAAATTGGCATTTTCTATATAAAAATGTGAAGCTCTTGTATCTCAACATATCCTCCATCTGCGTCCATACCCTTCTGAAGACAGTGCTTTCATCTCTCTATCCTGTCCCCAAGGAATTCTGCACCCTACAAGTGACATGTAAAAACAGCAGTTTGAGCATCCTTTGAGGACTCGAATCATGTTCCTTTTAAATGTTCTTTGAGAACAAAAAATCGTATCAATGGGTGCCCACCTCCCCGATATGATCACTGAAGACAAATGGGTGCATAAGCAAATGTGGTGAAGAAAGCTGATGGTGTCCGGCTATCAAAAGATATAGTATCTGGGGTCTTAAAGGCTTGAAGGTAAACAAGCGGCCATCTAGCTCAAAAGCAACAAAGCCCATATGGAAGAAGCACTGCAGGGTAGCAAAGATGAAACATACAACTTTCCTCTAGTTCTTAAATGCTTCATCCCCCCACTATCATGATCCCAATTCTACCTTACAAATCTGGCTAGACCAGAGTATGTACACTGGTATAGATAGGAACTGGAAACACAGGAAATCCAGGACAGATGATCCCTTCAGGACCAGTGGTGAGAGTGGCAATACCTGGAGGGTGGAGGGAAGGTGGGGTAGAAAGGGGGAACCGATTATCAGGATCTACATATAACCTCCTCCCTCGGGGATGGACAACAGAAAAGTGGGTAAAGTGAGACATCGGACAGTGTAAGATACGACAAAATAATAATAATTTCTAAATTATCAAGGGTTCATGAGGGAGGGGGAGTGGGGAGGGAGAGGAAAAATGAGGAGCTGATATTAAGGGCTCAAGTAGAAGGCAAATGTTTTGAGAATGATGATGGCAACAAATGTACAAATGTGCTTGACGCAATGGATGTATGTATGGATTGTGATAAGAATTGTACGAGCCCCCAATAAAATAATTTGAAATAAATAAATGTTCTTTGAGCTTGGGGAACAGAAAGAAGTCTAAAGAGACCATCAAGGCTGTGGGGCACACAGGGTAAGACTTCCCATTGAAATTCTGGTGGGATAACCCTTGCTACCCGGAAAAAACCGAGAGGTGCATTGCATCATAATGAGGGCGGGGGAGGGAATTCCTCAGCGCAACATTCCTCATCTTTTTCTTGCCAATATCATTTTTAAATTTCTTAAAACCTTTTCATAAGTTCCTGTGATTACCCTGTGTGTGTCTGAGAAAACGTATCAGGATTACCCGAAGGAGATCCCATAAAATGTTTAGTGACCACCAAGCTTTCTGAGCTAACTTCTCTGCCTTGAATGTAACTGACCCCTCCTCAGAGGCCACTGTTTGGTTTGGACCTTGCCCTCTGGATCATATTATAAATCCAAGACTCATCCCCAACTTATGCTTCGCTGCAAAAATCATCTTCGTTAGCTTCACTCTTCCGTAAAAGATCGTTGGAAAGATCAACTCTCTGAGCCCACGAATCTTCATGTAATTCTTCCAACCAGCCAAAAGCTCACCAAGGACAACACGGTCACTTAAAGTAGACAATGTGGAATCCAGTGAGATCTCTCCTCCGGTAGCTTTCACACCAATGGCAAATCTACAGCGTATTCTGCCACCACTCTGTACTTCAGCCAGTTTCAGTTCTTAAAGTTTAATGGCTTTCCCTCTCCTGGCTCATCTTTGAGGTCTTCTCAGGTTTCCTTAAACTGCTGGATCCATCTAAAAGCTGTTGTGTTACGTACGTGGGCCAGCATTCTCATAAACTTGTTGCAAAGCTTCAAGGACTTGGGAAGTGTGTTAGGTTGGCTGGACTAGAGAAACAAATCCAGTGACACTCATAAATGTGTAAGAAAGAGCTTCATATCAAGAAGCAGTTCTATTTCAGGAAAGCATCCCATCCCAGTCCAACTCCAGTCCATAAGTCCCTCTTCAGACTCACGCAGTCACATGCAATGCAGGATGCAGGAAAGTCACAGGCTGGCGGGTCCAAAGTCCTGTGGATCTACTGGCTTGCACATCTCCAGGGCTCTGGCAGGTCTCAGAGTGGCTCACCATCAGGAAGGTGAAGGCAGAGAGAGGGCACCGTCAGGCTGTTACCTGATTGACAAGTTAGACTCCACCCCTACACTTTAATAGCTGCAAGTTGATGTGAAATTATGTAAATACCACAGGAAGCTGTTCACTTGAGTTTTGTTAAACACTTGATATTCGGCCCGATTTCAGTATCATTTTTCCCCTGGCACGGTAACCTTTTCTGCAGATATTTTAATGCAACTGAGGCAAATGTCTGACTGAGAGAACTGTTTGTGTGCAGGCGTCCACTGACGGCACTGCTATAGGTGAACATGTTTGCTTTGGAATAAGCCTGTGTATGTACAAACTGAAACCCTAGATTATATATATATATATATACACACACACACACACACACACACACATTTTTAACTTACCCTCATATAGAGAATGAACTTCATTAATCTCTAATTTAAAGAACACAGAGGCAGGAGAAACATGGAAAAGGCAAAGTAACAGTGATTGAAAAATCATATTGATTAAAGGCAGCGCTAAACAGCCAAGTGTTAGAATTGCTGTCAATAAGTTTCCACCTGCACCAAGTTAAATTGGCAAAAGCTGTATAACAAAAAAGATAGATATACTTACAAAATTGGCTAAAAAACAAACAAACAAACAAAAAGCTGCAGAGGCTGCTTGTGTACAACCAAACACTTCATAGTACTTGGCTTCTTGGTGTAGATGGCTTCTGGGGACATCTCAGTTAACTGACCTAATAACTTATTTAGTGCATCTATTCTACCAGCTAGTTCACTGTGTAGTGCATGGGTCTAAAAAGCTTATAAGCAGCCACCGACAACACAATAATTGGTCTCTACACACCTGGAACCAAGGAAGGGGGACAGCCTAGAACAAGAAAAGGAATCATGAGGTGTCGAAGGGATCAGGTACAAGGCATCATCAGAACAAAAAATCTTACCATGGTGAATGATGGGGGGAGTGCGGAGTGGAGAGCAAAGCCCATTAGGTAGGCCACTGGAGATCCCCTTGCAGAGGGGCCTCGGGGAGGAGACAAGCCAGTCAGGGTGCAACGTAGCAACGATGAAAAACCCAACTTTCCTCTAGTTCCTAAATGTTTCCTCCCCGCTCCCACTATCATGATCCGAATTCTACCTTGCAAGTCTGGCTAGACCAGAGGATGTACACTGGTACAGATAGGAACTGGAAATACAGGGAATCCAGGGCGGATGATCCCTTCAGGACCAGTGGTGTGAGTGGCGATACTGGGAGGGTAGAGGGAGAGTGGGTTGGAAAGAGGGAACCGATTACAAGGAATTATATGTGACCTCCTCCCTGGGGGACGGACAACAGAAAAGTGGGTGAAGGGAGATGTCGGACAGGGCAAAATATGGCAAAATAATAATTTATAAATTATCAAGGGCTCATGAGGGAGGGGGGAGCGGGGAGGGAGGGGGAAAATGAGGACCTAATGCCAGGGGCTTAAGTGGAGAGGAAATGTTTTGAGAATGATGAGGGCAATGAATGTACAAATGCGCTTTGCACAATTGATGTATGTATGGATTGTGATGAGAGTTGTATGAGCCCCTAATAAAATGATTAAAAAAAAAAAAGAAGAAGAATGCCTCCATGGCCAGCTCTCTCTTTCGCAATGAGACCAAAAGAATTGGATGGTGCCCAGCTAGCATTAGTCGACATTTTGAACAAAGACTCTGTAGAAGAATCCTGATCAGGGCGAGGAAAACGCAGAACAGAATGCAAAATAATCTGTGACGCTAGACTTTCTGGAGCCATGGAGAGTGGGTGAACCCCTAAAACTGCTGCCCTGCGATGATCTTTTAAACATCAAGCCAAAAATATCCCCTGAAGTTATCTGAAAACCAAGCAATCATTTGGCTTCCCAGATCTGCCTTGAGCAACACTGTTCTTTAAGACCTGTGTATATGGGATCACTGGACAAGAGCAGCTGGGAAAAGCAGATGGGAACCGAAGGGGCAATGAGTTCACATCAGTGAAAGAGGAACAATTCAGGAAAGGAGGGCAAGTGGCTGGACCACTCAGAGAATAGAATCAATGTCACTAAGTTACACGTGCAGGGATTGTTGAATTGGTTGCCGTCTATATCCTCAGCAACAAAATGAATACAATTTAGAGGGGAAAAACATTAACAGTAGATATCTTTAAGGAAAGTTCACTGGTGGTTTTAATCAACCTCCAATACTCTTCTAAGTGTTTTATAAGTTTCCTACAATGAACATTTCTACTTTTATAGCTTGAGAGTGGGGAGGGAAAATGATGCTATTTCCGATTGGAATATCATTTTAGCTTTTTATTGTGAATTGGATGAAGGGTTACAGAGCAGATCAGTTTTCCAGTCAACAAGTCACACACCTTTTCTTTCCAATTGCACCCCAGAATGTACCCATCACTTCTGCCACTGCCTCCGTTTCCTGTCTCACCCCTCCTCCCCTGGCCCCTCTGAACTTGGTCCTTGAGTAGATGCTGCCCTTTTTCATTGTTCTCCTCATAGATGTCTATTGTTTGTCTGAAAAATGCGCCTTGGGGATGAGTTCATTTCCAGACCTAAAGGAGGTCTCAGTGGTTCTACCAGTCTCTTTCCAACCAGTAAACCTGGCCTGTTTTTATGCTGGATATAAAATGTTTAATGGATAAGGAGGTAGCCAAGCAGCCCATGTTGCACCCTTTACAACAGCTCATCTGGGATTTGAATTCGGCTCTCTGTGCTTCTGCACTTTGGTAACCACACCAACAGAGTGGGTATCATTTGCCATTGGTTCAGTGTTAGGCTTGAAATGCCAACCCTGCCAGCTCTGGCTATTTGACTCAGTTAATTCCATCACAGGACAACCTGAAAAGGCCAACAGACATGAAGGAGTATGTACTGACAAATGTCTGTGCAACACTCAAACTCTGAAAACATCATTAATGAAATAGCCAATGGAGGCATGTTGTGTGCATTTACACACCCACGGGGAGTGGAGAGAATGTGGGCTCTGGAATTAGATCTGAGTGGTGTCCTAGCAACCTGTACACACGCAGCTTCCAGTGCAGCCATCAGTCAGGATGGAATGAAGTCTCCTGGCGCTTCCCCAGGTCCTGAGCTGTGTCCTGTGAGACAAGAAGCCTGGCCAGCAGTGCGCATTAGGAAACCTCAAAAACATTTCAATTACGGCCGAGGTTATATAATTAGTAAATCTGTGATAAATCTGGGTAACATTAAGTCTATAACACTCTCTTCTCTCCTTCATCCATCAGCATAACAGGTAAAATATCATAATGCTTTTAAGAATGTCTGGCGCCTCTGGTTGTCAAATGGCATCACCTACCTGGGTTTCGGTGTGCAGGCAATAGGCAATGCGGTGGTTTTCCTAAGAATGCAGCTCTGCAAGCCTGTGATTTCCCTAAGCACGGAGAACACAACCAAAAAACCCCTCAAGTACAAAGTGTAACCTCAGCTCCATGTCACCTACCACTGTCAAGACGGTGGGGAAAGCAAATCTGAGGTTTCCAAAGCGAGCTTTATCTACGTTTCCAGTGTACCCTGATTTAAACCAAATTACTTCCATTATTCTTATTCTGAACAAAGCACAGCAAAAGATAAGACATGGGATATGAATCTTAGGAAGCAAAGAGTCTTAAATTAGGCCTAACTTCTACCTTCTACTTTATAACCGCAAGCAAGGTAAAAGGAGGGGGAGTGAGGGAAGCTTTAGGTAGTAAGGATTTATTCAAATGATGGCTCGTTTATGAATCATCAAGTTATTAATAGGTATGCACTGTCTATGTAAATAAGAAACGTACCAAAGGAAATCACTAAAAACAGAACTGAAAGTCGGCAAAGAGAGGGAAGACCAGGGAGACCAGGGCAACAAAGCACGCGTCCCTGCAGTACGACCTTGGGCGGGAGAAGAGCAAAGTCAGGTCCAAACATGAAACCGGGAACCCATCCTCCTGCTGTTGGTTGTGAGGAAAGGACAGACACCACGGAGCAGGCAGGCCGGAAGAATCCAGGTGAGGAGAAGTATGAGGTGACAGGCACAGGTTTTAGAGTGGCAATGGCTCTAAGGTCAAATCCTAGCTCTCTTACCAGTTTTGTGACTCTAAGCTCGTTACTGAACCTCTCTGTACCTGGGGATCCTCAGGAGTCAAACAAGGATACTAATAGTTCCTACTTCAGAGAGCAATAGTGCAGATTAATTGAGACAATCCATGGAGAGTGCTTAACAGGTTTGGCACCTAGTATGTGTTCAATAAATGCCAGTTGGTATGACGAGAAATTATTACATTTAATTCATTGCCCTGCCACTTGCTGTGTGCCACTGAATCAGCCGCCGGCCTCGCTGAGCTTCTATAACCTCCCACCTGCAAGGGGAAAGGACTGATAATACCTTCCCCATCCCCACAGCAGGGTACAGAGAGCCAATGCGGTAATCCGCTTATCTTGTGCAGTCCACTCCCCGCTGCAGGGTCACGCAGCACTCCTAGCTGTGGTGGCAGCTGTCACCACTGACTCTATCAGGAGTCAAGGAGTCGGCCTCCAGTCCGCTGTTGCCCAGACAGGCGTTAGCAGCATAGAGAATATTGATGAGGGGGCGCTGGCGAAGCACCCAAATCCCTCACAGAATGCCCTTTAATTAAACGGAGCTAATTCTACTGCCTAAGGCCAACCATGGTTTTTCTGATCAAAATCATCCAAGTTCCTTTCAGCTGCAAAGTCCTGCCCTCACCAGAAGTAAGGACTGCCGAGGCAGCCACGTTCTCAACGTGAACACTTACCTGGGACTTCTGGGAGGCCTCTCTGGTGTTAGCAACGGCAGCCTTGAGCGCGTCCATTTCAGAGTTAAGTTCTTTAATCTGTGGGAAAACAGCACAGAGGCCAGTGCACATTGGGGCCCTCCTCTGCTCTGCGCAGCCCAGACGCTTGCTCTGCTGCGCTGTGCAGTGCTGAAGACTGAGGGCGTTGGCGGGCGGACCTGAGTGGGATCTCTAGATCAGGCTATTTACTAGAGGGGTGACGAGGCAAATAGACAAGTTCCTTAACCTCTTTGAGCTTCTATCGCCGTAACATGAGGGTACCACCATTCACCCAATCACAGGGTTGTTAGTGTTAAATGAAGGGGCGTGTACAAAGTGCTACCCTAAAGCAGGCTCCATGTGTGATGGCTACTGTCCATATACATGGCCCACCCAACAACCTAACCTGGCTACTGTCAAGCCCCTCATCTTCTAGCGACTTCTCTTATACTGCAGTCCAGCCATGAACCCCAAGGCCATACCATGAACCTTACCAGGGCCTAGAGCAGTTACATCACTGATACCTCTTCACTCCGCACGGCCCCAATACCTCTCCTATATACTGAAAGTCTCCACAGCCCATTAGGCCCTAAACTCACAGCACATAATACAACTGTTGGCTGGGAGTCAAATCACATTGAGTTATCACATGGGTGATAACTCAAACTCTTGCACTCCTGCCCCTTCTTTGAGACCAGTGTCCTGCATAGCTTCATACTCTACAAGCATTCCCTTTTCTATAGCTGAAATGTGGATGTTCCCTGCTGTGCCATCCTCGGCCCCTCACTCCCCCACACTCCGTGGATAAGCAGACCAAGTTTCGGAATTTTAATTCCATCTGGTAAACTTCCAGGTCAACATCTGCAGGCCTGAGCTCTCTTCAAGCTTTATAAACTTTATATCTGCCTGAATGGCCTAGGAGCTCCTCAAAGTCAATACTTTTCCTAAGAAGACTCACCTGCTCCACCACCACCACCCCATCTCACTATCATACTCCATCTCCTATGCTTCTAACTGAGCAGGTAGCACCGCTGATCCCTAGTCAAGCAAGCCAGACACCTAGACATCATCCTTGACTGGACCTTCTCTGACGTCCTGTATCTAATCACATTTTCTGATTCTAAATGTTTTTTGCATAAGTTCCTCCCTCTCCAGTCTATTGTTCTCCTTCACCTTCCTGGTGGTGCTGCCAAGTGGATGTTGATTCAAATGCACCAGCTGCTTTTCCAGAGAATGAGGTGGCTACCTGCTCCTGTAAAGATTTGCAGAAGCCTCAGAAACCCTACTTAGGGTCGGGCCTTTCTACTCCCATTAGAGTTACAGTCTCGGACACGCACCAGGACAGTTCAACCCTGTCCCATAGGATTGCTGAGTTGGCCTTGACTCATGGTGGTGAATTTGGATTTCTTTGGTGTATCGATTTAGATGTTTGTTTGTTTGTTTGTTTGTTTGTTTGTTTGTTTGTTTGTTTCCTCTTGCCTAAGCCACTGGCCTATGAGCCTCCATGACTGGCCCTCTAGTGCACTCTCCACATACAAGCCGGAGACCTTGCTAATGCGAATGTGATCATACACCTCTTGCTCAAAAGCCGTCAGTGGCACACTGTTCAAGCTACTGCACACGATGCCCTAGTTCCACCTCCACTGGTTGCTCACTTGCTGCTTCTCCTACATCACCTAAATTTTACACCTTGGGCTCTGACAACCCCAAATGCACATGGTTACTCTCTCTCTCCTTTTAACTCAGCACCAAGGCCAATGTTCTCATCTGTATTTAGAATGGCCTCCCTGCCCCTGCTACCCTTCCCTATTAAGTCCTGGAACAAAAACAAAACCTTACTGCCATCGAGTCAATTCCTAGTGGCCCATGTAGGGCAATGCAGAACCACCCCTTAGGGTTGCCAAGGTATTAACCCTTTACATGAGTAGACAGCCTCCTCTTTCTCCTGCGGAGCGGCTGGTGATCATGAGCTGCTGATGTGGTGGTAAGCAGATCGAGGTGTAATCTACTATGCCACCAGGAAGACTGGGCTCAGGTAGAGCCTCCTCTAGCTCCCTGGCCTGCACACCTACCCTCTTCTCTGGACTAGGTTTCGTCCTCTCAGTTTCCACAGCCCCTGCACTTCCAGTCACTCTTCCTCTTTTGCCCCCACCAGACATGTAAGGACAGCAGGGTTTTGTTCCTGCATTTAGTCCTAGCGCAGCTACTAGGGCACAGTAGGGTGCAATAATAACAACAACAATAACAACAAAAAAACCCAGTTAAAAACCGTCAGCCACTCCCTTGGCAACAACCCTGATGGATTCACAGTCATGGCCTTACCTCAATTCCTTTCTCTCAATCCCCTGCCGTCTCTAAAGCAGCGGTTCTCAACCTGGAGGTCACAACCCCTATAGGGGTTAAACGACCCTTTCATAGTGGTCATCTAAGACCACCGGAAAACACATAATTCCAATAGTCTTAGAAACCGAGACACCACTCCTCTATCCGTCTCCAGGCGGTCCGCCCACATGCAGATACGCCCACCTACGAGTACCCGGCCTGAAGACTGTTACCCATGCTACACCATGCTTGAAGACAAAATTTTGTTCATTTGTCATTAGACATAAATATTTCACAATATATAATTACATATTGTTTTTATGATTAATCACTATGCTTTAGTTGTGTTCCATTTGTAACAATGAAAATACAACCTGCATGTCAGATATTTACATTACGATTCACAGCAGTAGCAAAATGACAGTGATGAAGTAGCAATGACAATAATGCTATGGTGGGGGCAGCACCACCTGAGGACCTGAATGAAAGCATCGCAGCATCAGGAAGGGTGAGAACCGCTGCTCTGCAGGCTCCACATGCACTTTCCAATGTGGTCACCCCTAGCCACACGCAGGTATTGAAATATGGCTAGTCTACACTGGAAAGAGCTGGGAAAAGGAATGCAAAGTACGTCATGAATAATTTTGTTTTACTGATTACACGTTAAGATGGTAATATGTTAGGTTACATACGTTACTAAGACCAGCTTCATGTGTTTCTCTCTTTCTTTCAGTATGCATAGGGCTTGGCAGAATTTCCTTCTGTGGGAACCTACCCTACAAGCACCGAACAATGCTGTTGTGAACAGGGTCATTGTGGGTCGGATTCCACTCAATGGCACCCAGCAACAAATGTATGTGACAGGTGTAACTAGAAACTACCTAAGTACCTCACATTACATTTCCATTGAGCCATGCTCAAAAACACCTGTCAGTGGGTCAATTCCAGCTCATAATGACCCTACAGGACGGAGTAGAACTGCCTCATAGAGTTTCAAAGGGTGTAAATCTGGACAGACTGCGCAGCAGCAGCAGGCGGCCACATCGCCCTCAGGTGGAGCAACCAGTGGGTTTGAGCTGCCAGTCTTCTGGTTAGCAGCCAAGTGCTTAACCACTGTGCCACCAGGGTTCCTAAAGGCTGAATTAGAGCAGCCAACAGAATTGCCAATTGACTAGAGGCCCGTTTCCCCGCTGTTCATAAACTCATCTCACGTCTCTTATGAAATGTTTACCTAATGCTAAAATTTCAGGGTACGACAGGCCAGTCACAGCAGCTAATAAAGAGAAATCTCAGTTTGGTGCATCAGACATACCTCTTTCTCCTTAGATTTTAATGCCATGGTTAGACCCTGAATGGCTTTATCCCGCTTTAAACTATTTTTCTTTTCTGTAGCAATTTCTCTTTCCTTCTCTCTCAGGTCCTCCTGAAGTGCCTAAATTAGATTAGAAAAAGATTCGCTAAGTTGATGCGTTCCAACCAAAATGCACTGTAAATATATCTTTAAGAGCACACTCAAATGCAGTTATTCTATCTTATTCCTGTCAGTCTGTGATTAATGTTTCCAAGTAGAGCTGAGCGCAGTGGCATCAGCTCCCAGCGCCCGTGTTACCGCTCACGGCAATTGAACTGGGTGAGGGGAAGGGGATCAGATCAGTTAAGACGCTGACAGCTATTCCTCCGGGAAGGACTCCAATGCCTTTTGGAATTTGAATACCGCCACGTCAGTCTTTGAAACCGTAGCAGGTTATTTGGGGGAAATAGCAGATCATTAATTTCAGTCCTTAACGCTACAAAAGCTAGCAGAGGGTGTGGCGCGACGGAGACTAAACTATACATTTAGGGTCGAGTTCATTTCTAAAGACAATCAGCACTGCCTGCCTCCCTCCCCGGTCATTGTGAGGCTCCACCAAGATGATGGGCTGGCAGGCGGGCGCGACACAACTGCCGGGTGCTGCGACAAGGGCTGGGGAGCATGGGCTCTGCACCCAGGCCGGCCAGCCTGAGTCCTGGCTATCCCTGCGCCTAGTTAAACCAGGAGGGGCCAGTGGCCTCCTCGCTCAGCGCCTCACGTGGCACCTGTACAGTATATGGAGAAGCCTCCTTCACGCACAGCCTGAGGAGGGCTCGGCCAAACCCCTACAGCGTGACTGGCACACAGCAGCGTGCGGTAACGACAGCCATTTTCACAGAGTCGGCTACAGAGCTCAGGACAAAACAAAAGGACAGAATAGAGTAAACTGTCAATACATTAAAGGAAATAAATAAAGAGTATCAACATACCTGGATCCTTTCTTCAAAGCAATTTCTCTTCTTCTGCCACTCCATATGCACGGCCTATGAAAAGACACTAACTGGTGTCAAGAAAGGACCCTCTGTTGTTCCCCAGAACAATTAGAATAAGCACCTCCTTTATTTCACCTTCGTCCACTGCATGCAGCTCATTAGAGCAGAAGTGCCCCCTCCTTTCCTCCACCCCAAGACAAAAGTGACCAGATGTCCTGCTTTTGGCGGGACAGTCCCGATTTTTAACAATTTTTCCCGCATCCCGCAGCATTTTTAAAAAGTCCCAATTTTTGGAAAGAATGCGCGACAAGCTAGGGTAGATGGTTTTCAGCTGCCATGTGGCTATTTTGCCAGGATATGAGTTTTATCAATGGTGTCCCGCTTTATCAATGTTAAAATCTGGTCACCTTACCCAAGACCCACCCCATAAGAGAGAGGAAACAGAAAGGCAGTTAATCCCTGTTGGCTGATCCCCAACCAGAGAGCCCAGATCAAGATGCTGCTAAACACAATGAAACACTCACAACTCACAGCCAGTCTATGGGGCAGGGTAGAACTGGCCCCCATAGGTTTCCAAAACCTTCACAGGTGTGAAAAGCCTCACGAACTGCTGACCTGGCAGCCAGCAATCCAACGCAGAGCCCACTGTGCCACCAGGGCTCAGAGACGAAGGAAAAGCTTGCCAAAGGATAGCTCCTCACAAGTGGAAAGAGGATTTAGAGAGGAGCTGACTGTGGTTTCAAACTGCCAGCCCTGGGGATCTTAGCCCGACATGGAACCACTATACCACCATGGCTCCAAAATATCCCTTAATGTGAATATAGTATATGCAGCTGTCACTCCTAGCCTCACAGGAAGGGAAGGTCTCAGGTAAGGCCTACCTCAGTTTCCCAGTTCTCCCTCCCTCTCTATAAGTGTGTGCGGAACAGTCCAGAGGCTGTGGAGACAGGGACAATTAGCCCACCTCTCGGGGCCTGAGAAAATGTAACAAGTGCTCTGAGCCTCTTTCTACACTCGGCAAGGGTACCAGGAGCTCCTGCAAGATGACCAGGAGGATTAAAGGAGATGGGGAGCTGAGGCCCATCTTGGCTGCCAGGCCGCCTCGGAAAGGTCAGAGCAAAGTTGCCCCTAACCACGGTGGACCACAAGGGTCAAAATAAATAAATAAAGTCTCCAGGCAATAAACACAGGCTGGGAAATAGATACACAAATAAGAGGGGCCTTGACAAAAGCCATGGTCCTCGCCTGGGTTTCTCTCTCCCTTTCTTCCTGCGGAGCAGCAGGGCGGCCTCGGCGCTCTCCAGATGCCACGCTGTCATCAGCAGATGCCATTCGAGATTCCTCCTCTTTAAGCCGCTGAATTAAAGCTTCTTTGCTCTTCAAAGACAGCTTCAACTCCTCAATCAGTCTAAAAAGAACAAAATTTCAATATTAATTCTAAGCTGTTCTCTTAGCTCAGTGGAGCAGGAGGAGGAAGAAAATGAGGCCGACATCTTCAAAGTAGACATGTCCAATGACTGAACCGAAATGAAGTCACGTTTTGCAGGCTGGGGATAAAGGGCCAGCATTCAGATGCCACTAACCACCCTCCTGGCCTGCAGCCTGCCTAGTTGAGCCAATTCTCTGAGCTGTCACCTCCAGTCTGATGGAGTCACACTCCTGCTCAAAAACCTTCAATGGCCCCATCACACAAAAATCCTTTTTCCAAAAGAAACTGGGTAACGAGGCCTCAAGAAACCCAACCAACAAGCTGAGCTGTTCTGGTGAATGCAAAGGTGCACTGTATCTTATAAAAGAAAGTCCAGGCGCCTATGGTGAATGCAAAGGTGCACTGTATCTTATAAAAGAAAGTCCAGATGCCTAGTATTCAAGGGCCAGCATCCAGTGCTAGTCCATCAGAGGCCCCTGCTCACCGCTTCCGTCCCCTCTTTAGGAAAACCATGACCCTTCCTTCCATCACCACGGAGCAGCCTCACTTCCAGTCTGCAAGCTGGCGTGCGTCTTCAGTCCTGTGCCCTCTACCTAGAACGCCCTTCCCAACCTTCCTCCCACCTGCACCTCTCAAATACCTGTCAAAGGCCTGCAAGAGTTAGTGAAGCAGTGCCTGCCCGGGAGGGAGCTTTGCCCACCCACACCCCTAGGACTGCACCCAACGAGATCTGAGCACATCCTCCTCTGTGCCACCATCACCTGCATCAGTTGCTCTTGACCATGGCGAGTTATTCAACCTCTCGGAGCCCACATTTCCTCAGCTACAAAATGCAGTCACTGCTTATGTGGATTGGAGATTGGCCATTTAAAACAGCTCTACACAGCTCCTGACATATGGCAGAACTCAATCACTGACATGTTGTTATAATTATATTTTTTGTTTGTTTCTTAACACGAGGTTTTATCAAGCATGATTATCTGTTGGATTGTTTTTAGACCGTTTTACTGAGATATAATTCACATACCATACCATTTTCCCATTTAATTATTATTATTATATTTGGTGATTAGCATGTTATCAGAGGCCCCTCAGAAGAGCTTTACTACAGCTGAGACTAGAAAGCTGGTTTCATAGAAAGAGTAAATGCTTGGATGTCTGACAGTCAGCAGCGTTGCTTCGGTTGGGCCAAACCCTACAGGGTGGAGTAGAACTGACCCTCTGGGTTTCCGAGACTGTAAATCTTTATGGGAATGGGAAGCCTCATTCGAACTGCTGACCGTGTGGTTAACGACCCAACTTGAAGGCTTACCAGAGGAAGAACCCTGAGTGCTGTCACGGAATAAAGGTGGGGATGAGGACACCTTGCCAAGCAGAGAAAGGCACAGGCAAAACCAGCAGGTACGAGCTCCCTCGGCAAAGGTGAGGTGTTTCAGTGGAAGCTAAAAGTAGATAAAACACCTAGCAATGCCCCAGGTATAGAGTGTTCCAGGTGGTACCATAGCAATGCCTCTCGATACCTGGCAATAAGAGTGCGAAGGGCCAGGCAGGGACTGTGGGCACACTAGAGCACGTGGTCTATCCAAAGGAGCAGCTTCAGCTCAGAAGTCAATGGCCCAGTGTTGCCACATCTTCCAAGGTTTCAAGACATGCTGGGAATCCAGCTTTTTATATGAAGTTAGATGTCTTTTGTTTTAATTAGTAACTAAAAAATTTTTATTTTTTTATTTTTTTAAATAAATCATTTTATTGGGGACTCGTACAACTCTTATCACAATCCACACATCAAATGACTGATTTTTAAAAACACTGTGTGGGCCAAATAAAACACATCTGTTGGTCAAAGGTTCAAAGACTGGAGGATAACATGGCTAAATCATTTGCCGTTAGGAAAACAAAACAAAACTCATTGCCTAGGGGAGGAGACGAGCCAGTCACGGTGCGATGTAACAATGATGAGAAATACAACCTTCCTCTAGTTCCTAAAGGTTTCCTCCCCGCTCCCACTACCATGACTCGGCCACTGGAGATCCCCTTGCAGAGGGGTCTCGGGGAGGAGATGAGCCAG
>NW_022111310.1:25052237-25076029 GCF_000313985.2 Echinops telfairi
TTAAAAAAAAACAAAAACAAAAAAAACTCATTGCCACCAAGTCAATGCCAACTCATAGCCACCCTACAAGGCAAGGAAGAACTGCCCCTGTGGGTTTCGGAGTAAAAAGCCCCATCTTGTTACCTCGGAGCAGCTGGTTATTTCCAACTGCGGACCTTGCAGTCAGCAGCCCAACTCATAACCACTCCACCACCAGGGCTTCAGGTGGTGGACACCCAGACAGACACTGGCAGTGGCTATCCAAGGGGAACCCAGGGCCCTAAGGGTTCAACATGTCATCAGCCAATCGTGTGGCAGATCGGGGTCCATCTCGCCAAGGGATAACCAAGACCCCTGCTCCCTTTCAGTACTTGGCAACTAACCTTAATCTCTGGTCGGGTCCTAGGTGGGCCTGCCTTCAGGGAGGGAACTTACTGATCCTAGTTGGAGGAGAGTTCTAACACACAGAGAGTCAAAAACAAGAACTGAAGTGGGCATCTAGCTGTTGCATTGGTCTCTGGGAGTGTGGTAGAGGTATGTCTACCTCTGACAGATAGATGTATTCAAAATACACATCAAGTTCCTGTGCCTACCCAGGTAAGGCCAGACCTAGGTCAAGGGAAATCCCAGGAACAAGTTTTAACAAGGCCATGGAGCTCAGTTATGTACTCAATAAACAATAACCTTTCCCAAAGTTCCTTTTCTGCAAGGATGAAAGGCTCAGCTTCTGTGGCCTGTGCTAATAGGGACCAGTGACCGTGAGGATTACCTTGAAATGTACCAGGTTCCATCTTTTTCCATGTGCTGGTCTCTCTGCTTGACTGGGTTTCCTCATCCCCACCCTCAGGTCTCCTCCTTTGATAAACCTGCCCTGGCCTACACCCAAGCAAAGCTGATCACTCCCTTTCTTTTGTCAAAACACAAAGCCCAGATTTTATTAGACTATAGCACTATTCACAATGTATTATTTCTCCCCTCCCCTACATTGGGAACTCCATGTAAGCAAGACACGGTATTCATCTCCCCAAACTCAACATACCCAACAAAAGGCAATGCTCAGTTGTAAATTAGTGAATCTACGCCTTCTTTAACTTAAGCCTTAATTCATATACCCAACCACCTCCTAGACCAGTGGTTCTCAACCTGTGGGTCGCGACCCCTTTGGGGGGTCAAATGACCCTTTCACAGGGGTCCCCGATTCATAACAGTAGCAAAATGACAGTTATGAAGTAGCAACGAAAATAATGTTATGGTTGGGGGTCACCACATGAGGAGCTGTATTAAAGAGTCATATCAGGAAGGTTGAGAACCACTGTCCTAGACCCTGCTCTCAGATGCTCATAGATCCCTCAAACCTCGGATGTCCAAAATGAAAGCATCACCCTGCCCATATTCATTCAGAAACCTCTCTCCTCCTCCTCCCTCTTCTCCACCAAGCCCAACAAGCTGCATCACCACCTCCAGCCCAGACTTGGATAAGGGTGTTTCACTACAGCCTCTCTTCCCAAATCCAGCCACTCATCTGGGCCTCCAATCCCAAGTCAAATCTACCTCCTAAATACCTCTGCCTGTTCTCCATCATCTCATCTAGATTTCTGTATCAGCTTCAGAACCAATTCCTTACCGAACTCTACAGACAATCCACTCACCATAGGACTGGCAGCCAAAGTTCCATAGGCCAGCTAGAAGTCTTTCTACATTTAAAACCAATCCTGTCATCCCAGCCTTCTTTTCTGTAATCCTTAAATCAAGTGGCTTCCTATAGGCCCAAATCCGAACTCTTCAACAAGACTGACATGACCTGCTCGAGATTCCCTCTCCTCATCTCTCCCTACCTCCCAGAACACAATACTCCACTCAACAGGGCCTTCTTTCAGTCACTAGTCATCGTCTTGCCCTCTTTTGTTTGAACTTTAGTTTCCAATGCCTGTTGTTGTTATTGCTGCTGCTGGTGTGAAGTGTCGTCGAATTCACTCCGACCCACAGCGACCCTGTGTCCAACAGAACAAAACACTGCACAGTCCTGCTCCAACCTCACAATTGTTCCCATGCTTGAGCAACCACTGTGTCAGTCTATCTTGTTGAGGGCCTTCCTCTTCTTTGCTGGCCCTCCAGTGTACCTGTCTTTCTCCAGAACTGGTATCTCCTGACAATATGTCCAAAGTATGGAAGACGAAGTCTTGCAACCCTTGCCTCTAAGGAACATTCTGGCCATCCTTCTTCTAAGACAGAATGGTTTGTCCTTTTAGCAGTTCTTGGTACTTTGAATATTCTTAGCCAGCCACAATTCAAATGCATCAATTATTCTTTGGTCTTCCCTATTCAACATCCAATGCTCACATGCATATGAGGTAATGGAAAATACCATGGCATGGGTCAGGCGTACCATAGTCATCAAAGTAACACCCTTGCTTTTCAATATTCTAAAGAGGTCTTGTACAGAATTTACCTAACAGAGGTTCTCAACCTGTGGGTCACGACCCTTTGGGGGATCAAACGACCCTTTCACAGGGGTCGCCTGGTTCATAACAGTAGCAAAATGACAGTTATGAAGTAGCAACAACAATAATTTTATGGTTGGGGGGGTCACCACAACATGAGGAACTATATTAAAGGGTCGTGACATTAAGAAGGTTGAGAACCACTGACCTAATACAATGCATCCTTTGATCTCTTGACTGCTGCTTTCATGAGCCCTGATTGTGGATCCAAGTAAGACAACATCAATCTTTTCTCCATTTATCATGATGTTACCTACTGGCCCAGTTGTGAGGATGTTGGTCTTTTTATTTTTTTATTTTATTGAGGGCTCGTACAATTCTTATCACAGTCCATACATATATCCATTGAGTTAAGCACATATGTACATTTGATGCCCTCATCAATCTCAAAACATTTGCCCTCTACTTTAGCCCATAATATAATTTGCTCATTTTCTCCCTCCCTCCCCACTTTTGGTCTTCTTTACATTGAGTCCTAAACCACACTAAAGGCTGCAATCCTTCATCTTCCTCAGCAAGTGCTTCTAAGTCCTCCTCACTTTCAGCATGCAAAGTTGTGTTGCCTGCATTTCTCATGTTAAATAGCCTTCTTCCAATCCTGATGCACATTCTTCTTCATATAAGCCAGCTTCTCTGATGCTCTGTTCAGAATATACATTGAACAAGTTTGGTCAGAGGATACAATCCTGATGCAAACCTTTCCTGATTTTACACCATGCAGTAGTCCCTTGTTCTGTTTGCACAACTGCCTCTTGAACCATGTATGGGTTCTACATGAGCAGCATCAAGTGTTATGGAATATCCATTCTCTTAACATTACCCATAGTTTATTAAGGTCCACACAGTCGAATGCCTTTGCATAGTCAATAAAACGCAAGTAATCATCTTTCTGGTATTCTCTGCTTTCAGTCAAGATTCATTTGACGTCACTAATAACATCCCTTGTTCCACATCCTCTTCTGAATCTGGCCAGAACCTCTGGCAGTGTACTTCTGCAACCATTGTGGGATGATCTTCAACAAAATTTTACTTGCATGTGATAGCAATAATATTGTTGTACAAGCTCTGCATTCTGTTGGGTCACCTTTCTTTGGAATGGGCACAAATATGGCTCTTGTCCAGTCAGGTGGCCAAGTAGCTATCTTCCAAATTTCCTGGCATATAGACAAGTTAAGCGCTTCCAGTGCTTCATCAGCTTGCTGAAACACTGCAATTGATATTCCATCACGCACTGGAGCCTTCTTTGGGGGCTGCTAATGCTTGCATTGCTCAAGAACCTCTTCCTTCAGCACCATTTGTTCCAGTTCATATGCTACCTCCTGCAATGGTGGAATGCTGACTAGTTCTTTCTGATACAGTAAACTCTGTGTGTTCTTTCCAGCTTCATTTTACTGGGGGCTTGTACAGTTCTTATCATGAAATCATTCAATATTTTGCCCAAAGAATCTTTTAAGATTACAAGTCAAGGTTTGAATTTTTTATTGAGGTCGTTCAGTTTAAGGCATGCTGAGTATGTTCTTCCCTTTGGGTTTTCTAATTCTAGGTCTCTGCACATTTCATTACAACATTGCGCTCGGTCTTCGAGAGCTGCCCTTTGAAACTTTCTATTCAGCTCTTGACTTCGTCATTTCTTCCATTTGCTTTAGTTACTCTGATTAAGAGCACATTTCAGAGTCTCTTCTGACATCCACTTCGAACTTTCCTTTCTTTCCTGACTTTTCAATGACCTTTTGCCTTCTTCACGGATGACGGTTTTGACGTCCTCCCACAGCTCATCAAGTCTTGTCACTGATGTTCAATGTCCTCAAAATTCAGATGGGATCGACTCATGGTCATATCGTGGCTCGTGGGGATTTTTTTAAATGTTCTTCAGCTTTATCCTGAACTTACATATGAGCAATTGATGATCTGTTCCACAGTCAACCTTTGGCCTGGTTTTAGCTGCTGATATTGAGGTTTTTCAGCGTCTCTTCCCACAGATGTAGTCAATTTGATTTCTGTGGATTCCATCTGGAAATGTCCTCTAATGCCCTTTTTTCCCTTTCTTTGCCCAGGAAGTCCTCCTTATCTTAGCACTTCCTCCAAGAATCCTATCCTAATCCTCTTAAATCAGACTAAATCCATATCTTAACTGAGCATTTAACCCATCTTTATACTTGCACTCTGGCCCCTCCTCCACCCCCTTCCAGCTAGCTCAAATTCTGACGCATGTATCACACACTCCCGCCTACGTTCTAATCACCATTAAGCTGAGTAGGATTTTCAATAAATGTTTATTTTTCAATAAATTAACGAAAGGATATAAGATCCATTGTTGTTAGTTGCTGTCCAGTCAGTTCCAACTCGAGACCCTATGTACAACAGGACTAATGACAACAGGACGAAACACTGCCGTCCTCACATTGTCCTATGTGTGAGCACATGGTTGCAGCCACTGTGACAAGCCACTTTTTCAAGGGCCTTCCTTTTTTGGGAGGAGGAGTCCTGGTGGCATAGTGGTTACGTTAGGCTGCTAACCACAAGGGTGGCAGTTCAAACCCACCAGTGTTTCCACGGGAGAAAGATGAGGCATCCCCAGCTTCATTTCTATCACCAAGGCCATATTTCCACACTACTGTTCCATCTTCTGTTTCCAACTTTTGCATCCCAATCGCCAATAATTATCAATGCATCTTGATTGCATGTTGTTCAATTTCAGACTGAAGACTTTGGTAATAGTCTTTCATTTCTGCATCTGCTAGCTAGTGGTTGGTATAAACATTAGAACACAGGCTGTATTGACTGGATTTCCTTATCAATGGATCGACATTATCTTATCCCAAGTAGCATTGTACTTCAAGATGGATCCTGAAATGTCCTTTTTGACAATGAATGTGATGCCGCTCCTCTTAAACCCGCCATTCCTGATGCAGGCAACCATAACTGTCTGTCTCCAAATGGCCAGCACCAGTCAGTCCATCTCAGTCCACTAATGCCTAGGCTATTCATCATTATGCATTCCATTTCATCTTTCCCGACTTTCAATTCTCCTACCTCTTACAGTCCAAGTTCCAATTAACAGATGCTTGTAGCTATTTCTTCTCCTTTTGAGTTGGGCCCCATCATAAATGAAGTCCCGAAACCTTCACTCCATCCACCTCATTACGGTCAACGCTACTTTGAGGAGGCCGCTCTTCCTCAGTCATATTTGAGTGCCTTCCCACCCGAGGGACTCCTCTTCTGGCAACGTTCTGCTTCTAGTCATGAGGTTTGTAGTATCTTGCAAAGTTCCACTGCGATTCATAAGGTTTCCAGTGGCTAATTCTTCAGAAGCCTATTGCTTCTTCAGTTTTTTCTTAGTCTGGAAGCTCTGCTGAAACCCGTTCACTTTGGGTGATCCTACTAGCATTTGAAATACCAGTGACATAGACTCCAGCATCACAGCAACACACAAGCCATCACAGTACAACAAACTGACAGACCAGTGGTGGTACTATCCAGTGGAGCCAATCAACTAACTGGTGAGTACTTGTCACGATCCGCAAAGGGTCTATCTCTCAGGGACTCTTCCTATACTTGCACATAGTCCTCTACAGGTCCCAGGAACCGTCTTTTCTTCTTCGGTGGCTGCCCTCCACATTCTAGTCCCTGAGCTCTCTCACCAGTTTACCAGCAGGGGCCTGTAATGTCCCTGGTCTCATTTTCTTACATCCACTAAAGACAAACCAAAAAGCTCCCTAAGAGCACCCCTGCTGATCAGCTGGGGCAGATGCAAGGGGAAACAGAAAGGACTCCCGTGGAGATGAGCTCCAAGCTCTCTCATTGCTCACAGTCCAGAGTCCCCAGGCATGGTCTTCAAAAAAAAAAAAGTTTGTCAGAAGGGGAGGCAGCTCCAGGTGTCTCTTCCTAGACATGAAATAAGGAAAAGCACAGTCTCAAAGTCTGGGTACTCCACCTCCCTCAGTCCAAACCCGGGTTCACTCCCTCACCCTACTTGGAAGTTCCCGGGCCTTGGCTCATCCTGAGATTACCAAGGCCAAAAGCTCACTTTTCCAGAGGAAAGCGAAGATGACAGAGCACCAAATCGATGCTAGACCCTCCACACGCCACAGCTATCGCACTTCCGTAACAGGAGGCTGCAGCCACTCGCTCAGGGTCTATTTATTCCTCTTTCACATAATGCTAAATGCTGGGATTTCCCAGACCATAAACAAGCAGTCGCTTCAAAGCTCACAAGGTGGGAGCAGGAGAGAAGTAAAGGGAAGAACAGCTGGGGAGCCAGGACAACCGGCCACAGAGGTACACACATGGTGGACCCGCCAATGCAGCCACCAAGAAGTAGCCACAGTCTGCATCCTCTACATAAGGAATCAGAAAGCAGGTCGCTGGGATTTAGACAATTTTTACTAAAATCCAAACCATCGTTGCTCTTCAAAGGTTTTAACCCAACCTTTCATTTAAAGGTTGTCAAAACAAGACAACTAGCTCACTGCCATAGAGTCAATATCGACACTTGGTGACCCTGTAGGACAGAACAGAACTGCCCCTGTGGGTTTCTAAGACTGTATATCTTCCCAGAAGAAAGCCTCATCTTTCTCCCACAGAGCGGTTGGTAGTTTTGAACTGCAGTCCTTGCAGTTAGCAGCCCAATTCATAACCCACTGTACCACCAAGAGCCTCAAAATGTAACATTCATGACAAAAAAAACAAAACCTCATCTGTCTCCTGAGCAGTTTTTAGCAAAAGTTTAGTTTTAAGACATGAGGGTCCACACAGTCCCACTCACTTCTCTGGATTAAATGACGTAAGCATTTTCCCTGGAACATGAAAGAGCCCTGTACCTATGTGGTCCGCCTTATTAGGGTCCCTTGTTTTGCCCTAATCTGGGGCCTTAGCCCACATGAAAAGATATGATGACCAAAGTGAATTAGGGATCTAAATTTGCAAGCTAAAACTCAAACCATTAAATAATTGGAACCTGCAGAGGCAACACTGTCAGGTCTTGCTTTCAACGATGAGTTATCTAATAGCACAAACCACAAATTGCAAAAGATAAAACAAATTAAATGAGACTTTGTTAAAGCTTTATTCATCAAAAAATGTTATCAAAAAATTGAAAATGCAGTTCCTGAGTAAACACACAGAAATCATACAACTGATTTAAGAATCTAGTAACCAAAATGACTATGAGTTTGACAAACTAACAGCATAAAGGTACACAACCCAATCATAAAATGGGCAAAGTGCTTGAGTGGACACTTCACCAAAGAGGACATTCAAATGGCTACCAAACACCTGAAAAGATGCTCACTGTCATTAGCCATCAAAATTCAAGCAGCAAACTCACTGCACTGAGTCCACAGTGGCTCCGAGCAAGCCTGCATGGAGCATGAGGCTGGAGGTCTGCACGGGGGCAGACAGGCACACGTGTCTCCTGTGGAGCAGCTGGGGGTTGAATCAGTGGCCTTGCCATAGCAGCCCAATGCCTAACCCAAGGGGGCCACTAGGATAACTAAGATGAAAATAAAGCAAAAGACAGAACATAGTAAACATTGGCAAGGGTGTGGGCAAACTAGAACATGTATTCACTGATTGTGAGAATGCAAAGTGGTACAGACATTGTAGAGACCTGGAAGCTCCTCAAAAAAAAAAAAAATCCTAAACAGAGGACAAGCATGTGATCCAGCAATTCCACTCCTGCTTTGTACCCAAAAGGCTTGAAAGCCAAAACTCAAAAGAGATTTGCACACCAGTGTTCAAGATGGTAGCACATTCACAATAGCCTAAAGGTGGAAACAGCTGGGTGGTTAAACAACCTGTGGTCCCTCCAGTCATCCCTCGGTTGGTTCCAACACAGCCCGCCATACCAATATATTCATCTCTCTTATATAAGATGGCCTCGTCCTTGACTATACATCCACACATCCTCTGGTGCACTGACAACACCGAACACAATCTCACTGCTATGTAAACAGATATTTAAGGCATTGCTCTAACTCTATAATACTTTCCCCTCACAGTGGCTTTGATCCGAGCACCCGGAACTCATGGTCACAAAGGGCCGACTGTCCGGTGAAAGAAATACTACTCAGCCAAATAAAAGAAGCCCGGTCTTAAAACACGCCACATAATGTAAAGGATGTCACTAAACTGCACAGGTAGAAACAGTTGCATGGGTGCATATTCCCAACAACAACAAATCACAACTAAAGGAGACAAGTTCCCTCGTACTGATTGTGGGAATACAGTCACTCAAAGTGCCCGTTAAGAGGATTCCAAGAACACTAGGCTGCTCTTGAGGTACTGCTTGGACACTGTGAAACCTGTGCCCATCAAGAATGTTGTTCCATTTCCCATGGCTACCAGGAAGCTTCTAGCAAACTTGTATCCTCAGTTTAGGACCCGAGTGGGAATTATCAGCACGCGTTTCTACCTAGTCACTCTCCCATCCTCGTGTCACTATTCTACCTCACTGCGGCCACGCGGACTTAGCCCTCGCTTTGGACCTCGCTGTGTGGGGAGGTTCCGGGAAGCGGCTGGAGGAGCACAAGGAGAGGAGGGAAGGCAAGCGGAGAGCAGCTCCAGGCGGCAGAGGACCGCAGGAGGGAGACTCAGACCTTTCTTTCTCTTGCAGGGCCAGAGCCATCTTCCCGTCACCCGCGTGCGTCGTCTCCATCTCGGAGAGCTTGGTTTCCAAGCTCGCCCGAAGCGCCTTCTCCTTTTCTGCTCCTGTAAAGGCCGTTTCCAGTTCTGCTTGGGCGGCTTTCACATCCTAGAGTTAAATTAAATGCATTTGATGCAATTTTTCAGTACAATTGGGAATATTTTGAAAGGAAATTGGATTAAAACATAAATATTTATGACTTTTTCTCCAGCGCATTTCTCCGCCTTGAATTGGTCTGTACATGGGGAGAATCGGTAATAAATACATTTGCCAGCCATTTTCCCCTCTTGTATCCTGAAGAGTAATAGGCATTTCCAATGAGAAAGACTCAACTCTCGAAGAACTCTATTTCTGGTTTTAAAAAAACAGATCAATATTTACAGCTGCAGTGAGAACAAGGAGAAATATGCCTCTCGATACCTAAACATGCATACATTCCAAATACTCACCCTAATCTTCACACAAATTTATCCCACAGCCCATTGCCCCCTCGCTTTTTTTTTTTAAGATAATGACTACACAATTCTAAAGTACATTTTCTATTTCACCAAAATGGGCGGGGCGGGCGGGGGACTCTCCTTCCTAAGGGCTCAGGGAGCCCAACAAAAAAACACAGGCAGTGTCTAGCTAGGGGACAAAGACCCTGGTGTCAAGGAAGTGGCTTGGCAAACCAAAGCCAAATTCACTGCCACTGAGTCAAATCCCACTCACAGGGAGCCAACAGGACAGAGCAGAACTGCCTCTGTGGGTTTCTGAGACTATAAATCTGTATTGGAGTAGAAAGTCTCATCTTTGTCCCACAGAGCAGCTAGTGGATTTGAACTGCTGACTGTACCAAAGCTTAACCCACTATGTCACCAGGGCTCCTTCAAGTGACCTGGCAGTAGATATGAATCTCCAACTACTCAAGCCAACTGCCTCTAATTACATCACAAGAATAACATCAAATTGAAATGGATTCAAAACCCAACTCTATTTATTTGCTATATGCTATGACATGTCATAGCATACAGCTCCAGCTTTCCAATCTATACAACAAAGAGAACCACCATCCTATCAAATAGTACCTGTGATACTGTCAACTGCCTGCTGCCTAATAAGAAGGACAATCAATGTCTACCTCCTCCTCCCTGCCCTTTCTCTTCTCGTCAGCGTCTCCTCCACCACCATCTCCCCGAGAGGCTTGCTTGCCCACCTCAGTGGGAGCTGGGAAAATCATCTCCCAACATTTGGAGACAACAAACATCAGAACTTGTACTTTACTGAGGGCTGACTAAAGGTCAGGCTCAGAGCAAGGAGCTTTATTTATGTTATCTTGATACTCACCTGACCTGAAAAAGTTATCTACTGAGAGATTATAGAACAGTGAAGAATGCAGGCTCCTCAGCCAGACTACTTGGCCTATGTGACCTTGGGCCAGTGACTTAGCCACTCTGGACCTGTTTTATCATGTATTTTGTTTGTTTGTTTTGTTTTTGGTCTTTTAAAAGTCTACGATAAAATGCTTCGCCATGCAGGTTTACTGGAGGAGTTAGCTACTTACATCAATGCATACAAGGAGTCAACAAAGGGTAGGGCCTCAATAACTTGCTGGCTGCTGCTGCTGTTACTACTGTTCACAGGCATTACCTCCTTATTTTATAGACAGAGAAAAAAACAAAGACTCAAAGCAAGCAAATCCACAGCCACGACAGCAGACCCAGGGCTGTCCTGCTGACACCCTCCAAACCCTGGGAAGCATTTTCTGGGAAAGGATGATATGCCAACAGATTAGGTCTCTGAAAGGCCTCACAATCACATTTTCACTGAAAATCTGAAAGAATTGGGGCTCCGAAGACTCTTATTCAGACCCCAGCTCCACCCATTATGACCTAGGCTAGCGGTTCTCAACCTGTGAGTCAAGACCCTTTGCACAGGGGTCGCCCGATTCATAAGAGTAGCAAAATTTGGAGAGCAAATGTTTTAAGAATGATGAGGGTAACAAATATACAAATATGCTTTCCACAATTAATGCATGTATAGATTGTGATAAGAGTGGTATGAGCCCTCAATACATGATAAATAAAACAAAATATTTCGACAAACCAGGAAAAAAAAAGAGTAGCAAAATGACAGCTATGAAGTAGCAACGAAAATAATGTTATGGTTGGGGGTCACCACCACATGAGGAACTGTATGAAAGGGTCGCAGCGTGAGGAAGGCTGAGAACCACTGACGTAGACTAAGTCCTTCTCCCTGTCTGAACCTGAGTCTCCTCCACTACCCAGTGAGCTTCCGATTTACACACACGTTCCCTTCCCCACACGGGGCAGAAGGAAGACTGTCATGACTGAAAAATAAAGCACAAAAGTTACTCACCACCCACAGATGTTTGCAGGGTTGGGTCAAGACCAAAGATGATATAAAGAAAGCTCCTTTATTTATAAAGTAGAGCAAGAATCAAAGATAAGTTGACCCCAATTCACAGTATATTCAAAATTACAACGAATCACACTTAGGGTCATCCAGTTTGGGTTGGGGCTGGGTTTTTTTCCCTAGCACCCTATCATTAGTAACGCATACACCACAGATGGCTGGCTGCGCTACGTGGTGTGCTAATGTTATCACTCTCAGATGTTCATGCATAGAAGTTCGATTTTATGATTTACTGTTCAGAACACCACCATGTAGATTAAGTTTTCTAAACTCAACCAGGAGCTTTTGTTTGGAAACAAGGACTCAAACACTGATTGCTATACGAAAGTCAAATGGCAGGTTCAGGAAGAAAGAATAGAAGTAGCCCGGTGATGCTCAGTAACTGACTAGAGACACCATGCCCGTTTTCCCAGGGATCATCCAGGTGAGCCAGAACCTAACTATTGCTGCAACTACCCACATGTCAATATCACCTAACTGTTTCATCATCAGAACAAAAGTTTACGATTTCTGTATTTTTACGTATATATGAAAAAAGACCTATAAGTTTACATGTAATGTTTCTTACCCCCAAAAAGAAACAAAGATCAGACTTATAAAGATACCGATAATAAGAGCCATTGATAAGTACTAAAGAAAGAAAGAAACTGAGGTGTTCAACTTCTATCAGCACAAACTTACAGTGGGGCAGTCAGAACAGACACCTCTTGAGGACTACCTGCTATTAGTATCGGCTGAGCTTCAACTGGAGCAAACCTTTCAACCTCTGGAAGACACAAAGGGTTCTCTGAGCATGGAAACACCCTGCCTCCAAAACAAGTGGAGCAGACACAGAACTGAGAACAAGCAGTGAAAGGAGCTAACCCCAAGAGCACTGAGAGAAAAGGCGTTCATTAAGGATTGGTTGAACGCTTGGATGGAGGCTGGATACTGAGGAAGGGCTTGGGTTGGGTAGGCAAGCCAAGCCCCAAACCCACAGCCACCGAGCTGATGTAAACTCAGAGCCACCCTACAGGACAGAGAGAACTTGCCTCATCAGGTTTCCAAGGCTCTACCACATCTTTACAGAAGCAGACTGCCGCATCTTTCTCTTACAGAGTGGCTTGCTGGATTCAAAGCACTGACTTTTCAGTGAGGCGCCCAATGCTTAACCCACTGTCCCACCAGGACTCCTTGGATAGGCAAACAATGGCTAGTAAGTCAGGGACTCTGGTTCAGGTTTGGTTGACGGCAGCTAAGTCGTTCCCCTCTTCTGTGCCTCCGTTCTGTTCTGTAAAAGGACTAAATGAGATCACCCCTGAATGGGAAGGGGGTGGATGGAAGAGCGTGGGCTGCAGTCAGCTGTCACAGGTCTCAGGCCAGCTGTGAATTGGGCACTTCCTTTCCTTACCTCAGAGCTTCCTCCTTGATAGGACCTGGACAATCGGCCACTTAGCAGGGCGTTAAGGGTTCCAAATCACACATGAACCATGACCAGAATGGGGCTTGGAACTCAGACTGTGAGTTCCGCTCAAAGCCCAACCGTTTATGAAAACAGGAACCAAATCCCGCCCACCCGGTTGCTAATCCTCCAGTAGAACTGCATTGTTCCTCGGGGTCTCCAGACTTGCCTCTTCTAAAAGGAGGATCCTCTTGGTCAGGCGATCTTCCACCTGCTGCACCTTCTTCTGAGCCTCCTCCTTCACCCGCTGGATTTCAGAGCTACCCCCTTCGGCTAAGCTCTCAACGACTTTGCTGCAAAGAGAGGCAAAGATAAAAACCGCACATGTGGACAGTCAGACGGCAGTTTCAACAGCCCCACAGAGACGACTGTGTGCCAGCCAGTACTCCGACGGAGTGTTATTTTATTTATTAGGCTGTTATTATTGATTCTTAAATGAACTTTTGCTGTTCAAAAACCAAGATAAAAGACAACAGAATCCATTCATAATCTCGTTACATAAAGATATATGTTAACATTTTACTATATGTCCTTCCAGATATTATCTACAAAAATCGAGCACCCCAGGTGCATCTGTCATCGGGTTTATTCGGGAAGCACATGGGGAAGCACGCTCGACCCACTGCTCCACAGGAGAAAGGACAAGATGCTGCCCTGGCAAGACTGCAGCCCCGGCCACGCTTTGGGGCCCTTCCAGTCTGTGCTACAGGCGTGACCACAGACACACCCACCACCATGAACATCCCTGTGTGTCAGCACGTATCAATCTAATCCATCCCTTTACAGGGCTAGGTAGGAATCCACTGTATGAGAAATAGGTGATAATTCATTAAACCAATGGCCTGCTGAAAACCTTTAGATTGCTTCTGGTTTTACCCATCTCAGACAATGCTTAAGAAGCTCTAAGTGCCTAGTACAGACAATAAACAATAAATGCTCGTGTCACTGTTCATTATTATAAGCAACGCTATAATTTAGAGAGAGAAAAAACAAAACATTCTGGCAGAGATATTATCCAGTGATTGCCTTAGGATCCATTCCCAGAAATGGAAATGCCAGGTCAAAAGGTAAGTGCGCTTGTAAGACTTGACAGAGCTCCCGGAAGGCTTCCAGCAAAGAGCATTTCCGCTGGTGGTGAGGGAGAGGCGGGGCACAGGCGCAGTGCGCCAAGATGCACAGAGGTAGCACCCCAGGGGATCTGAGGGACTCGGTGTCTGTGTGCTTCCACCTTCTGCCACCACGCTGCAGGGGCCGTGTGTTCAAGCCCGCACTGTCCATCTGCTGGAGCACTGGCTACACTTAGGAGAGAAAGCTAGGAGAGCGGCTCACCACCCAGGTCACACTAACATCAAGTGCCAGAGTTCACGGCGGGGTGCCACCACAGCAGAGTCTCCGGCCTCGGGGTGGCACAGCAAACTCAGATGTGAGACCACAGGCACCGGGGCCGCTCATTCTGGTTTTCCCCGAAAGAAAAACTGTGTTAAGCATGAATTTGTGAGACACGTACTCTGTGCTGCTCCCAGCAGATTTCTAAAATGATTGCAGGATTCCAAAAGATAGAATCAGCTGGGAAATGGCTCCCCCTAACGCTGGATTCTCAGAAAAAACAGCCACAGAACAAATCTCTCCACCACCAGCTTCCCAACACCCTATTTTAGGGCTCGACACATTTTTCCAGCCAAGAGCCATGTGATTAGAGATTCACATGTACAAGCCAAGCGCATTTTTTCTTGAGAACAATGCAAAGTCTAGACTAGGGCCACGTTGGTTGTCCGAGCCTCACACACCACACAAGTCGCCAGCAAACAAAGACGTTATTCACATCCTCTTTTTCTTGGTACCCAGAAATGCCCCATGTCATGAAATCACCCTAATGGAATTCCACGTGAATCATAGAAAGAAGCATGACCAGCTCTGGGCAGATCTACGTGCGGTGTCCTGAGTCACTCTGGCTCAGGTACCCACCTCGACACGTGTCTCTTCCACCTCGGTGTCCTCACCTGGCGACTGAGAGGACGGACTACCTCTCAGACTGAAATGTGCTAATGCCCATGGAGCCAGCCCTGGGCCCCCACAGCCCTGCCTCCTCCCTGTCCAAGCACGGGCGACTGCAGCCAGAGGCCTGCTGTGAGGCTGCCAGTGGCCTCATTCTGCCCCTCAGCTGAGCGCTGAGCTGGGCAGAGCACCCACTGGCCTGACCAAGGCCATCACTGCTACTTCCTGATTGACGCTATTACAGACCCTCAGTCCCAGGCTCTCCCAGTTCATTCCTTCATCAGTACTGCCTGCAACTTGCTGTGATCCACCCTGATTCCTATCACCAGACAAGGGGCGTGTCTGGCAGAATCATGGGTCCAGGCTGTTTGCCAGCTCTGAATGTCTGAGCCGGCGCACTTTCCAGAGCCTTCTTTATGCAATGGCTCACCTCCACTACCCGGCCCTCAGAAACACCAGAGGCGCAAACATGCTCACTGCCCAAATATAACCTTCTTCCTGCAGCAGGAGTCAGGTATACTGCCAAGAGACTGGCTACAATTGTTAACAAGTACTGGTATGATTCAGTTTGTGCTTTAGTTATACCAATAAAATATATTCCCAATCATAAATGTTCCAACTTTTCATTTATCATCTTTGTATTTTACAGTTCCTGTAGCAATAAAATTTATACTCAGCAGTATGGTGCAATTTTCCTCTCCTAATGGAATTATTATTTTTGTTTGTGTTTCAAAGCCACAAAGATAAAATTTATTCTCAACAATGACTACTTTTATTTTTCACACCCCCTTATTGTAACTGATAAATACAACCACAGAAAGCCAGGAATCATATATGTTTACTTCACAGCATGGCAGAGTAGGGCCTCGAACCAGATTAGGCTGGGGTCCAGCCCCAGCTCTTTACCAGCTTGGGCAAGTTGCCCGCTCCCGTAAGCCTCAGTTTTCGCTTCAGTTAAATGGGAAGACTGGTGCCTCACAAAGCTCTTACAAACGCAATAAAAGATGTTATGGGCCAAGCCAAGCAGGGTCAGTCCTTTAACCATTCTGTCCTTGTGGGACCTGAGCTGGCCAACAGAGTAGCAGGGTTGGCAAAGACCTGATAAATGGGGCTAATCTGGCTTCCCACCCAATACAAGTGCATTCTAGAAACACAACCCTTACTACTCATTTTAGCCCTAAAAGTTTTGTTCTTGATTCTTTCCATTCCAATCACCATTATTCAAAGGCAGGGGTTTCCCCTGTAATAAGATCAATCTTTTCCACTCCTTCACCCCACCCCACCCCCAAAAATCACTGAACCTTGAGGCACTGAATTTTTAAAGGTATTTTCCATCAACAAGTATTTGCCACACATATAGCCTTAGATAGCCCTAAGTAGTTAAGGGAAAAGGGAAAGGATCATTTAGCACACAGGTGGTAGCTACTGTGCAAGTACTGACTACTCAGTCCCACTGGATCACTGTGAGTCAGACTTGACTTGTGGCAATTTCTGAGTTAAGAAATACACATAATGGCCCTGAAGAGAAGGTATTGAGATTGCTTCTAACAGAGGGAAACCAAAGCCAAGAGGCCACAGAGCCAGACCCAGTGCCAGAGGCTATGCATCTTGGCCTCGGGGGATTTACAGTCATGTTGGAGAAATGAGAATCACAAAGTGCTAGCACTGGACTAGAAATCAGAGACCTGAGTTTCAATCTCAGCCCTGCATCTTTCTAGCTGCCCCTTCTCTTCTACAAGCCTAAAATGATCTCCTCTAAAAAATAAAAATAATCCCATGGCATTTGTCTGTCTCCCTGGATGATGGTGGGGCTTCTTTTACAAATAACGTGTTTTAGAAACTGGAAAGTGCCACAAACGTGTGATTGTCATCATAAGCCATCATAATGAGGCTTGTGAAGAGACGGACAAGGGCTAGAGGAAACCACTGGTGATTCAACAGGAGCCTGCAGGAGAGAGTAGGTCATAGGAAAGGCATTTGGGCTGGAAGAGGAGGAGGGGGGGAAGGGGAAGGGGAAGGGGAAGGGGAAGGGGAAGGGGAAGAGGAAGGGGAAGGGGTCTTACAGGACAAGGCCAGAGCACAGGACTGGGCACATTTTGAGTGAGCATGAACTGGGTTTAGGATAAAGAGGTGGAGAGACTCAACATTGCTAATGATCTCCAGGAGCCTCACCCCCAGGCCGAGGCGTTCCCTATGACATCTCCTTTCTCTCCCTTCACCGAGTTCCTGGTGCTTTGTAATGTCTGTGTGATCCATCTACTCACCTCCATGGTGGGAAACTGAGAACCAGGGAGCGAGTGCATGCGGACAAATCCTCTCTGCTCATAATTAAGAGTCAGGAGGAAGAGTCTGGTGGAAGAAGGTCTTCACGTTCATGAGCTGGAGATGAGTCCCAGTCACATTCTCCTAACTGAATGTTATCCCCACAATGTCCCCGGTAATGATATCAATCTTAAGATGCTTCTTACAAGCTCATGGTTGCTTAGTATACGCTGGAAGTTTTCTGCCAGGAAGCAATCAGGCCTTATTGTCCGCCCCACCCTAAGTACAGCCCACTCCCTTCTGATAAGAATCATAGACGTTCCCCTGGAGAAGAGATCCTTGGGAAGTCTTATTCCACTCTCACCAGGCAAAACTCAGTACCTTTGCTTACAAGGGTCACCTATCACAGGACCTCCACGACACTCTTTACAGGTGTGCGGGACAGTTCACCAGCCTCTGATGAGCTCTCGGAGGAAAGGGACAAGCTCTCTCATCTCCTGAGTCCACGGCACAAGTAAAGACACAATAGATGTTTAAGAATGAATGACTACCAAATGACTCATCAGTTATATTTGCAGAACTGTGCTTGTTGGTCAATAAATACGCAAAGAATATTGAACTAATTAGTAAAGAATCATAGTTTTCACGTGGTTCCAAGCAACAGCACCAAGCCCTCTAGGAAGCAAAGTGTTATGGAGGAGCCTGCTACATAAAACAAATGAAAAACAAAGGAGCCCGTCAGGGTGCAGTCCCACCCTGCACACCCCTGGGAGCCTGCGAAGGCTTTTGCAGCACAGAGAAGGCAGTGAACTCCGGGTGCACAAAGCAACATGGGTGCCTCTCAGGAACGCATTGCTGAGCAAAGAGGGCAGTGGGTAGGAACCCCTTCACGTGAAGTTTACGAACAGACAAAATGAAGCCGTGGTGGCAGAGCTGCGAAGGAGAAGGGAAAGTTCTGGAAGCATGAGGGGAAGCTTCTGAGAGGTGGGTAGCATTCTTCCAAATCTGAACGGGGTGTTTGTTTTATGAAAATTTATCACACTGTGTCTCTAAGACCGATTCATTTTAAGTATTTAATTTAAAAGTTGACTGAAAATTAAGTCCTTAAATTAAAACCCAAACTGACTTGGGTGCCGTGCCCTCAGATAAACGGCTGAGGAAGGCGCAGGGGTCTGTTACCAACCCAGGGGGATGGAGGGGGGTGCGAGGGGTGGGGTGGGGGGGCGATATGCACAGGCCACCGACAGGCTGGGGATAGCAGGTACTCACGAGGCTTTGATGAGCAGCTGCTCTCGCTCCTGCAGCTCCCGCTTCAGACTTTCTACTTCCACCTTGAGCTCAATGTTCTTCCGGCAGAATAGGAAAGAAAAGAAAAGGCGTGAGAAATACAGGACCATGTCAATGGGGAGAGTGATTGAGTGGGGGAAACAGCTTTCTCCCGGATTGAGGACCAGGCCAGGCTTCCAAGAGGCAGATGTGAGAGTCAGAACCTCGTTAGCCTCAGGGCACAGGAAGGGGGATTCTTGAACACTGGTGGTCTCAAAAGAAAACCCTGTATGTCTCAAGACGTGCAACAATTATGTAAATGTTCTAAGCTTCTAACAGCTAGAGTATTCAAACATCAAGGCATAAATGTCATACAAGTGAGACTGATTTAAAAATTGTTTGCCCTCCGCCAAGCAAATTGATAAGCAATTCTGCAGTTTGCTTTACCCATTCAAGGCAATTACTTCTGGTGGTTTACAATCGATCACGTGGTGGTAGTTGCAGTGGGAGCACTACTTACAAAAAAAGAAACATGTGGTGGCCTGTCTAGCTTCGGGGTGAGATTTCAGGGCATGCATGTACAAAAGCCACAACCCACCCCCACCCCCCAGGGCAAGCTGTCTTTGAGAGACCTCACCGCACTACAACCACTTCCCTTCTAATTGATCGGAACAAAGGTAGGTACTCGGCCTGAGGCTAGCAACTCAGAGCAGCCTTGAAAGCCCTCTTTGGCAACTGGATGGCAGCCTGGGACAGAAGAGCAGTCAGTGGTGGCTTCTCAACCAGTCCACAAGTGTACCCAAACAGAGCTGCAGCAGGGGCCTGCAAGCAGAGATAAGGAGTCTGGGGGCATACTTTGCAGAGGACTGCCCTAATGTCAAGATTCTTCGGACATCGCTCCTGTTTTATTTCACTAATTTACATCAGCATTACATTCTCCTCCATAATGCATGTGTGTCAGTGTAAAGAGAAGTAACATTCACACCCAAAAAATCTTCAAAGTAAACTCTATAACAGGAGAGGAGGTGTTTCCTTTCTGCCAGGCACGCCTGGAGGATGAGTTCGGGGATGAGAAGAAATGTAACAGGGAGGTGCTGGGCTTCCAGAGCAAAAGGATGGGAGATCAACTCCTGCCTCGATTATCTATCAGCTGGCTACCGTTGTAAATCCACAGCTGTTCACGTAGTCACTCGACTTCAGACAGTTTCCACCAAGTGCCCATGACATGCCAGGCACAGTGTGAGGTAAGCACTGAGGACCCTGTGCCAGCCAGGCAAGACAGGCACAGACCCCGCTTTATGCAGGTGCCACGTAAGACGCTGGAAGTGTGGCCTGTAACTGTGCTCGGAACACAAGTGGGGGGTGGGGTGGGGCTCGGAACAGTGGTCTCATTGCAGTCCTCCACTAGCAAACGAAAAACACCCCATGCACCTGCATGGGTGCTGTCCTGACTGAAGGAGGGCACCAACGGCAAGTGTCTAGGACGCAGTTGTCACACAGCGGGAACTGAAGACTGCAGCTCTGAGCACAAATGTTTTCTAGAAGGAACTTCTCTGCATGAAGGACACTCAGCGGCAACGCACAATATCGTCAACCATGGTTTCGGGAAAACTGCAGACACTCTGCACACAGCGGAGACGTGCTTCGTGCTGTCAGAAGGGCAGCAGCTTCCTAGGCCTCTGCTGATGCACTTTGAGGATGCTCCTTTCGGATAAAGCCAACTAGCTAATGTACCCAGACTCCTTTTCTCAACTCAAGTATCTCAAGCTATAAACTTACATACATGCTGATCGTCAATTCCAAATAAAAACCCTGGGTGCCTTTCAAGGACAAAATGGAGTATTATGTAGCTATACAAACAGAATGAGAAAGTTCTCAAATTAGTAAGAGCAGACATGCTAGATATATTCTTAGGATATCTGTATTAGCTCCCAATAAAATGGTTTTGCGGGAGGGAAAAGATATATTCTTAGGTAAAAAAAGGCATGATGCAGAAGTGAATAAATAATATGCTTACACTTAGGGTTTTTTTAAAAAAGGTTTACACACATATTCAAACTCCCACACATGCCTGTGCATATTCGTAACATTTCTCTGCATAAAAGATGAGCACCATTCATTAAGTCTGGGGGGAAAAGGGACGAGGGTGGAAGAGCCTGTTCCAGTATATGCTTTATACACCACGTGTACCTACCCAAAAACACAAACTGTAAAAGAAATGCAATTAAGTGAGCTCATCTAGTGGATGGGGGAAAGAAGGGCTGGAGCATCCTGGTGTCATGCGGAGGCAGGTCCAGTTTCAAAGCGCACCTCAGACACTCGCTGAATGGCATCAAACTAGTGACTGACCTTCCCTGCACGGCAGTTTCGCTCCTGTAAGATGAAGACATCTCGCTACCCAGGGCTGTTTTGAGAATTAAAGTAAGGAAAGGAGCGTACAAATGGCAAGAACAAGGGGCCTGACACAAGCTCGGAGACACCTGTCCCCATACTCACATCCCCAATACTGCAGGCTATTGGTATTACGTCACATCTCCAAGCCTATCCAGAAAACATCCTCATAATCTTTCCACCACCACACTGTGGACGGGGGGGGGAGGAAGGGGGGAGTCTCAGGGACAAGGGAGCTTTTCAATTCTAGAAAGGCTCAGAAGTAGAGCACAATCCCTCTTCAAGACAAGTCAACTGAAGTTCATCTGCTGAAACTTGCGGAGTTCTTTCTCCTCCTTAAAAAGTTTCCACTGGTGCAAACTTCAGAAAAGACTGAATCATTCCCAGACCATGGGCTAATCTGCTGGAGAAAGCTAAGAAACGGACACTGAACTATTGTTTGTATTCATGTCTGTTCAAAAAAGCCAAGTTCTTTTTTCAACTTTCGGAACCCAGGCTTGTTTTCAAGCAGAAACCTCCAGGTCAAGACATCAGAAGGGAATAGATTTTTTTTTTTTTTTACAGTTAGAAGCAACACTCAACGAATGCAGAATAGTCACATCACAGGAAAACTGACAATCTTCACTTTGGGCAGCCAAAGATAGCCTCAGTAAGGCGATGGTGATCTTTGTCAAGCATCGACTATGTGCTGGTGAGGAGGGGGGCTTTTCATCTGTCATTTCATCTTAAGCCACACAAACAACCCTCTGAAGTAATGATTGTTCCTTGACTCAAAAGGAAGCCCAGAGAAGTGAAATGACCTGTTTAAAGTTAGAGAAGTTAGTCAGTGACCTTAGTATTCAATTCCAAAGCCACCCTGCCATTCTACTATATTTGTCCTAGCAATAAGTAACTTACCCAAAAAAGATACTGAGGCAAAAATGGCTAACTTAGAATATAGATTTTAGAGGGAGAAAGAGAGAGAGCATGGCTCCTTTAAGGGTAGCATTGTGCCCCCTTGCTTATATTCAGGTCATCCCAGTGTCGGTATGCTCCCTGAGAACCACTCACGGGAATGAAAGCACCCTACCTGTTCACGCAGATCACGAGGACAAACACGCATCACTTTTCTGCTGGGGAGCTCTCAGAGGAAAAAGCTCAGGAGCAAGTAGTGAGCAGCAGACCGACCACTCACCGTTTTGTAGACATGTTCCATGGGGCCATCAAACTCCTGTTGCATCCTTTCCTCAAGGAAATATATGCGGAGTTTTAGGTTAAAGTTTTCTTTCTTCAATTCAGTGATTTGCTGGAACAGAAGCACAGGAGGGTTAGCTAAAGCCAGTGGAGTACACCAGAGGGTCCCCAGCTCCGAGGGTTCCAGAGGGACTCAACTGGTAAATCTCAGAGAAAGCTTCTCTTCGTTGAAATGGTACCAACCCCGAGAAATTGATGAGTGGTTTTCACTAAACAAATTTGGGACAATTTTAAGCATCAAAATAAATGATGATAAGAATGAATGATGACTGGGGGCGGGGGGGGAGAAGAATTCACTGGGGGGCGGGAAGGGAGGGGGGAAATGAGGAGCTGACACTAAGGGCTCAAGTAGAAAGAAAATGTTTTGAGAATGATGATGACAACAAATGTACAAATGTGCTTGACACAATGATGGATGGATGGATTGTGATGAGAGTTGTACAAGCCCCCAATAAAATGATTTTTAAAAGAATGGGATCAAAAAAGGCACACACACACAAAAAGAATTTGCCTTGATAAGTAAATAGGAAAGGAAAACGGGAGCTTTTGTTACAAAAGAAATCAAATTAATAAAAGCAAAAGAATAATGTTGTTGTTAATGTTTTCCATCAAGCGGATTACAACCCATTTGTAACCTTACAGAACAACGGTAAAAGTGCTCCGTGGCATTTCCGGGACTGTCATCTTGATGAGAGCAGATCACCAGGTCTCGTCACTCAAGGAGCCACTGGTGGGTTCAAACTACTAACCTTTCCATTAGCAGCCAAGCCCTTAACGCCTACACCAGCAGGAATCTTCTAAAATAACAAGAAACGCAAAACCTGTTGATAATCAGGCTCAAGTCATTCTGACTCACAAAGACCCTACAGGGCAAACAAAACGGCCCCACAGTGCTCCCAAGGCTGTCATCTTTCCGAAGCAGACTGCTTGCTACATCAATCTCCCACAGAGCACTTGGTGCATTCACAACACTGACCAGTGTTTTAACCACTACACTGACCAGGATGCCCAAAGAATAACAAAGTCCCCATTATACAGTCTCTTCAGTAAGAATCAGCAGGGCTAAAAGAACTGGTTCGAGGATCATGGAGAACACGGCATCCATACAGTCTCAATATATGGCCCCATCAATGGCATGGAAATTACAAAAGGAAAAAAGTACCTCCACAATTTAGACTTTTAGCAGCCCCCACCTCTCATCGAGAATGGATTTAACCTTGCCAATGACAGGACAAACTAGCATCATGTGTCTCAAGAACTGAAGTCCTGCAAGTAAAGCTCACCTATAAAAGGTTTAACCTGCATCCAATCAAGAGGAAGCACACAGATCCAAAGTGAAGGCTGTACATTCTCCCTTCAAAAATCTTAGTAACAATGGATGGATGTATGGATTGTGATAAGAGTTGTAGAGCCCCCAATAAAATGATTTCAAAAATAATTTTAATAGCAGGAAAAGTGCAAAAAAGGGTTAGGGAGTGTTTCATCTTGATTTTTTAAAAAGTGCTAAGTAGGGATAATTAGGGCGATTTGATTAATACTTTTATATTATGTAATAGTGATATGATGTTATGAAACAGCAGTTCTCTAGCTCAGAAGCAACAAAGCCCACATGGAACAACATATCAACCTGTGTGATCACGGGGTGTCGAACGGATCACTGAAGACA
>NW_022111310.1:25076836-25079543 GCF_000313985.2 Echinops telfairi
AAGATCACAACAACAACAACAAAAAAACAGCAGTTCTCAACCTGCGAGTCACAACCCTTTTGGAGGTTGAATGACCCTTTCACAGGGGCTGCCTAAGACCATCAGAAAACACGTATTTCCAATGGTCTTAGGAACTGAGACGCTGCTCTTCTGTCTCCAGGTGGGTCTGTCCACACGCAGATACACCCACATATGAGTAGCCAGCATGAAGACTGCTACCCATACTACACCACAACACCATACTTCAAGACAAAATCTCATTTGTTTGCCATTAGAAATAAATATTTCACTATATATATTACATATTGTTTTTGTGATTAATCACTATGCTTTAATTATGTTCAATCTGAAACAATGAAAATACATCCTGCATATCAGATATTTACATGATGATTCATAACAGTAGCAAAATTACAGTGATGAAGTAGCAACAAAAATAATGTATGATTGGGGATCACCACAACATGAGGAACTTTATGAAAGAGTCACAGCATTAGGAAGATTGAGAACCACTGCCATAGACTTAATCGTAGCCCTAAACTAAGAACAATTAGTCGTTCTTATAACATAGCCCTACTCAATACCTGCCCTCATGAAGAAATCACTAAAGATATGGGTGCTAAAGCAGTGTGGTGAAGACACCAAATGGTGCCTAGCTATCAGAAAGAATAGCATCTGCAGTATTAAAGGTTTATCTTAAACAATCGACTGAGGTGACAGCCAAGCCCACATGCCATAGAACAAGCACACCAGCCTTTGTGATCCTAAGATTGTAAACAATAAAATCTAAGACCAGAGGTGGAACAGTATTAGAGATTAGATTCTGAGTAATCAGTTTGCAGAAGGTTATGGATGGCAGGGGAAGCCCAAAACCCATTGATAAGGTCCCCACTTGGATTAAGCCTCTGGTGAATTCCCTCTGACCACTGAACAAGGATGTGAATAGCCTTGCTATCAGACAGAGTACACTGGAAAGTGGACTAATGCAAGTATATGTAGTTAAGTTAAAATTTAACAATTATCACTGGTTCTCTTTTCGCCCATTTTAAATTTGCCTAGTTTTAATTCTTTACTGTTATCTTTTCAACTGAGGTTTTTGTTTTGTTACTGTTGTTGGTTTTTTTTTGGAGGGGAGGTATTTTGTTGCTGTTTGTTTTTGTAATTTTTTATATGAAATCAAGGTTAAGACGATATACTTGATCTAGGATAAGAATCAAGACTGAAATCTGAGCCTTGTCAGCCCCTGCAACTGTGAGTTGAAATATGGAGTAACATGAAAACTCTCTAAATCAGTGGGTCTCAACCTGTGGATCACGACCCCTTTGGGGTTCAAATGACCCCTATACAGGGGTCGCCCGATTCATAACAGTAGCAAAATTACAGTTATGAAGCAGCAACAAAAATAATTGTATGGGAAGATGACGATGGAGTGACACATACCAGAGGGTCTCTGCAAAATCCAGCCCAGGAGAGTTGCTTAGAGGGAAACTGAACTCCACTGGAATGCAGGAAGGACCATCATAAAGATAAATAGGCACAGATGACAGGGTTTTGAGGGGCTGGGGGCTTTTGGCATACCACAGAGGAGGCCGGCTGGGGCTTGACCTTGGCCCCACAACTGTCTCTGCCGGAGCTAGGACAATTTGGAGCCCTTAGGGGCTGGGTCTCAACACAGCCACAATTTGCCGCTGCCTGCTGCCTGCCTGGAGGCAGGGACTGGACCCTTGCAGCTCCAAGGGCATTGATCGGTTTCAGCTACATTGTTACTTTTGTTTCCATCTCTTCTCTCTGTCGTTGTTCCCCACCCTCCCCCTGCCCTGCCCTGCAGTGTTGGAGGGCTGGCAGGGGCTTTTTCTCAACACAGCCACAGCTTCCGGGGGACTAAACCCTTGCAGCTCCACAGGCGGGGCTCTGTACTCAGCTACATTGTTGCTTTTGTTTCCCTCTCCACTACATCCCCTTAAATCCCTGCACGGTGGGCTTACTTTTTAATTTTTTTTTCCTCCTCTTTGTCTCTATCCTGTTCTCTCACACTTCACACTGCGCTTCAGATCACTCCCCTTGGCCTAGGGCATTTAAGCCTGCGCCACACCTAGCTAGGTGAGCTCCACGACGTGTAGTTAGCTAGCCCGAGCCTGGGGAAATCCCTGCTGACCTCTGTCAGGGGATACTCTGCCCAACTTCTTAGCAGGGAAGTCCTGCCTGTGTGCCTGGAGGCCTAAGACAGCTCGGCCAACATTCATCACCATTCCAAGCTGCTGCAGGAACCTCTGCCCAACCTCCAATACCAAAGCAGGCAACCCATCAGCCTCCTGGGGCACTCCCTTGAGAGGGAAGCCACAGGAAGATAAAGTGGTATGTTAATTCCATAGTGAAATTAGCTGTAGGCAGTTTGAAGAAGCATTCCTACAAGGCTCCCAAAGAGACCCAGTGCTCTTCGACTCCCTGAAACTGGCACCAGGCTCCTCTAAAACAAGGCAATGCGCAAACAGCCATCAGCCCCAACGACCTCAACGAAAAAACAGGAGAACAAAAATGCAATGCAGCTGTCCCAAACATAACAACTGATAGACTGCTGCAAGGCCTAGCTCAGCTCTCCCTGCAAGCATAGCTCCCCCAGCAAACCACGAGAACCCAGCCCCAGCTAAATTGTTTGCCCACTGACTGCAAGTTCCAGGAACCCAACCCCAGCCAACCTCAAAATGTT
>NW_022111310.1:25080263-25081938 GCF_000313985.2 Echinops telfairi
GGGAGGGGGGAGCGGGGAGGGAGGGGAAAAATGAGGACCTAACGTCAGGGGTTTAAGTGGAGAGAAAATGTTTTGAGAATGATGTACAAATGAGCTTTACATAATTGATGTGTGTATGGATTGCGATAACAGTTGTATGAGTCCCTAATAAAATGTTTTTTAAAAAATGGAAACTTCTAGATTAAAAAACAACTTTCCTATTTTTTTAGTGTATTCATCCAAATCTGTTTCTACACAAAAATGTTCTACAGTGAAATTCATACAACCATTGAAATTTTTAAAATAAAATATTACTCTATTTTTCTTTCTGAAGCTTATCCTAAGAAAGATATGCTGATGAAATGTATTTTGAGTAAATAAATGAATTCTGTGATATTTCAAAGGGACCATGTTCAATATTACAAGCATACTTCAGACAGATAGCAGATTCAATTTCAGACCTTTGCAATAAAGGAAATATCCCAATTTTTTTTAAAAAAAGAATACTCTATCCAAATTTTGATCAAGATAGATGGAGAAGAGTCTTCCAAGACAAGGAAAAACTCAAAGAATACGTTAGAAGAAACCCAGCCCTACAAAAGATCCTTGCCGACCTAGTATGAGCAGAACAACAACACTCACCAAGCATAAATAAGACACCACGACATAGAACAACCTCACCCAGAGGGCAACAAAGAGAAAAAAGACCCCAAAATAGCATTGGTTTAGGATGGAAAGAAGTCAGGAATGATACACACACACATGCACAACACACTAATGAGAAAGGAAAGTAGGAAAACACCCAACACAAAGGGTATAAGATGGCATCAAAGAGTCCGCAGATGGAGATTATAACCCTGAACATCAATGGCCTGAACTCAGGTATTAAGAGACTGAGACTAGCAGATTGGCTTAGAAAACACAACCCATCAATCTGCTGCCTACAGGAACAGATCTCAAGGCTACAGACAAAAGCAGGCTGAGAATCAAAGGATGGAGAAAGGCATACCAAGCAAACAGCAATTGAAAAAAAGCAGGGGTTCCAATCCTAATCTCGGATAAAATTGACCTCAAAGTGCAAAGCATAAAAAGAGATAAGGAGGGACACGAAATAGTGCTCAAGGGAACGGTAGACAAAGAACCACTAAGCATTGTAAACATACAGTCCCCGAATGAGAGACCCGCCGAATACGTCAACCAAACACTCCAAAAGATAAAAAAGAAATCACAGCCTCAACAATTATATTAGGTGACTTCAATACACCGCTCTCAGAGAAAGAGAGATCACAGGAAAAGAAACTCAACAAGGAGGCTAGAGATCTAAACACTACAATTAGACAATTTGACCTGATAGATATTTACAGAGCTTTTGATCCAAATACAAAAAGATTCACAGTCTTCTCAAACCCACATGGCACATATTCGAAGGAAGACCACATGCTGGGGCATAAGGCGAATCTACATAAATTTAAGCACATTGATATCATACAGACCTATCTCTCTGACCACTGTGCCATAAGGTTGTAAATCAACAAAAGGAAGATGAAGAAAACAAGAGCAAACAATTGGTGGATGAATAACTCTCTACTGCAATAGGAGTGTGTACTGGCGCAGATCAGAGATGAAATTAGGAAATTTCTAAAAACAAATGAGAATGAGCACATGACGTACCAAAACGTATGGGACACAGCAAAGG
>NW_022111310.1:25094185-25097991 GCF_000313985.2 Echinops telfairi
AAAGAAAAAAAAAGAAATCAAGGTTAAATTAATCAATAGATTCAGTAACTGGATTAAGTTTCTTGGAGTTATAGCAGGGGAGGTTGGGGGAAGTGGGGAGCTAATCACGAGCACAAAATAGAAGAAAATGTTCTAAAATTGACTCTGGTGATGACTACACAACTCCTTTATATAAGTTTAAATTACTGAATTGTATATGTGGATTAAATGTTAATAACATTTTCTTAAAATATTTTAAAAGATAATGCATGTTGTTTGCTGTGCCGGTTTCCCAAAGGCTTCAATCGTTTCACAGTAAAATGCTGCCGCTAAAGAAGAGCAGATTAAGAGAACTGATACCGACTGAACGCATGTGACATAATGGAGACTGAGCTAGGTGTTGCTACACCAGTTTGCAATTTTCATACAATATGAAAAACCATTACCAATATTAATGCACAAACATTAAAAGTCACACCCACAGTAGAAGAGCTAGGACTCATATCCTGACATGTCTGATTCCAGCGACTGAGCTGTCAGCTAACCTCTGCCTAATAGAAAAAGTACCTGATTTTCTCCTTTAGTTTGTCCAGCAAACTTCTCCTGAACTCACCCCTGGAAAAGATACCAGCCGAATCCAAAAAATCATTTCCTAGCACCTCTACAGTGAAATCTGAGAAACCCAAGACTTATTGAAGGCAGATCTCAAATTCAAAGAAGGCAAACTGACAATATTCCCTATTAATAGAAAGCATAGAGAAGTGGTAAAGACGGCACCCTCCTCTCGAAGGCGGGAAACTTATGAGACCGAGAGAAAACAAGGGAGTCCTGTAGAGTTTGGGGTCTCACAGGCTTTCAAAATCAAAACTATGTTATTCAAGAGGTGACCCAATATCCATATCATTTGTTTACCAAAACAATTTCGAAAAGATGAATAAAAGTCAGAAAATGCACACTAATCAATTTGTAAACGTTAACAGTGATTGTGCTACTGGGGAAGGGACAGACCCTGAGATCAGCGGCACAGAACAGTCTAGAAGCACACCCATACAAACGAAGTCAACTAACTTTGGACAAAGGTGCTGAGAGAAATTAATGAAGAACAGTCTTTTATAGTAGTCGGTCAACCGGACATTCATCTGGGAAAAAATGAACCTTGATCTAAACCTCATATCTTAAACGTTAACGCAAATGAGATCACTATATCTAAATGTAAAACATAAAACTACCTGTGACAAGAATACATCGGAGAAAACCTTCAGAGCGAGGCAGAGTTCTTAAACACAACATCACAGGCATGCCCCATAACTAGGGGTGGGAGTGGGGAGAGAAAAGTTAATAAATTAGGCTTCATCAAAATTAAAAACATGTGCTCTAAGAAAAATAGTGTTGAAGGCAAGACAGGAGGGAAGTATTTGCAAATCACATACCCAGCACAGGACTTGTATGCAGACTATATAAATACCTCCCAAACGTACCTTGAAGAAAACCACTGCTCCCCACCCCCATTTTTTTTTAATGAGCAAAAGATTTGGACAGAAAACCTGACCCTGGAAGATGACAAATAAGCACAAGATGTACATCCCCTTTCACTATTGCAGAAGTGCATGCACTGAAACCACCAGAGACTTCTATACACCTATGGAAAAGATTTTAGTAAAATAAACAATAAACACTAACAAATTGATCATGCCAAATAGTAACGATGTGGCAAATGACCTCTCATACACTGCGTAAGAGAATGAGAATGGCAGAGCTGAGCTGTCTAACAGTTTACCAGTTTAAACATGAGCTGTCAACAGTTTACCAGTTTAAACAGTTTTCCACATGTCTAGACGATTCTACCCTTAGGTATGTTCACATCAAAACCTGTACCCAAATCTTTGCTGCAGCTTTACTAAAAATCGTCAAAATCTGGGAAGAATGTAAATGGATAAACAGCGGTACATTCACATGATGGAATAGCATTCAACAACTACCGAGGTACAGCAAAACATGAATGCGCTTCAAAGGCATGATACTGAGTGAGAGAACAGAGAAATGGCTGCTAGAGGTTTAACTTGGGGAGAGCTTGACCACAAAGAAGTGATATGAAGGCCAATTTGGAGTTATGGAACTATTCTGTATTCTGAATGAAGAGACAGATGGTTACACAAGTCTCAAACTTTACACATACACACACACACACACACACACCACACATTCTCACACATTTACACACCATTTTTTCCTCAACGCTTTTCAAAAAAAAATGCTTTAAGGTGCATATAATGCTTTTTAATAAGTGTACTTTTGTGCCTAGAGAAAAGAAACTGCTAGCGCAGGCTATTAAACTGTCCACCCCTGGGCCTCTTGTTAACACCTTGGGTCTCAAGTCATGGCTAATAAAAACAGCACAAGGAACAATTGGTAGATTCATTAAAGCCTCCTTTTAAATGTTTTAAGGAAACAGCACATAAAACATTAATTCAAACACAAAAGTCCACCCCTACCAGATGCTTCCTATAAAAAGAGAAGCCTTAATCTATTACTCAGCTACTAATAAAATATTTATGGAGGTCTGCTTAGAATGCCCACATTGTATACACTGCTAAAATTCTTAGCAACATTTGAAAGAATACCCAGCCTATATATAGCTACAAAAATTTAAATTTAAAAAAGAAGCAACTAATGCCTTCAGAAGGTCACTGCCAACACCAGGCAGCCCAAATGAATCAAATGAAAGACAAGCACCATCTTTTCCGCAATAGGCAGCCTGGTTCTCTGCTGCATAACTTCAGGAAGTTTTCTCTGATAACCCTATGGGGCTGACTGGGGTCCCCTCTAAATGCGTTCACACACCCTCTACTTCCCTCATCACAGCAATTCGCACTCTGCATGGGAGGCAGCTGGTTACTTGCCTTTCTACCTAACCATCTCGAAGAGACCCAAACCACAGCTACCAGGTATATTCCTGTCTGAACCCAAGATAGCTACATGGATGGACAGACAGACAAGGCTGTGCACATTGAAGGACCCCTTCCAGGTGGTGTGATGTAATGGAAGCCCCACAGCTCCAGTCTGACATGTCTGGTTCACTACCCTACTTAAAATCCCCCACTGTCTCCATCGCTCTGAGAACACCCAACCATGGCCCACAAAGCTCTGTGATCTGGCTCCTGGCCACCTCTCCCGTGGCATCACAGCTCCTCCTCTGCCCCATTCACAGAGCTCCTACCACAACGGCCTCCTTGTCAGTCTGTTCCCTCCGAGTGTCAGCACAGTATCTGGAGCACAGTACACTCTCAGCCAACACTTGTTCGAGAAAGACTAAATCCAGATGACAATGACGAGCTGGGCGACCTTACTCAAAGCCACTTTCTGTCTCAGCTCCCTCCTCTATAAAAATGACATTATCTATCACACAGAGCTATTATCAGTATTAAATAAATTAAGTAATTAGAATGTTTACTGCTGTGCTCAGCACAGCATAAGGACTTAAAACATAGGGATGCTTGTCTCATTTGCCCTTTTCCCTTAAGAGAAACAAGTTCAAGGCCCAAAAAGAATGAGAAGCTGGAAAACTTGGAACCAGCTTACCAGTCCGGAGGAATAAATATCCCCAATATAAAACCCACCAAATGCAATTTAGAAATTAACGTTGACAAGTAAGCCAGAGCACATCGCGGGCTGTAGCTGCCCTGTTCCAGGCCTTGGGACCCAAGTGTTGTGGAAGTGTCTTGATGGGGCTAGGGGATGGCGCTTTCTGACACTGCAGTGGGACAGGAGCCAGTCATTCTGGCTCCCTTCACCCCCACGCCCTAGTAAACACAGTCACGCCTAGAGCC
>NW_022111310.1:25098494-25106322 GCF_000313985.2 Echinops telfairi
CTAGCATTTTGTTTAAGTCTTCTTGGAAGCTCCCCAACCTGTTAGAACACCGTCCACAGAAGGAAAACCATGGCCTCTTGCTGTCCACAATTCAAGTCTAAGAAACAACCCTGCATGCAAGAGAATGCTGCCACTGAGGCTACGCGTGAGGTGTTAAAGGGAGGGGGGCGTTGGAATTACTTTCTGATTTCCATACTCTCAAATCATTCAGGAACCGTCACTAGGCAGACAGCTATTTATAAACAAACAACACTGTCTCAAGAACAGAATGTTAAAATTGAACCGCAAACACTTGAATGCAAGCACTTTATGAAATCAACCCCTTGCAGTCTTTTCAGCCTTGGCTCATGAATACACAATCTTTTGAAAATTAAAACATAAATGAATTTGTATTTCATTGCTTTCACTTAGCATTATATCATAAGCATTTTTCATATTGCTACAGAATTACACTTAATTATCACTTTAAACGACTGCAGGAAATTCTACTAAATTGATTCACAGTCGATTATTTAACTATTTCTCAATGAGCATTTTTGGACTTGGCATAGTCTAGTGGAAAATCCTCAAGCTTCAGAATAAAAACACACTCACGTGATCAAAGGGCTCATGGGATTTGATTCCTTGGTTTGGAGGCTGAGGGCCATGGTTTCATGGGACATCCCAATAACTGGCCTCATAAGTGTGCTTGGTGCTTCTGTTCTGCCTCCCAGGTCGGTGCCGGCACCATGCTCAGAATCTTAAAAGCTTCCAAGTGGCCATCCACGACCCAGTAATTGGACTCTACTCCTGGAAGAGGGGAGTGGGAGTCAGGAACAGGAGGGGGCCATGGAATGTGCGGCTATTTGCCTCCATGAACAACTGCCTCTTGTGTCATCAGACTAAAAGAAAGTTAGATGGGACCCAGCTCCCACCACTGAACATTGCTATCTAAGAGTATATAGAAGAATCCTAAAAAGGAGGGATTTGAAACTCTCACGGAACGCAGACTTTCTGGGGCCCTGGGAGCTGGATGAAGCCCTGAAACGCCTGTGCTGCGGTAACCGTGGAGCCCTTGTGGGGAAGCTGAGTCGGCACCGACTCGATGGCGGCAAGTTTGGTTTTGGTTGGCAGTAATCTTTAAACCTTAAACCAAAACTATCCCCTGACGTGTTAAAAAAACAAATAGTTTAGCTTAACCAGCAAAATCGTCTGCCTCGAGCAGTATGCTCTTATAAGAATTTCCTATGTCTGACTGAATTGACAGCAACAACTCGAATTTCAATAGGAACCTCAGAGGATAGTATGCCTATGGTGATGAAGGAGGAAGACTATGAAATAGAAGGTGAGACTGGTTGCACAACTCAGCAGCATCATCAATGTTATTAAACTATAAGCACAAACCATGGAACTGATGCATAGTTTGCTGTGGATAATCTCAACAAGATAATTTTTCTTAACTGTGTTTAAACTTGGCCTTCTTTCCTGTTTCTTTGTCACATCTAGCTTATGGTCAAGTCATTTAACCTTCCAAATCTCTCTGCTTCCTCTGCACTGCCAAAGGTCTTCATCACAAGCTTGTTGCAAGAAGTCGAAGAGATAATACATGAAAAATACCATTTCCCTTGTTCCCAATCACAGATTATGCAGTCGCAAATGCTTTTCCATACAGTGTTCTCCTTCCACTGGGTTGTTTCCTTAGGATAAAGTTCCCCAAATGGATTACTGGTGTCAAGAGTAATATTATTTTCATGACTATCAAAAGATCTCTTTCCAAAGGACTTTCAAAGGACTGTAAAGCAGTACACTGGCCAGTCCGACATCTGGCCAGGCTTTTGGAGGGCAGGGGCAGGACTTAGAGAGGTAAGACCTCAGAATACTCAGTTCAGTAAGTGGGATGTCATGGGACTACACAGACAGACCCCTGGACTAAACACTTCATGGGCAGCCACAAGGCAACCCTGATGGCACATGATCGACTCTGCCAGGCCCTTGGAGCTGCCAGGCCTGTGTGCAGAGCCGGGAACACACGGATGTAACAGCAACACTCGTTGCCAGCCACAGACACAGTCCTACCACTTCCCCTGGCCTAGTCTGCATCTAAATGGCTCTTGCTCCCTTGCCTTGTTGCCTTATTCTAGCTCATCTCTGGTTTTCCCTTTCTTAGCCTCACTGGACCCTCAAACCCAACACGAAATACCACATGCTCTCTGGATTCTGGCTCCACCTGATTACAAGCTCTCTCCCCCTCTAGCCACCCAATCTCAAATCACTTTAAACAACAAGCACAGCAGCCCCACCAGGCATTGTCCCAACATATACTATTCAGTCCTCCCTACAGCCCTATGTGATAAATATTATATCTCTCCAAACTTAGAGGCTCCATATCTTACAGAGGTCATCGATTCATTCAAATACCTATTCATGACATGCCCATCACCAGTCCAGTGTAGTGCTGGGTACTAAGGGCAGAGTAGAGGAAGCAGATGATAAACAAGTACAAAGAGTCATGAAATTCCCCAATGGAAAACACAGGGTGCTGAGTACTCGCTATAAGGGAGAGTAATGGGGGGGGGGGGGGGGGGTTCCTGGTGATGTAAGTGACAGGCAGCCAGGCTTCTCCCACAAGGTCACTTTGAAGAATGGCATGAAGGTTGGGGCTCCGGTTATGCCGGAGAGGAAGAATGGCCATCGCAGACAGAGGGAGGAGCATGCATGAAGTTTTGAAGCTGGCATGAGCATGGCACAGAGGCGTGAGAACAGTCGCATAGCAGAGGAGCACAGGCACGGGGCGAGGGGTGCATGCTGAGCTTGGAGGACCAGGGAGGGAGGGTGAGATCACACAGTGCAGGGTCATGGGCTATGTCAAGGAGCCGCTATTCTAAGGTCACAGAAACGTCATAGGAGGGTCAGGAGAAACAAACCAAACTGATGAGGCAGACCCAAGGGCCACCTGACTGGAGAAGCAGAATCTTCTGATCAGCGGGAAACAGCGTCATTGAGTGCCCACTATATGCCAGGCATCATGGTGAGTGCTTTCCATTCCAGAACTTACATAGCAACTCTGAGCGGAACATGGCATTAGCTCCATTAGTGACTTAACCCAAGGCTACAGGTGAGTCAGTGGCAGAATCAGGCCTACAACCCAACCTGAGCATTCCTAAAGCCATGGCACATCTACAGACGATGGTGCTTCTAAAAACTTTCGGGCCATACAAATGGGCAGGGGCAAGTGGGCCTATTCTCAACAGTACAGACGCCAGAGAACAAGCCTCTTTACCAAACAAATCATATTTGAACAAATGCTTGAGCCAAGACCAAAGAAGTCCAAGAAATAGAAACAGGGTCCTTACAAGAACATCAGCATGCCAGGAAGGCAGGAATACCACAAGAACAGCAAAGAACCGGATTAGAGAGAAAGCCCGGCGGGTACAGGAAGAGACTATTGTTTTATTCACACCTAACTTAACGGGCTTTCCCACTCCCCTCTAGCGGAAGCCACTAACGACCACAAAGCCTACTGCACAGTACCGTTGCATGTGAGTTATACTTAAAACCTTTGATGCCTGGCTTGTTCCGAGCTCATCCAGTCCATTCACACATGAATGGATAAACAAAACGTGCTCTCTGCATACATGGAATAGTATTCTGCCATAAAGAGGTAGGAAGTTTGAATACATGCTAAAAGCCTAGGTGAACATTGAGAACTTTATACTAAGTGGTTACCAACGATTCAGGGAAGGCAGAGTTGGGGGCTACTGCTCAATGAGCACCTTCTCTGAATGCCCCGAGTCAGATTCAGAGTCCCTCCTGGGCTCTCACAGTGGCCTGTACTTGTCTCTTTCAATATATTATTTTCCAAACCCAGCTCCCCAGCTCGCCTCTGAGCCTCACTGACGGTGAGACCTGTCTGGTATTCATCCATTGCAGTACAGACAGCCTGGCACAGGACCTACATTTGAAATGATATGGATGAATGGAGAAATTTTCTGAGCAAAGCCAGAAGGGACCTATATCTTGTTGAACCGTAGCTAAATACAACTCCTAACATACATACAGGTATCATTCATCTGACACTGAAATATGGGGAATTGTGAGTTTCCTCGTGAAATCACAAGCATTCTGGCCCTCTTTCTAATATGCAAGCTAACATTAACATTAGATGCCATGGGCATTTTCTATCAGCATTCCACAGGAAGACCCAACTACCTCCACATAGAAATCATGCATTTTAGCTCAAACCAAATGAAAAATGTCTGTGACGTACAAAGACCCGAGAAGGGATACACAGAGAACGCTGTGGCCATTTCCATTTCAACCACAGAATTTGCTCTTGGAAATGCTACAATAAAAAGTATTAAGGCCATAAAAACCTAACAGCAGCCAAAGGACCACAGTCATAAAGGGAAAACATAAATCCTAAAAGACACTGGCATGGAAGACTCTCCCTCACCTTCCAGAGAACTGTGTTTAGGTCATCAGGCACACTCCGGGAAAAGGAAGCGAGACTCACATTTGAGAACGGGAAAACGAATCAGAACGACAAATAGAACAATAACCCCCACACACATAAAGTGCGCTGTGTTAGGTATGCATATGTGCTTCACATAGTCAGTCATTTGATCCCCATGGCAGCCCTCTGAGGACCAAGGCGTGCCAGGCCAAAGCCATGGTGTTCTCAATCTCTTCCCACGCAAGTGAAAGCCGGACAGTGAAGGATACCTCTGAAATATGGAGTTGGTGATGAACACTGAAAGTGCCGTAGGCTACTAGAGGAACACGCGAATCTGTCTACAAGGACGTACAGCCAGAATGCTCCTTAGAATGAGCATGGCGAGAATCTGTCTCACAGACTTTGGATGCGTTATCAGGAGACCAGTTCTTGGGAAAGAACATCATTCACGCTTGGTAAAGTACAAGGTCAAGCATCAAGAGGACGAGAAGGACTGACCCAAGGCGGCCACAATGAGCTCAAGCACAGCAGTAACTGGGAGGATGGCGCAGGAACAGGTTGCTTCACTCTGGTGTTGTGAGTTGGAGCCCATTCAAGGCAACTAACAACAACAACCACCAACACCACACTGCTCTGTGAAGAAGATGCCACTACTACCCCCCTTTTAGAGATGAGGAAAGTACAGAGAGGTTAAGTGGCTAGCCCAAGGTCACCCAGCAGTGGGCAAGCAAACAGTCTAGCTTCTATGGCCCTCGGGCAGCCTCCACTGCCTCTGAGAAGAGCTCCTGTTCCTTCACATCTCTACGGGCCAGAGTCGCCTCATATACTTGGATTCGATTCTAAGGCCAAAGGGTAGACAATAAAACATGAAACCAAAATTCTAAGATTCTAAAAAAAAAAGTCTAAGATTCTGTTCACTTTTTTCCATCCAGAAAGAATTTTTGTAAATGCCCTTCAAAAATGAAACAAACACCACTCTATACCTTGTGGAGTTGTTTTAATATGAAAATAAGGTATACAAAGAAAGTAACACTTAAAAATGCCCAGCTCAGACAAGAGCTCAATAAGTGGTAGCTATTATTACTCTTATGATAAAACAGGAACAGCCATTTAATAGTAGAGCACAGTTTAATTATACACGATGTAGAATAATCAAATCTCATTCATTTGAGGCCCCCAGACCCCACAGCATAGATCGAGTTGTACCGCTGAAATTATAACAACTCAAAGCTCAGAAATTACTTGTTTCCATTAGAGATCTGACAAGTCATTTCTTCAATTGGTCACTGGTGGTTTGCAGATAACTATTAGCGGTAATGAGTATTCTAAATTAAATCCAGAGACAGTCCCGCTCTCTTCTGGAAAGACAACGGGGAGAGAGAGACGTAATTGTGCATCGTCCTTCCCTCTCTGTCCTCCACCTTCCCTCAGAGAAATAGCTCCTGTGTCTTGCACAGTATGGATTTCATTTGGTTACAAATGAGGAAGGGTCTAATTCTTCCCATGATAAATGAGAGCGCTGAGCAGGTAACTTGTTAAGGAGAATTTGAATTGGGAAAATAACCTCATTTCCCTACTACTTGACAACAAACCTCCTCTGCTAACAAATGGCAGACGATGCTGGGAGGCCGAATCCATCACCACGCAATGCATTCTCAGACAATCACTACACAGCACAGGGTACAGGCGGCTCACATTGCACTCGCTGGCAGCTGAGATGAAGCCCACAAAATGCAGGAGGAAGCATGGTGGCGGGGGATGAAAAATGACTCTGGAATCATTAAAGGCCTGGACTCAAATCCTAGCTCTGCCACTGAGGTATTCTACGACCTTCAACGAGTCTCTCCTAGACCTAAGAGTCCTTATCTGTGAAATGGGGAAATATAAAGAAGTCCCAAGAGTTGTAGCCAGGATTAAATGGGAGTCATGTGCAATGTGCCCTGCACTCAGTAGGCAAATAGTAGCTATCCTCCACTGTCAGAAATCTGCTAACAACCTCCCCACTGAGACACAAGAAATACACCAAGCTCCCCAAAGATTAGAAACGGTGATGCAGTCAGAACCCATGAGTGGCCAGCTTCTAAAAGGGCTGACTGCCTGGCTGGGTAACAGTCTCACAGAATACCCAGTAGACGAGCCCACCCCCAAACACTGTGTTACTCAGCTAAGGCAGTTCTCAAGAAATGCAGCTCCTCCTGGGACTGGTTGAACCGCACGACAGACACAATTTATTAGGGACAAGAATTTGGTATTACCACTTACATTTTCAAAGTCCTTCATGTTCCGCACTCTGGTGGGAGAAACCGTTTCTTTGGAGACAGCTGGGAGCACTATAAAATGGTCAAAAGACACAGGAAAACGTCAGGAGGTGCAAATTCCCCAACACTCCTACAGAGGAGGGGCCCAGGGAATTAAAAAAGCAAACAACTTCCCACCTGACTCATGCTGTATTTTCTGTCTCCTGTGATTTACTGAACGGAGTCCAAGGAAAGTTCTAAAGCGCTACATTTCAAATATTGACAAATTACTTAAACAAACTGCAATTTACACTGTCAGAGGACAAACCCAGAAGATGGGCTGGGCGTGAGACCGAGTGTAAGGGGCCGGCTCCCTCCTGCCTTCCTGCTTGTCATGTGCTTGGTTTACAGATCTGAGCATCATCTTCGTGTGTCAGTAATTAAAACAAAGCGTGTCTAACTGACTCGAGAGCAGGGTTGGCAATCTTTGCCTTAAAAGGCCAGGCAATGTGAACCTTAGGTACTGCAGGCTCCACCCAAAGCCTCACACCTGCCACAACTATTCAAATCTGCTGTGGAAGGACAATCACAGTCATAGACAACTCATACACAAATAAGAGTAGAAGTGTGTCAATAAAACTTTATTCTACAAGCAGGAACCAGGCCAGGTTAGGCCAGCAGACTTGTCAACCTCTACTTGCGAGTGATTAGAGATATTGTCGATATTCAAAGCTTTCCACAGCCCCCTTAAATCAACAAATATTTATTACATACCTGAGCTCTGCACCAAGCACAAGGTGCTGGTTCACCACTCAAGAGATTTGCCTTGTCCAATGAGCAAGATAGAGACGTAAACAGACCATTATCACTTTGGGGAGTAAATGTGTGTAAAGAGTGAATGAAAGAATTTATTCTTTTAACAAATAAAGCTTCAGTACCAGTCTCTTCAAGTCACCATTCAAGACGTGGTCACAAAAAAATTTTTTTTGAATGTTTTAATGGAATCTCTATTCTCAAGGGAGGAGACAGACCACAGCCAAAGTAATAGGCCCACTATGTATGGTACCCACTGCCATTAAGTCAATTCCAACTCAAAGCAGCCCTGTACCGGATTTCCGCAACTGTAAGATATTTACAGGGACAGATAGCCTCTTCTTTC
>NW_022111310.1:25107578-25109216 GCF_000313985.2 Echinops telfairi
AAATAGGTGACAAGTGGTCTGCTTCTGGATGTTTTGAAAATAACCCAAAGGAACAAATGAAATGGAATGAAATCTGCAAGGCTCATTTCAGGAGAGCAAAGCAAATCAGCCTGGGGAAGAGTCAGAGGAGAGTGGCGGCCTTGAACATCTGACGGAAACGGGGGCAGCAAGCAGCACTCCACGGCCACCTGGTCTCCACCCGCCTGGAGCAAAAGAGAAAGAAGGAGAACTAGAATAAAGGACTATGGAAAGTGTGGCTGAATGCCTCCATGAACAACTGCCTGCTTTTGAGGAACTGGATGATGCTCGTCTGACTGAACATTTTGATCTAAGATTCTATAAAACAATCCTGGTCAAAGGGGGGGGTGCACAACAGAACACCAAATTCTCAGATATTCCAGTTTTCTAAAACCACGGCATCTGAGGAAGCCCTTAAAACTACTGCCCTGAATTATTTATAAACCTTGATCCAAAAATATCCCTTGAAGTGTTCTTAAACTGAAACCATCGTTTAGCTTACCTAATAAAGAATGTCTACCTTGAGCCCCACGCACTCTCAAGATCTACCTGTATGGGATCAAACTGACAACTACTCCTCACTATAGGGCAGGGAGTGAGTCCATGTCCACGGGGAAGAAAGACGGTCAGAATGGCTGCACAGCTTGAAGAGTGCCATCAATGCCAACGAAGTCACTGTGGACATAGTGCTGAATGGGCTATGCTGGCCTGTGTGTATTTTCAACAATGAAATACATTTTTTAAAGTTTTTCTTTTTTCTCTCTCTTCTTTTTAAAAGAAACAGGAAGCAAGCCCCAGGTAGGTGAAGGAGGGAAAGGAAGAGATACAGAGGGTGGCTGGTCATGGTGTTCAGAACCCATTCAGGGGAACCCCCGTGAACGGTGCACATGGGAAAAGGCTCAGGAGCTGGGCAGTGGCAGGCTAAAGGCACACAGGTTTGTTTTCCTGGCCCTCACGCAAGCCATGCTCTGTCACTTCTGTCTGGGAGACGCTCCTCTTATTCCCACCATCTGCATCCTACTCACTCTTCAATTCTCAGTGTTTCAGGAAACGCTTTCCTGACCCACCTCCTCCGTACCACTCATTCTCCCACCAACAGGCACTGAGTAAATCTCTCCCCCACTCCCTGTTACAGAGCCTTAGACTTGTGCACTCATTCATTACTCTGATCACTCCATCTGCTTTGCTCAACTCTGTTCTGTGCTAAACCATAACCTTGTACGGCAGGAACCAAGGTTAAATTCCCAACCCTTAGCCTGGAGCCTGGTATGAAGCAGTTTGTTCACCAGTGTTTAAATTAAAGAGTAGGCCTGTCACTTCCCTGACTGTGGGCATGAAAAACTGAAATCAGGCTTGTTGGATGTTGTATTTAAAGAAAAAGTCAAGAGATTCTGAGGGGAAACTTAAAGGGGGTACATAAAGTTAAGTTCTTCAAAAAATAAATGTTGTGACACTTACCCTGCCTACTCTAAACATTCCATCTTTTTGCATATATCTTCTCTCTTTGGAAATGGGAGCCCTAATGGTACAGTGGTTATGCACTGGGTTGTGATCAGCATGGTCGGCAGTTCAAAACCGCCAGCAGCTCTACAGGAGAAAGACTGGGCTTTCTACTTCCCA
>NW_022111310.1:25109854-25112200 GCF_000313985.2 Echinops telfairi
GAACATGGCAAGTGCCCTGGACAGCCTCCGCACACTGACGTAGATAGCAGACCCCTGGGGCCCCAGCAGTGGGGCCAACAAAACTCCGTGTCTGGCCCCGTGACTATGCAACGTCCACCTCTACAGTCCTTCAGTTCGGTAGACAATAAGTGAATCTCTATGAACCCGGTAGCAAGAAATTAAACTCATGAAGTCTTTGTGTATAGAGGAAACCAATTCCTCCTCGAGTGCAGGCTTTATGAAAAGAGGTAGAGAAGAAAGCAGTACTTACACAACCTACTGAGCACCTACTCTGTGCTCGGCCGAGCTCCAGCCCCAGGCCTCCAAGACACTCGGGGTCTAGTGTCTACTTCCCTTGTTCTGACCCAAGACCATGCCCAGTTCTGTGTACTCACCACCATTTCCCAAAGCAGCACCGGGGGGGACGCCATCCAGGTCCTCTGGTAAATTGGGAACGAGGCCACTAGGAGAGAACATGTGCAGTAAGAGATGAGCTCGTGTTGGAACAGACGCTGTTCAAACTGCCTGAGCCTCCCATGGCAAGCACGGGGCCACTGGCAACGAGGGGCTCACACCTGAACTCACCTGGGAGACGCGCAATGCAGACAAACTCAGGCTTTGGGGTGGTTTTAGCTTTGGGGCTGGGTTCCAACTGGACCACTCCATAGCTGAGAAACCTTCAGAAGGATCATTTATCAAGCCCTACCTACACCAGGTGTTCCGTGTGCTAAATATGGGCTAGCTATACAAGAGCAGAGCCAGACACAAGTTCTTTTTTCTTTTTTTTAAATAAATCATTCTATTTGAGTCCTTGGCATCAGCTCCTCTTTTTTCCTCCCTCTCCCACCCTCATGACCCCTTGATAAATTATAAATTATTATTTTCATATCTTACACCATACACTGTCTCCCTTAACCCACTTTTCTATTGTCTATACTCCTGGCAGGGAGGTATTACACATTGATCATTGCAATCGGTTCCCCCTTTCTCCCACCTTCCTCCTATCTTCATGGTGTCACTACTCCCATTATTGTTCCCGAGGGGTTTATCTGTCCTGGATTCTCTAGCCGATTTGTAAGGTAGAACTGGGATCTTGATAGTGAGGGGAGGGGGGCGGGGGGAATACTAAAAACTAGAGGAATGTTGAGTGTCTCCTTGGTGCTACACTACACCCTGGCTCCTTCCTTGTGACCCTTCTGTGAAGAGATGTCCAATTGTCTAGATGGACTTTGGGTCTCCACTCTGACCCCCTTGTTTGCATTGATATGATTATTTGTTCTGGCTCTTTGGATACCTGATCCCATAAATACCTCATGATCACACAGGCTGGTGTGCTTCTTCTTTGTGGGCTTTGTTGCTTCCCTGCTATATGGTCACTTGTTTAACTTCAAGCCTGTAAGACCCCATATGCTACATCTTCTAATAGTCAGGCACCATCAGTTTTCTTCTCCACATTTGCTTACGTACCCATTTTTACTTCAGCGATTATTTCAGGAAAGTGAGCATCACAGAATGCTAGGTTATTTAAACAAAGTGTTCCTGTGTTGAGTGAGGACTTGAATAGGGGCCCAAGATCCATCTGCTGCCTTGATACTTAACATATAAATATATGTACATAGACCTATATCCCTATGGTTATATATTAATACATCTACATGTATACATGCCTATATTTACACCTCTATACATGTATTTTGCCTCCTAGTTCTTTCCTCTATGTTTCTGACCCTCACTTTCTTACATGAGGATACCACTCTCTACCCGTAAAGCTTGGAGTCCCTGAGTGACACTTGACTCCTAGCTAAAAAGTTAGTCGTTCCAGGCCCCGCAAAGGCACCTGGGAAGACAGGCCTGGAAATCTCCTTCTGAGGGGTCCTGAAAACCCTAATCTGCACACACCTGGTCCCCATGAGTGGGAATAGACTGAATGGCAACTCACAACAGGAAAGATCAAATGAGTTTTTGTATACAAACATCTGGCACATAGGGCACACTTAGTAAATAGTACCTCTTAGTGTTGAGCCATTACTATTACCATACTGTGCTTATCACAACCAATGGTTAGGCTTCTGGGAATCGGGTACCAATTCAGGCATTTTAAGAAAGCCAGAGATGAGCAGAGCATTCACTGATGCATCAAGCTGTGCTGGCTGATTCTACAAATAGGTGCAGTGACGGTCTGGAGACAGTGACAGAGAGCTAAACCAGAACGGATACAAAAGATACTCCTTTGGAAGAAGCACACCAGCCTATGCAACCACGAGGTGTCGAAGGGATCAAGTACAAGGCATCATCAGAACAAGAAATCTTACCATAGTGAATGATGGGGGGAGTGCAGAGTGGAGA
>NW_022111310.1:25113078-25122361 GCF_000313985.2 Echinops telfairi
CTCATGTCGTTAGAACCACCCAATTTCCTGCGTGGCCATGCCCATTCAAAAGAAGGCACAGAGACCCACACAATTTTAGGGGCTTAGGTCAGGTCACATGGCAGTTACGTGTAGAACCAAATCCAGAACGCAGCCCTTTTATGCCTAACCCCCAATAATCGCTTCCATTGCCCCGGGCTATCTATTTGATAGAAAGCTCTTTTCGTGCTTCCAAGCAGGAATTTCTTCTGTCCCGGGGACAATTTTTGCCTGATCATGTAACTCTGGAATTGAAATGGGCCCTCAAGATCAGGACAAATCAAAAAACTGAAAAGATCGTCAAATTCCAACACGAGGGGGGTGGTAAGTCAAATGTAACTGCCACAAAAACAACTGGAAAGCTGAAGTCGCATCTGCTGAAACTCTGGGGGATGTGAAACACGGGCACTAAAGTCACCTGGGATCCTCCCTGGAATCAAGGGGCTAGAAACACAAACAAGGCAACAATGCATAAAATACTACAAAATGATCTCCATGGGGACATGAGAAACGTTTGCCTTTTACATTTTATATAACCCTCAATTTTCTGACAAAAAAAAACATTTGACAAAGTTCATTTTCTTTACTGGAATGGAAAAAAAAAATCCAAGTTCAACCACTCACAACCTTTTGTAAAAGGTGACCCAGAGACCCTTCTGCCTCACGTCAGGTTACTGGCAAAGCTCACAGCCTAAATCGGGGCTCTGCGCTCCCAGTGTGGGGTTCTCGCCACCCTAAGCACTAAAGGACTCCCACGGCTGACAGGGCCTGCCCACAACTCAAGGCAAAGGCAATCACGCGGAAGTAGCTGGAGGGCAAGGCCAAAGAGTTTGGTCTGTAAACAAACTTCCAACAGACAAATACTGATGTCTGGCAAACTCACATTTGGCATCCTAACTTTTTAAAAATAAAAAATAACACCAAGTAATATGAAAGTTCCTACATGGATCCTGCCAAATTTCCACTTGGATTTTACCCCCCACTTGAGCAGTGCCATCCATCCCCGTCCCGCACATCCTAGGCAATTCTAACTATGCTGGAGGGTGCCCATAAGTAACTCCTCCTGCTCCGGCCAGTTACTCTTAACCCTACAGGGCCTCCCGGGGCTCCACTAGAATCCAAACCCACAGTAGCAGAGAGAGCTTAGATGTTTTATCATGCACTGATGGGGAGACTGAGGCCCAGGGAGTGGAAGGGAAACGCTAAGCATGAGTGGTCAGCTTAAGACCAGAGCCCAGTTGCCAGAGCCCTTTCCACTCACTGGCCCTGATTTCTGGGCCGCCCAAAGCCCCTACATGAACGGCAGACATGTGGTAGAGCACATTTCCTCTGGTGCAAAATAAAGGGCAGTAGCAAAGCTACCTGACAGATGTCCACTAAAATCTTGGCTTTGCCTCTTATACCAGATTTGTGACCTTGAGCAAGTAATCTAAATGTTTTGAATCGCAAATTTACTTGACTAAAACAGAGTTAATAATCGTGACTACTTTACATCCAGTCCCACGCTCGGAGCAGTGGCGGCAGCCTCTCTCCCTAATGAAGTAGCTGGTATTTTAAAGTAAGCTCATCTTTTAGATGGGGTCACAGAGGTCCACAAAAGTTAATAAGCTAAAACAAGAAAACAAAAAGCAAGCTGGCCTGATTTCAACCCACTGCTCTTAAGCTCTCTCCCACCCTGGTCTCTCTAATTCTTTCCTCTGATGCCAATGTGGAGACTGTCTCCACTCCGGTACGGAGTTTCAGTCCTGGAAGCCCACAGGGGCAGTTCTTCCCTGTCCTATAGGGGTTCAGTCTGAATCTATAGTCTCAATTTTATTTCTCTACTTCATCTCTCTGGGTCCTAATATACATTGTGATGGCTACACAGAACTCACTGACAAAATTCATTATTAAAAGGTTTACTAAAGATGTTAACTGTAATGTCAGAGAGAAATGCTCAGAACAGTTTCCGGTCTGCTAAGAAATGTCCAAAGGGGCACACCACCCGGTAATAAGCCTTGCTTGAAGGCATTCAGCTCGTTCCAGCAACCCAGCTTCCTGAAGGAAGTGCCCAGAGGCAGCCCACTCCACAAGCCAGCCCCTGCACAGAAGCGCTCAGCTGAACTCGCTCGGTGGGTGGTAAAGTCCATCACGGTTCGTGCTCTGGCCGCCGCTCTTAAGTGTACAGCGGTCGTCTGGACCCAGGAGGTTCGCTGCGCAGGGAGGACTCGCTCCACTTCCGGCTCTTGATGACAAAGAGATGCCCTCCTCCTGCTTCTCAAAGAGCTCATTTTATACACAGCAGGGAAACCTGTTAGCAGTTACTCACAGGTGAATCCTATTGGTATCTTTGTCCACCTTCTTACCAGACCCGTGTAGGAAATGGTTGTTTGGTGGGAGTAAGAGACTTTGGCAAGAACAGCCACATTAAATACCACATTGCCCCTGCAGTGGAGTCGCTAGGAGTTGGAACTGACTCAATGGCGGTGACCTGATGCCAAAGGGGTTGTGGTGAGGGCTTACCAAACCGAGGCAAAGAAGGGCACACAGCCTCCAAGGCAAATCTTTGCTGACCATCTGGTGAGTGAATGAACGGCCCTTTGCATGAGCTGGACCCCACCCCCACCATCTCATCGTGCTCGGCTGCTACCCAGAAAGAGCCGTCTTTTTCTGTGCCTGTGTAGGGCAGCAACATTGTTCATTCATACCGCAAAACACAACAGGGCTGAACGCTCCATTCATAGAGTGGTACGAGAGCCGTGCATGGGAACAGACATCACATTCAGAATACAGTGACACCAATAGGGCATGTTTAGTAGTTGTGAACAATTCGCCTTTCATTGTTATTCATTCTTCATTAAATACGAAAATATGATCTAACTTTGGTAAGGCACATAAATAAATAAATAAATCTTTTTTTTTTTTTTTCCTGCTCCTCCCCCGCATCTTATCCTTCCTAAGAGATGACCACTGTGGTCCATGTGATGGCCGGCCTTCTGGAGCTTAGACTACGTATTTGCACACAAAGACACATAAATGCGATTTCAGGAGTGTGATTCTATAACAGCTCTTCCCCACGTCACAGACCACCTCACTGTGGGACCACCTACAAATCCCTCTGCAGCCGAGGGGCTCATACTGGACAGGACCCACAGAAGGAAATACCGCATTCGCCTTAATTCGTGAACTATTTTCTTTTCTGTTCTATTATGGTTTGGGGAGAGAGGAGATGTGTTTGTTGTTTGTTTATAATTTAATTGCTTTATGCATGTATTATCAGCTAGCATTGAGACAGCAAAACCAAAAAGTTGAACTCATTTTTTTTGCCAGTGAGTTGATGATGACTCTCAGCGACCCTATAGGGCTTCTGAGACTCACTCTCAATGGGAGTAGAAAATCCCATGCTGCTCAAAGCTCACTATCAACTCAAGGGTTTTACAAGCTGGGGGGGGGGGGTTGACTAAGAAGGATCAACAGCACCCTTGGGTCTCGGTGGCTACATTCCTGAAGGTGGACCTGTAATTCCTAGTGGAGGAGGTCTCGTGCCTGCAGGGCTACTGAAGGCCCTCAAGCAGAAAGAAACTCAAGTGGTGGGTCCAAGGATGAGCTCATGCCAGGGGGAGGAGCCATCATGCCTAGAGGCCAGTTGCTCTGCCCTGACTCCTGCTCCACCTGCCAGTAGATCCTGCCAGCAGGAGCAACCATGGCAGCAGCTGGTACAGTGCCTCTCCTCTGGGTTGTCCCAACCCATTGGGATCTCTACTCCACTACACCCTGCTAATCCAGCAGGAGCCTGGAATGTTGGGTTACCTCTCTGCCAGCTCCCCCACCAACCCAGGACTTCCTGCAGCTCCAGCCAGTGGACCCCAAGCAATACACTATGTCTGAGGTATGCCCTCCCCGCCAGTCATTGCGAACTGCCTTCTCCCCACCCAGCACCGCCAGGCACAAAGCCCCCTTTCTTCACATTCTGGCATTCTTTGGCTTGATCTTCCAGAACTCACCACAATCGCAGAGGATCAAATCCATATGCTTGTGGAAAGCCGTACAGGTGCTAATGGAGACACAGCCACGTTACTGGGCACGCCTCAGGGTGTGGTCAACGTGCTTCAGACTGGCTTCCAGTGGCGCCCATGGCCACGACTGCTATTCTACCAAATCCAGGGACCTCAGCAGTTTCTGGATCCTTAAGGCCTAGGAGAAGGCTACTGACAAGGGTCCTTCTATAGGTTCTCCTACCAACAACGGAAGCTTCCAACAGTACAGGGAGTCTGCTTTTCCGAGCATGTCACCCACTACATCACCAGGGCTCCTCTCATTACTCACCAACAAAAAGCAATACCATGGAGTGTGATGCACCAGGATGGCTACACTCAAAAAGAGACAAAAACCAGTGCTGGTGAGGATGTGGAGCAACTAGAGCGCTCCCACACTACTGGTGGGATGTAAAATGAAAAGCTTGACCATTCGACATAAAACTGCCAGGACATTCAGCAATTCAACCCAAGAGACATGGAAACCTATGGCCACACAAAGATTTATCCATGAATGTGTGTTCACAGTAGCATTATTCACAATAGCCAAATGGCCATCAATTGATGGCTGCTCTATGTAGTGTGTCTACAAAAATGGTGTGGAGACCACAGACCACCTCCTCTAACTTCAGAAGGGAGAGGAGAGTCAGGTTCAGCACCAGCCAGAAGCCAGATGCTGAGGAGGAGGTCAGACGCACCCCCTCCCCACAACCTTTTAAGCAATCCTGACACCAGGTCTCTCTCCCATGGCACTCTCTACTTGCTAGCTAGGCTCAAGAATTCACTGCAATGGCCACGCAGAGCTCACGATGATGGGGTTTATTAGGGAAGTAGCCCTTCTTCAGGGCTGGACAGCGCTCTCAGCGGCTCTCCATGGGCCTAGCTCCTCTCCACAGGCCTGGCTCCTCTCCACGGAGGACAGGCCCCCATCAGATGAGAGGGCAGGTTCCTCTGAGGCCCCTCAGGGCCTGGCCTATCCCCTGCTGGGTACACTGATCCAAAGCTCCTGAGCTCTACCCAGAGGCACCCCCTCCACCAGTACGTCTAACAGCCAGCAGTCACTCAGTGAACTCGCTCCATGGGTCCCAGCACCCCTCGCTCCATGTGCTGGGAAGCCCATAAGCCATCTCATGCCAGGTACCTTGGTCTGCTGCGAGGGCGTTTCTGCCACACTCACCACAGCTTCTCACCATCTCGTACCTTTTCTGGGGTTACAGCTTTCTGTCTTCTGGGTGGACCCAAAAAGTCTAAGCGCAAGGGCCCCAGATCCACTCCTGGTTCTTCTTTCCTGATGGTAGTGAGATCACCTCTCTGCTCTAGGATTGACTCTTAAACCAAGCAGGATGGCAAAACTGACCAATCCCTTAGTTAGGGTTCCATATACTGGTTATCTTTCTTGCCTGGTCCCACCCCACCATATCTGCATGATGAACAATGATATCCAATCCCCTTGGTAAGTCACAAGCAACTTACTGTATAGTCCCACCCAATCATTTTGTGGGAGTGACAAGACTATGGGTGTGGACAAGTAGATGCACGGGGAGTAACTGCAAATGGATAAGGGGGTTTCTTTTTTAAATGAAAGTGTTCTAAAACTCGATTAGGGGGATGGTTGTATAATACTGTAACTGCACTCAAAGCCACAGAACAGCACACTGTAAGTAAACTCTCAGCACACTTCATGGCATGCACAGGACAGCTCAGTAAAACTGGTTTTAAAAAAAGCATGGATAGATTTTTTTTCATGTTGCTAAATATGTTCCAGAAAGACTGTACCCATTTATACTTTATGCACTTTCTAGCAGGGATTACAAAGCAGCATTTCAATATTAAATAGAGTCTACTTTTACATGGTATTCATTATCTTTTCAAACATCAGAGTCTGAATAAAACTAACTCATTCAACAAGTATTCGCTGAACCTCAACTATGTGCCACACATGGTTCGAGGTGAGCCACACATGGTTCGAGGTGAGAGGTATCGTGGGAAAGATGCTGTATACTCCCCACCCTCCAGACTTACACTGGTGATGGGGAGGGAGCTCTCCCTCAGACCTCACACCACCACCAAGCCTCCACCAGCCACTCCACCTTTCCCAGCCTCCTTCTACAAACGTGCACAAAGATACTCTTTGCCTAAGAAAGTGCAAACTGTGCTTCCTGGAAAACATTTCTTGCTGGTCTACCGCTAACCAGATAGCAAGTCTTCAGTGAGTCCTTATTCTGTACTGGTCAGGCTAAAGGAATGCACGCAGAGGAAGGCTCTTAAGCATGAAAACAAAGTGCTATCCTCGGTGCTGGGGGCACAGACGGTTCTGTCTGGAAAACATTGCGACTCAGTTATATTCTAACAAAAACAGCTAATGTTTAACACACATACACACACTCAGAAGGTGTCAGGCATTTCATACAAAAACCAAACCGTCTTGTCATTCAGTCGATGCCAACTCACAGCGACCCTATAGGGCAGGGTAGAACTGCCCCTGTGAGTTTCCAAGACTCTAAACCTTGACGGGAGTTGAAAGCCCCCTCTTTCTCCCACAGAGCAGCTATTGATTTCAAACTGCTGACCTTGCAGATCACAGCCCCACATGTTCACTGCGACACCACCAGGCTCCTACTTTATACGAGGGGCTTCAGAAAGTCTGTGGAAACTTTTCATTATCTTTCAACTCCATTTGTCAAACATTTTGAAGCCCCCTCACACAATTTCACTTAAGCCCCTGGCCTACCCAATAAAGTAGGTACTATTACAGAAGAGAAACTGAGGATCAGAAAGGGTAGGTGAGTTACTCAAAGCATCCCATCTAGTGACTGGCAGAGCACTGATTCAGCAATGACCAAGCTCCTTCCACAGCACTAGGCAGGACGTAATAACGAGGTGAGGACCACACACACACTCCCACCCCACCTGGGACAAACCTTCATAGGGCTAGAGCTCTTTGGGGCACCCACAGGTGATCAGGTTTAGGCAGAATGATGCACAGTGACCTAACACAACACAAGTCTGAAAACAAATGGGCTCCGAATTTGTCTTCAAAACTGGGGCTTAGCAATTATCAATCAGAGGATGCTCAGAAAGTTGCATATTAAATATTTTTAAATGATTTTATCCTAGAGATTTCTCTCTTCCACTGTGATCACCCAGTAGAGATCCTGTCTCTCTCAGGCATATCTGCCACTCTTTAAGAATCAGCTTAAGTGTTACCAGTTCTGTGAAATCCACCTGAATCCTCAGTCCAGATTGGTCCTGAGGACATGGTATTAAGAGGCAGCTTTGAAGGCATTACATTTGGGTTTAAGTCCTGGCTCAACCGTGTACTTTTTATGCAATCCCAGGGCTCACTACTCCTCTTAGCCTCGGCATGCTGACATGCATGGTCACCTCAGAGGGGCACTGTTGACTCAGATTCAACAAGTACTTCCTGAGCCCCTACCACGTGCCGGGGTCTAGATTAGGAGTAGGGGTGCCAAGACTAGCAAAACGCAGCCCCTGTTCTCAAATGGGCCATGGGGCAATGGAGAGGACAGACCACTAACAGATGATCCATGCTGTCCAGCACAGACTCCACCAGCCACATGTAGCCACTGAGGACTTGAGAGGCCATCAGTCCAAACTAGTAAGTACTAGAAGTGTAAAATATATATTGCATTTCAAAGGCTTACTCAGACAAAAAGAATGTGAAAGATTTCATTGATTTTTTTTCTATTGATTTCAAGTTAGAGTAATATATAACTACACAGGATTAAATAAAATAGATTAAAATTCATGTCATGTTTCTTTTTTAATGGCTACTAGAAAATTTTTAATTCCATATATGAGACCCATACATTTCTATTCGACAGTACGGATCAATAAAATTCTGTAAAGCATTAAGTAAGTCTGCTGCACATGACCTCTTCAGAGTACTGACGGGGCCAGATTGGGAAAGCCTTGGCTTCCGGACCCTCAGAGCAACAGACAGACAGTGAGGGTCAGTGCAGGGGTGGAGGGGATCATTGCCAGACATGGTTCTGGGCATGAGAAAAGGGAAGGTAGGGCATGATCTGGTCAGTTGAGTACTACTCTGGGTTACTCCCTGTTAGAGTCCCCGTAATCCTTACATGAACCCTTGGCTTTACAGCAACACCGTTTTACAGATGATGCAAACTGAGGTTCAGAGTATGAACCCTACCCAGGATTACAGGGCTAAGAGTGGCAGAACTGGGGTGCCTGACCAGGAGCACAGTAAGGAGAGGGCTTGTCTGAGCGAATAATGATGGGCTTTATTCTAAAAGCAAAGAGAAGCATTATCAAACGTAAAGCATTTACATTTTCAAAGGCTTTCAAGCTGTAGTATAAATGATTATTGGAGGTGTGAAGGCTCGGCAATCCAAGTGAGAGGTAATTACCCACTAGGTTGGGGCTGTGATAGAAAAATGGAGAATAAACTGCCAAAAAGATCTCAGTAGGCTGAGCTGCACAGGGCCTTGCTCAGTGCCTGACACACAGCAGGCTCTCAGTGGACAGAACACAGGCGCTCCTCATTTTATTGCGCTTCGCAAATAAGGGATCTTTGACCAACGGAAGCTCTACGCAAGCCAGTGTGGAGCAAATCTACCGGTACAATTTCTCCAACAGCATGCGCCCACTATCACGTCTCTGTGCCGCATTTCAGCAATTCTCACAAAATTTCAAAGGTTTCATAATGCTGTTACACACAATAGACTACATTATAGTACAAACATAATTTTCAAATGCAGCGGGAAAGCAAAAAGTTCGTGGGCCTCATTTTATGGGGTGATGTGCCTTATTGTGGTGGTCTAGAATCCAACCTGCAGTGTTTCCAAGGTATGCAGAAAATCCTATGTCCCGAATTGACCGAGACTGAACCTGTTTACACCAGTTGTCCCGCCATGAAAATGAACAGTGCTGTCTTTCTCTCTTAAAAGCTTACTGGCTTGCATAATAAATTATATGGTCATCTTTCCATTGGGGTTTGTTGACTATAAGAAAGGGCCTGTCAGGAATTAGATCAGCTGTTAACTAAAAGAGGCCAGTGGTTTGAACCCACCAGCCACTCCATGGGAAAAAGATGGCAGCTTTGAGAAGTGTTTATTGCCTGAGGAACCCTATCGAGCAGTTCCACTGTCCCATAGGGTCGCAAGGAGTCAGTCAGAATCAACTGACAGCAGCGGGTGGGAGCAGCGCAGAATTCGCTCTGCATGTTCTTGCTCAGGCACTCCTCCATTTCCCGCTCCCCATTCTCCAAC
>NW_022111310.1:25124254-25126126 GCF_000313985.2 Echinops telfairi
GCTTTTTTCGCCTTGAATAGAAACAGATAATCCGATGTAGCCTCACGTTAGAAAAGCCTTACATGTGGACAACAGAAAAGTGGGTAAGATATGACAAAATAATTAAATTATCAAGGGTTTATGAGGGAGAGGGGAGCAGAAAGGGCGGGGGGGAAATGAGCTGATACCACGGCTCAAGTAGAAAGCAAAGGTTTTGAGAATGATGATGGCAACAAATTACAAATGTGCTTGACACCATGGATGGATGGATGGATTGTGATAAGAGTTGTACGAGCCCCCAATAAAATGGTTTAAGAAAAAAAAGCAAAGTCTTACGTGTGAAATCCCAAATCAAACAGTAATTTGCAAGCTTTCTTTGAAGCAAATCAACTCATCCCTCTGAGCCAAATAAAGAGCGCTGGTGGCAAAATGTGTTAGACAGCTGTCTAAAGATTTAAAACCTCAAAATCCCAAAGGGGCAGTTCCACTTTGTCGTCTACGAGTCTGAATGGACTGGAGAGCTGTGAGTTTTTGGTGTGAGCCAAATGGTCGGCCACATTCCAATTCCCCAACCTAGTGATGTTTTTGTTGTCGTTAGGGGTCAGAAGCACTTAAGATCAGTAGGCTGAGGCTCAAAAGGAGGAAATAACTCGGCCAAAGTCAATACACTCGGATCTGTCAACGGGAACCAAATCCTCAGGCCCTACTGACTACATCAGGACTCTTCATAAACCTGGCTGCCGTGGTTCCGGGACATGCGTCCAATGGAAGGTTTTCAGTAAGAATAAGCAGGGAGCCAAACTTACAGAGATAGAAGTACTTTGCAAGGGGAGAGATGAAAAGTTTCATCGGATAGAGAAACATCTTGGAAGGGGAGGTGTGAAGGGCTTAAGGCAACACAGTTCTCTCCAAACAAGGAAAGGGAAAGGATTTTCAGGAAGGTAATGCTGAAAAGACACCATGCCTCTTTATGAAAGGGGGTAGAAAATTCTGGCAATTGAGCCCACAAGGATGGAATTATGGTAATTGGGGACACACTCAACAGATGGTCCACTTGGTGACTGCACAAAGGCTATCCTCAATTATCATCATTCAGGGACGATCCTTTTGTGCCCAGCAACAAGTTCCTCGGTTCAAATCCTCTACCAAGTGTTTTTTGCTTTGGAGCTCAACTCAAGGCCCCAAGTGTCTAGTCTACTCCTTCCGTGTGTCTAATCTGAGCTGGCCAAATGCTGAATTCTGAAGACCAAGAAGTGGAACTAAAAAATACGTTGTTCTTCCAAGGGGGACTGAAATTGAACATGACTCCAGCTAGTTTAATAGGCAGCAAGTTTAAAGTGAACTCGGTGTAGGGAGTGATGGAGCCTCTATGTGTTGGCCTGGGGAAATTCCTCACAGTCATCTTGCACATGAGCTAGCCAAGTGAAGAATCCACCTTCTTTCCAAGCCTGGCTCAACCTTTTACACAAGACAGGCCCTCAAAAGTTCAAGGAAAAATGGAATTGAAGCATAATACAATTTTTCCCATGAACCATGCGAAGCCCCACTAGGAGTGACCACCAAACACCTAGATCATTTGGCAGTGCCTGGCCAGCAAAACCATTGAAAAAGAGGGGTAGCTGGATGGATTCCCTGCACAATGAAGAAGTCTCCTGATGGCCTCCATTTCCCCATTCTTCAAATGAAGTGTCACTTTCCAAGAGGAGCCCTGGTGGCCGCATAGTGGTTGTGAGCTTCAAGGTCAACAGTTCAAACCCACCATCTGCTCCATGAGAGAAAGAAGGGGCATTCTATTCCCCTAAAGAGTTAGAGTTACAGAAACTCACAGGGGCGGTCCTACCCTGTCCCATGGAATCCCTCTGAGTCGGAACCGATTGATGGCAGTGGAGGATT
>NW_022111310.1:25126454-25138753 GCF_000313985.2 Echinops telfairi
ACAGTTCGCCCCACCAGCTGGTCTTCAGGAACATGAAGCTGTCTGCTCACGTAAAACGTGGCAGCCTCAGAAACCTTGCAGAGGGTTGCTATGAGTCAGAATCAACTCGATGGCACTAGGTTTTCTAAAAGAGGCCTAATCCTTTTATCAAAACCAAGGCCCTCTCCTTTATGTTCTTAGCACCCCCAATGTCTCCTTTGGAACATTTACCACATGCTAAACTGGAAGCTCCGTGAGAGCGGGAACTGTGCTCTGATTTATTCAGGGCCACATCCCCACCCCAGGCGCTGGGCCCCTCCCCCAGTCATTCACTCACCACCAGTGCGCAGACCCTAACTCAAATCAGGCTTTTACGACAGAGCACACCACAGGTTATCTTTTTGTTTATTTCTTTTTTTAAAAAAAAACCTATTATTGGCACATAACCCACAAATTATACAATTCAGTAGTTCAGTCATATCAAGAAAAGTTGTGCAACCACTGCCAGATTCCATTTCAGAGCCTTTTCTTTTTTCTCGTGCTCCTTGTTATTAGCTCATCGTTTCCCGCAGCCTCCCCGTCATACCCACAAAACCATGAATCCACTTGCATCTCTAGAGAGGGGCCATTCTGGATTTCATATACAGAAAAACATTCCCCAAAAAACAACACACAACAACAAACTAAAATAGAAAAACCTCCATCAAAAAGAAAGTAGAAAATATGAAAGGCTAGAACAAATTTAAAATGGGTCAAATGGGAGATCAAATGATATGGGTCATAAAGGGAGATCAAATTTTAAATGGGTCAAAAGGGAGATCAATGATAAAGTATCAAATTTTAACCTAACCACATCTGTAATAATCCACCTTCCAATGCATGATAGCAAGTCTGTTCATATTCCTGGTCTATGGTCAGAGGGAATACACCAGACTTAATGAAGGTGTATTTCCACTTCATTTTGTTTTATTTAAACTGAAACAGGTTTTTAAATGGGTTAAAAGGGAGATCAAATGATAAGATATTACATTTTAACATAACTTCATCTACTATAATCAACTTTACAATGCTTTCCCAACATGTTTTTTAATGTATGTTAAATGAATGAAGAGTCAATCACTCTGAAAAATGGAACTAATACTTATCCTACAATATTTTTTTTCTTTTTTGGCAGGGGTGGGGGGAGTGAGAGAGACCTGAATACCACCTTGTAGATATCAATTAATAATAATCAATATTCATTCATTCTTGATCTCTCTCTCTCTTTCTTACTCTCTCACTCTCACCCTCTCTCTTGTTGAGGCCCGCAAGGCCCATAGTTCTGCACCTGATTGCCCCCAGATATTCAACCACTCCGGGATCAGCAAAAAGATAAAACTCAAAGACGAACCGACACGGCCTATGCCCTTGACTTCCGAGTAGGGCTGACCTTGATGCCCTGGAAGGGCCACTCCTTGCCAGTGTTACGTTGCACAGATGTCATCCGTATTCCTACAGCAGGGCAGCTGGGCTCTCGAGATCAGGCCGTAGCTCTGCCGAAGGCTCTCTGAGGTCTTTGACAGTCCACTGCTCTTGGAGCCTCGGTGTCTACATCTTTAGAATGTAAAGGGTTGGTATGGGATGGACCACTTAGGACCTCACATCTCTGAAGGTTAGTTCTCTGAGTCTATGTCAAAGCAACTAATGCAAAGCCAGGGTTCAGTCATGGTTCCGTGGTGGAATTCTTGCCTTCTCTCTGGGAGACCCACGTTCTGTTCCTAGCCAATGCACCTCATGTGCCGCTATCACCTGTCTGTCATTGGGCTTGTGTGTTACGATGATGCTGAACAGACTAAGAGGGACTAGATAGAGAGGTCTGGAGATCTACTTGTAAAAATAGGCCAGTGGGGGTTGGGGGGGAGAAACCCTATGGATCCTATTGACGCCTCAGTGAAACACTATAAAATAAATAAACAGTAAGTACATAAGATGTTTTTCTATCTGTTTTTTAAAACACCCCTATGGATCACAGTGGTTTGGTCTGCAATGGACTATGGGGACGATGCAGGGGCAGGCAGCGGCTCATTCCTCTGTGAATGGAGTCATCATGAAGTGGGGCCTCCTCACCAGCAAGCTCTGTGAGCCAGTGCTGCTCTGCTGAGGGAGGCTGAGGACACAACTCATCTCTTCTCAAATGAAGGAACTTCCTGGACATAAACAGGGATGGGGGGTGGGGGGAGAGTGGGGATGACGCCCAGGACCTGGAGGTTCAGAACCACAGTCTGGTCATATCAACATCAGTTGGCACAACATAGCCCACAAAGTGTATATGCCACTTTGGTGAGCACTGACAGGGATCTTAAAAGCTCGTGAGCAGCCATCACGAGGCAACCATGGGTCTCTCCCTATTTGTAAGAAAGAATAAAGACAACTGGAAACATATGAAAGCTCTCAAGAAAGGAAACAAGTAAGAGAAGGGAAGCATTCTTAGCTCCTGCGTGGAGCCCAGGTGGCAGTGTTGGGTAAGATGATGGTTCAAGCCCAGCCGTCCATGGAAAGATGAGGCTGGCTCCTCCCATAGACTAACAGCCTCAGCTAGGGCAGCCACGCGTCGGAATCGACTCGATGGCAGGAAGTTTGGTTTGGGGTGTATAAGTTGGAATCAGTTCAAGGGCAGTGGGTTTGAAGGCTACATGCCACATTCCATTCAACCCACAGAACAAACCTCAAGGGTAGGGAACCACCATGATCCCCACTTACGGCTGAGAAGGCTGAAGCTCACAGAGGGAAAAATAGCATCTTCAAGGTCCAACTCCTGGCAAGTGGCAGAGCCTCGATTTGAAGGCAGGTGTCTCCAAGCTCCAAGACTCTAATCCTTTCAGGAAGCCTTACCTTCGCTATGTGTTTGCTTTTCCTCCACTTTAGAATTCCATTTGAAAAGGTGAGGTCTACATGCAGACAATAAATACTATTGGAGCAGGGGTAGTCATCGGACTGGACTTGGGCAACTGCTTCAAACTGGCTAAGGGATTCCATCTTGGTGTGGGCAGTGTGACTGCCTGACTAGACCTCTGGAATCCAAGTCTGAGGCTGGAAACTCCTCCAGATTACCCTGTGCCCTGTGGGCCCCTCCCCGCGCTAGACCTTGGAGTCCGCATGCTTCAAATGAGGAAGGCAATGCTGAGCCCACTTGGCTGCATGATCTAATTAGATACCTTGGAGATTATAAACGCGGGGGTGGGGGTCAGGGAAGCCCGGAGGAGTTCTCATGATTAATCCACTGCTCCATTCAGTAAATGGTCATTTCCCCGGACTGTGATGACTAAGCCCTTCAGTGAAACTGGAAACCAAAAATAGAATCATTTCACAAAGGGTAGGCTATTGGGGACGTTGTTTTTCCTGCTGTTACAGTAGTTTCAGGGTCAGGCACAGAGAGAGCTTTGCGCCGTCTCTGTCTCCCCATGGTCTGTCTGTCTGCCAAGCCTGGAGGTGGAGTCACTACCACCAGCTGCTTGTGCTCTCTGGAGCCATCTCCTTGACGACAGCTACTCAGCCACAATGCCCGGGTTATTATTTCCCTAGGCAAGGTCATGTCCAGTGGCTTGGAGGAAGTAGTTTGCAGCCGGGTGTTTCTTCTTAGGATAGAACTCTTCCGAAGTGGTAGCAGTGCAGGACACCGGAGCTGGCATGATGAACAGAAATCAGTTTTTATAGGGCGTATTCACATGGATGCTTTGTGCAATTTCATTTTACTCGCGGGATACTGTGCTGATTGGGAATGATTTCCCTCCATCTACTGATGAGGAAGCTAAGGCTCAGAGAGGGAAAGTGATTTTTCCAAGGCCACACTTCTTTGTGTTTCTTATTTTTCATTTAGAAATCATTTTAAACATAAAAAAAGGTTGCAAAAAAGAGTGTGTATCCACGTGGGTATTGACCTTCGCCTCAACTATCCGTGGATGCAGCGGAACATACAGGGGTCTTGGGCATGAACAGACACCTTGAGGGAATGCCCCACTGGGCCGGGAGGCCTCAGATCCATAGTCTCTGGCAATTCCAAGGTCAAACAGCATAATAGTCCACAAAGGTATATCCTACGTTGGTGGGATCCGAAAAGCTCGTGAGCAGCCAGCTATGGTGTAACCATTGCTCTTTCCCTGTCTGTAAGGAAGAAGAATAATGAGCACTGAAGACACATGAAGCACAGTTGACACAATTGAGGCACATTGAACAATTGGTTCAATGGCTTCGATGGACAACACAAACATCAATCTCCACAACCCTGAGACCAGAAGAACTAGATAGGGCCCAGCTACCCCCAACGACTGCTCTGGAAACGATCCCATTAGAAGGTCCTGAATAGAATGAGAAAAAGATATGATGCACAACACAAAATCATGAAGGAGACCAGACTTGCTGGTCAGATACAGACTGGTGGAACCCTGGAAACTATAGTCCGTGGTCGCTCTGTGGGACTGCAACTGGCCTTTCACATCTTGCTCAATTTTCTGAAAGCAATCGACAGGTCTGTAAGAGGGACAATGCAACTACGATGTGTGCACAACTTAGAAGTGAGTGTTTGGGATCGAGTAGTAGCATTTACCCAAGGACAAAGTTCAGAAAGGTTAGGAACAAGGGAGGGATGGAGATAGAGACAGGAGGGAGGTGGGCTGCATTGAGAGGAGTGCAGTGAATACTGTGAAATAGAAAGTAGCTGAACCATTCAATGTAAAACGAAAGATCTTTGTAAACCTTCATCCAATTCACATTTAAAAGGGTTTGTTCTCTTTTGTTTGTAAGAGTACAGAGAATTCCTTTCATCCAGTTTCCCTATAGTACAATTGCCCCAAACAGGAAATTCCCCATGGTACAATTGCCAAAAAAAGCCCCAACAGTAAATAGAAATACAGTTCTATTTACTAATCTAGAGACCTAGTTTCAATTTCCTCAGTTTTACACAAATGCATTTTTCTAGTCCACAATCTGACCTAGATTCTACATTGTATTGACTTATTATTTCTCCTTAAACAAAACCAACCAAACCCATTACCCTCAAGTCTGTTCTGACTTATAACCACCCTGCATAGGTGTTCTGAGTCTCTAGTTCTTTATAGGAACAGACAGCCTCTTCTTTCTCCCTGACAGTGGCTGGCGGATTTGAACCTCGAAGTTAGCAGCTCATCATTTTCCCAACGGCTCTACAAGCACTCTTTTCTCTTTACCTGCCTCCAAATCTGGAACATTGACTTTATTTATGTCTTTCATTGCATTGACACTCATGAAAAGTTCTTGACAGTTAGCTGATAGAATGTCTCTTATGATTGAGTTCTAAGATGTTTCCTCATGATTAAGTTCCAGTTATGCACAATTCAGGTTTCAGTGAGAATGGCACTGGAGTGATCGATGTTACCCCCTCTTGAGGGCATTACATCTGGGGGTGCATGATGTTAATACGTCTCAGAAATTGATGATTTTTACACTGATTTCTTGTCTACAGTAGTGATTGCAAGCTTCTCCACTGAAAATTAATATTTTTCCATTTGTAATTAATAAGAACTTTGTGGGGATAGATATACTTTGAGACAGTACAACTATCTTGTTTGGGGGTCATAGTTTTACCTACTAATTTTAGCATCCATTGATAATTCATGCCAGAGATAATTATTACAGTGGTGTTTGCCAAGTGATGGCATTTTCCCCATACTTTTTGTGTTTGTGCATTCAAATATTTTCAATATCGGTCTAGATGAATGGATATTTGTTTTATTCTATGGAATATTCTATGGAATTTAGTGTTATAAGGTTTTTTTGTTATTGTTGCACAAATTATCCCAGGTTTAGCTAAGCCATACTCAAAAAATAGTTCAAACCCAGATCTGTCTGGTTGCAAAGTCATCAGTCTGTCTTTCTGCCACACCATGTTGTCTAACTTCAGACCCTGGTCTAGTGCTTCAACCCCTCCAGGACACTTAATGACATGGCTCAATGGCAATGCATTTGGTTTGGTTGGTAATCTTCCTCCTCCTGAGCTCCAGTGCTGTCCTGGCCATCCCTTGGGCTGCTAACTGCAAGGTCAGCAGTTGGAAACCACCAGCCGAGGGCGAAAGAAGAGGCTTTCTTCTCCCTTCAAAAGTTACAGTCTCGGAAATCCACAGACAGTTCTGCCCTGCCTTATAGGGTCACTATAAGTAGGAATCAATTTTTTGTTTTGTTTTTTTTGTCTTGTTTTTTTGAGAATCGTCATCATCAGAAGTCCTTGTTAGAAACCACTTCTCAGTTAGTGCCCTTTGGCTTCTACACAGCATAGTGGGTCAGCACCCCAGCAATGCCTTCTAGGCTTGTCATCAAATGTAGAGCTCTGCACATAGTAGGCCAGTTTGTCAAATTGACTCCAAGATGGGGAAAGAAATGAGGACTATCTCAAATCCAAAGAATAGCCTGTGAGAGCTCTGGCTATAAGCCCACTGCCGGGGCGCGCATTCTGAAGCGTGGTGCCCCTGCTGAGCACAGAAGAGCCGCTCTGCTGGGTGGGTGAGGCTGGGCATCTGGACAGAGGCAGATTGGCGTATCTTCTCCTGCAGAACAACTGTTGAAATCCAACCAACGACCTTCAATTCAACAGCCAAGCCCTTGAACCATTCAGGTCACAGCCCAATGTATAAGCAGGATGCCACCAGGGTACCTGGGTTGGAAACCAGAGCTCCTTTTATGTGGCAGTAGAGCAGTGGTTCTCTGCCTTCCTCATGCAGCCACCCTTTCATACAGTTCCTCATGTTGTGGTGACCCCCAACCATAAAATTATTTTCATTGCTACTTCATCACTGTCATTTTGCTACTGCTGTGAATCAGGCGATCCCTGTGAAATGGTCATTTGAACCCCAAAGGGATCTCGACCCACAGGTTCAGAACTGCTCCTGTAGAGGGTAGCAAACATAAGCAAGACAGGTCCTTTAACTTGCCATTTCAACTTTCTGGGCTGCTTCTGCCCTGTGTAAACTAAGGGCATTAGGCTGCAGCACTGAGGCCTCCGTCGCCGCTGACACGCCGTGAATAACTCAGATTAGCTACCGCATATTTCTATGGGCGAGGCACTCGGTAAAAGGTTAAGTACTGCAGAGTAAGCTCTCAAGTAGCCTTATGAAATGGGGCTGGTGGTACTCCCATTGTGCAGTTGTCAAGAATGCGACTTAGAAAGGAGAAGGCTCGGCCTAGTTAGACAGTGGCAGAGTGGTACAGCTGCACGTGAAGCCGGAGCTTCTAAAGCCCATGCACCATCGTGAAGCCATCAGGGATCTCTTTGAATTACTGGTATCCTTGTTCTCATGAAGGTGGTTAAAATGTATACAACTAATTGTCAAACAAAGTAAACTACCTTATATACTTTGCTAATGCAAGAAAAATGAAAATCAGGTTCTAAGTTCACACAGAGAAGGATCAAATTCTTTGTATAGCAGGAATGGAGAAAGACATACTACAGGTGTGTTAGTCTGGGTAGACTAGAGAAACAAATTCATTGACACTCATACATGCGTAAGAGAGAACTTTATTTCAAAGAGTAATTGTATATTAAGGAAAACAAAGTAAACACCCCACCCCAGTCCAGATCAAGCCCACAAGTCTGATATTAGCTATATATCCAATACTAGTCTATAAATTCCTCTTCAGAATCACACAACACATGCAATGATGCTGAATGCAGGAAGATCACAGGCCAGTGGGTGGAAAGTCTTGTGGATCCAGTAGTAGTGGAAGCATCTCAGTGCTGGCCTGGGTCTCCATGTGGCTTCTCCAGCTCCAGGGCTCTCTCTCCATCAGCATAGCTCCATGTGACTTGTCAACAGGAATATCTCTCAGGGAGAGTGTGTGTCCCTCTTCCAGGGAGGAAGACAGGAGTTCCCAGAATCCTCAGGAAAAGTCCGTGCCCACACCAAGGCCTCATTGGCTATGACCTGATTGATTGACAGGCTAGACTCCACCCCTTCCCTCAAGTTGACAATACATTATGTAACTGCCACAACAGGTAATATCTATGGCCTGCAATAATGATGATAATAATAATAATCAAGATAGAGTGCTATAAGTACCATATGTGCACTAAACTCAAACAACAAAGTTGAGTTAATTGCACAACATTGAATTAACTCCACCTCATAGTGACCCTACAGGACAGGGTAACACTGACCATTAGGCTTCCAAAGCTGTAAAGCTTTCTGATAGCAGACTGGCACATCTTTCTCTTGCACATATGCACCACTCTCTCCCCCTTTTTAAGGTCACCAAAAATAAAGGATAATCACTATTTAATGAACATTGTTGAGAAAGCCTGTTTCACATTACCCACCCCTAATCCTACCTCCTGGCAGCTCAGTGAGACCAGCCAGGGCCTTGACCCTTATTTTATCGAGGACACAGAGCTGCTGTACCAAAAGGATCAAGCGGATGTGCGCCCATTTCAGGAAGGAGCATATGAGCAAGACCTGATGGTCTTGAAGAAAGAAGTCCAAGCTGCACTGAAGGCATTGGCCAAAAAAAAAAAAACCTCCAGGAATTGACAGAATACCAATTGAAATGTTTCAACAAACAAATGCATCCCTGGAAGCCTCCCAGGGAATCTTAAACTTTCCCCACTCCCAACCCCCCTTGGGCCCAGAAATTTGCAACATGGGCAAACACTGCCAGAAACACCTTGGATTCATCCCGCATTTGATTTTGAATTCATTTTTGGTCATTGCACCTTGTCAAATTGCAACGTTGCCTTTTACTGTTGGCAAACTTATTTGAGACCCCGGCATTGAGTTAGGCAGCCCCCTCATTTTAAGAGGCTTGCATTGGAAGACAGCTACTCAGCGCAAAGCTGGCTTCTAGGAGGGAGAGGCTAAGGAGGCCCAAAGGTCCAGCCTTTTCACGCTGCTGTTCCCCTCCGTCGTCTCCAGCATTCACGGCTCCTTCTCCCGCAATCCATTGCCTCTGGTCTGTGGGTTCTCCTGCAGTGTCTCAGAACGCCTATCCCTACTGACAGTTAAATGGCTTATTCGGAAAATAACGGGGTACAATTCAGGATCAGGAACATCTCAGAAGTAACACGAACAACCCCGGAGACAATTCTTAATCAGGATAACTGCTTCTCACTCTCTGCTGTGGAGTCCTGCTCAGGGACTGTCAGAGAAGTGTTCCAACTCTTAGCTCTGTGACTTGGCAGTCCCCATCACAACTGTCTCAAACAGTTCCCATTTGGCTCTGTGTTCAGTCTAGTTAGTGCTGTGCTTCTGTTTCTCATCTTCCACCTAACATCTTCTCTCTGACTCCTGAGTCTCAGAGGTGTTGAATGCAGGGGTCCCAGGTCCAAAGGACCCTCCACTCTTAGCTCTTCCTTCTTGGTGGGAGTGAGAGTCACCTTGTCCTCTTCAAGGATGGTTCATTATAAGTCTAGAGGGATGGCAAAATTGACCAATCCCCTCATTAGGGCTCCACACACCTTATTTGCATGGCTCTACTCCTATAAAGGGGTTTGCTGTGTTAGTAAGCTGTTCAATCACCTTCTCGCTCACTGCCATCCAGTCAATGCCGACTTGGAGTGACCCTATAGGACAGTGTAGAACTGACCCTGTGAGTTTCTGAGACCATAAATATTTGTGGGAGTTAAAAGGCCAGCCTTTCTCCTGCGGAGCTAGCTTGTGGTTTCCAACTGCTGACCTTGCAGATCACAGCCCAATTCTTACCCACTACACCACTAGGGCTACGTCCAATCCCCTTGGTGTGCCACAGGCACCTGATTTACAGAGTAGCAACCAACCATTTGGTGGACATTTTCAGAACCATATCAAGAAAAGCCATACAAAAGTGATTGGCTGCCCTACACCCTCTCCCTGGCAGGCCACTGCATGTATTGCAGCTGTCAGCCCTACTGGAGGACACCAGCTAACCAACTCACTGCCATCGAGTCAATGCCGACTCATAGTGACCCTGTGCACAGGGCAGAATGCCCCTGTGAGTTTCCCGGACTGTAACTTTGCAGGAACAGAAAATCCTGTCTTTCTCCCATGGGGCAGCTGGTGGTTTCAAACTGCTGACCCTGCGGTTAGCAGCCCATCACATAACCACTAAGCCCCCAGGACTCCTGTTTCCCAGCTAACAGGAGTCCCAAATACAGTCTATGTTCTGTCTGTCATGCTATGATCTCTGCTTGCTAAGTCCAGACTCTAGTCTAAAGAAGGAGCACCTTTTGCTAATTCACCAAAGAAAGTGTACGTGGTTCCTAGAAACCAAACCTCGGACTCACTGTCATTGGGTCCCTTCTGACTAGTGTCAATCCTACAGGACAAAGTAGAACTGCTCCTGGGAATTTCCGAGACTGTCGATCTTTACAGGTGGAGAAATCTTTCTCCTTGTGGTTAGCAGTCTGACATGTAACCCGCCCAGTCAAGGGGGCTCCTCGTGTGTTCCTGTAATCCAGAATGATGTTCCTCCTCCTTCCTTCTCTAATTCCCAGGGTCCTTCCAAGCACAGTTTAAGAAAAAGTTTGGTGACACAGTCTGGGTAGGCCCCTCCACTTCTGGACTTCCTCAGGACTCCCAATCAGAGCACTTACAAAGGCCGATCTGTTATTTTTATATGTATGTAAGTATTCATGCATTTTATCCGTTAAATATTTTTTTTTATCCGTTATAATTTATCTATTCACTTTTCTGTCTCTCCTATTAGACTATAAACACCTTGAGAGGAAGGCTTTTTAAATTTGTTTTTATTGAGATTGTTTACATACATAACACGTGCCCAGTTGAAGTCTACATTCTGACCAGTTGCAGCAAAGTTATACACCCAGGTGACCACATCAATTTCAGAGCTGCAATCTGCAATAGAACTTTCTGGGCTGATGGGAATGTTCTGTATTCTGTTATCCAACACAGTAGCTATATGTGGCCAGTGAATCCTTGACATGTGGCTATGCTACTAGAGCTGAATTCAATTTTTTTAGTTTATTTAAATGTAAATAGCACATGAAGCTAGTAGTGGCCAAATAGAAGTCAGAGCCACCTCATGTGACCTCCTCTGGATACACAGGCGGGGAAGAGAATCAATGTCCACATCAACCTAAAGTCTCACAAAGCAGAGGTGAGACATGGCTTCCCCTCCAACTTCATTGACCCTACTCTGACACCAATTGTCCCTCCCACAGCGCTCTGATTCTAGGCTGGGTTCAGTAATACCTTGCAACAACTCATACTCATGGCTAAGGAGTTGATTAGGGAAACGAACAGGTTGTGGAATATTAAGGATACAGTTCTTTTGTTCAAAGCGCTTCTTTTCAGTCTGGCTGCCTGGTATGTTTCTGTCTGGTCTTCAGGCTCTGGGCCATGTTTGGGCTCAGTGTGGCTCAGGCCAGTGTTCCAAAGCTTCTTCTGTGATGATAAGTGTCTAAAGTGCAAGCCAGGCTCCTGCCCCAAAGCACTCAAGTTTACACCTTCCCCTGGGCCAGAAAGCCTGGGCTCTGCCTCAGGGGCTCTGAGCTGCTCCTCTGTGTGTCTCAGGTGTTGGTGCTGCTCCTCTGCTGTCTCTCCACCCAGGGGTCTCAGATGCACTTTGCCCCTGCAGCTTCCTTGTCAGTCGTGGGATCCTCTGTTCCTACTTCTGAAATGCCCAGTAGAATGGCAAAACTGACCAATCCCTCTATTAGAAGTTCACTCACCCTCTTCTCATGGTGCTACCCAATCATCTGGTGGCAGTTCCAAAGACTATGGACAGAAAAGCCATACCAAGTAACTTCACTTCAATGCAGATACATGCTGCCTATTTCTGTCTCCTTGCAGGTAGCATCTGGTTGTGGGTTAGTTTTCTACCTGACTCATGTCTTTCTCTGATTGGTAAAGAGGAAGGGAACCATCACTCATTGGAGACCTTGTCAGTACTTCACCGATGAGGGGCTTCAAAAAGTTCGGGGAATATGGAATTAAAAGTTAACTCTTTGAAGCCCCCGATACATGACATCATTTAACCTTCCTGCAACCCTAAGAAAGCACCAGATACAAGTGATGACATTAAGAATCAGCCGAACCCACTGCCCCTTGAGTTGAGCCCCTCTCCTACTTGTCCTGTAGGACAGAGCAGAACTGCTTCCTAGGAGTTCCTAGGGGTTGTACATCTTTGTGAAAGTAGACCACCTCCCCTTCCCCCGAGAAGAATTTATTTCAAAGGACAGCACTGAATCCGGGAGAGAGATCTATCTGATCAGATGACAGGGGAAGGAGAGACTGGAGCACATCCTGGCCCACCAGGCCTTGAGGATGATGACCCCAATTAGAACAGCCAGTAACAGAGAGGACCACATGGCCAGCCCCACTATG
>NW_022111310.1:25141746-25147763 GCF_000313985.2 Echinops telfairi
CCACATTTGCTTATGCACCCATTTGTCTTCAGTGATCCGTTTGACACCCCGCAATTTTTACCTCTTATTGGGTGTATTTAACTAATACATTAATACTCGATGTAATGGTTTCAGGAGTTCTCTTTGAATGCAAAAAAAATGAAGTACAGATTATAAATTGGATTCTTTACCCACGACAGAACCAAGTGCTCTTTCCCTTTAACTGAATGAAATTTTAAAAAAATAATAAAAATAGGTCACTTTTGCCCATTGTGATCTTCACCTCAGAATTTAAAGGCTACTCCATGTCAGACAATTCCTTTGTGGATTACTAGCCCATTGGAGCCTATACAGATTATTATCTCAACTAAAGCAGACTTTTGATAGACAGCCTTCATGTCTCTATCCTTGTCTAGAAGAATCTCATCTCTTAGCAAACATAGCGCCTTAAAACATGAGGCTGGGAGTGGGATGTATATAGGTCTTGAGTCAAGGCCGTATGTCCTGATAAGGGGAAGGAGGGTCTTCTGGTGCTGCAGTTGCAGGGTCTAAGTCAGGATGTGGTCAATGAGTAAATCATCTTGTATTTCACTGACCTGCTTCCTGGAATGCTGAGGGAAAGGTGCTGTACAGACCCTACCCAGAGAAATAAGCTCCTTGGAATGCTGGAGACAGGGACTGACTGCACAGTCCAGCTCTGACCTTGAGAGGCAGGGGGAAGGGGCCACACAGTCTAGCAGGCTTTCTTTCAGGACAGCTGGGGGAGGCAGCTGCATGGCCCGGACCCAGCCCAAACAGTCCAAACTCTTAATAGTGGTAACAGGCATCATGCTGTATCATTAACTACTTCCTGCTGAGGTCAAGCAATGAGAAGAATTAAAAGTTGTAAGGTCTGGGGCCCGGACGGTTGGCAGCAAACTATAAGGGTGAAGTAAAAGTTGGTTGACGATCAGATTGGAGATGTCGCCTATTTGTTCCTGCAAAAATTTAAACACACACAGAGCTAGAAGTAATAGTAGACAGATTATTATCAGGGGCCTGACTAGGAGTATAATTTAGGCTATGACAGGATTCTGAAACCACAAGGAAGAGCTAGTGGTGCCCCACTGATGCTTTTAATTTAAGAACATGCATGTTCTTCCCTTATCTGCTGTTAGCAAGTCAAGGGCTCGGAGATTCTGTAGGGTGACTTATGCTAAGGGTGTTAACTATTTTTGGAGGGAGATGAGAGAGCTAGAAGTGGAATTTATAATAAATTGGATCTTGTCATTAAAGGTCTGAGCTTGAATAATAGTTTGTCCTATTGCTCCTCCAGACAAACAGGCTGCAACGAGAGAGGAAGTTAAACTGAGTTCTATTGGCACAGGTAGAAATAGTGCACTTTGTGACTGAGGGTAAGGCTGAGTGAGTGAGTTCCACAGCCATTTAAATTTTGTGTGTCCTTACATGGTGAGCTGTGGAACTATAGTAACTGGAAGGCAAGGGAGCTGGTGGGAAAAAAACAAAAACAAGACTGGATAATCCCTTTGCGCCGTGGTGATTAAAGATAACAATGGCTCATTTAGAAAATGTTTTGGGGGAATTAAAAGGCTGAGCTGTAGCCTGTTGGATCTGCAAGCTCCTGAAAATGAAGACAGGAAGAAGGGGAGGGCACCCAAAGCTTCCAAATATTGGGCTGTTGGCTTGCTTCCTACCCAGTCACACAGGCCAGTGTTTGAGGACATGCAGTTCAGGCTGAAGGCAAGTCTGTGCTGCATGGTCCCAGGGTCGCTCTACAAATCCCTACTTACAAGTGACTTGGTGCTTCCCAAAATAACGGTTGTAAAAGGGAGGTGGCATGTCTGAGCTCCCCAGACTTCACAAGAGGGGAGAAGTGTCATCACCCCAAGGCAGATTCCTAACAAGTGGAGGTCAGATGTGACTCCTGGCTCCAACCTTTTGCTCAATTCTGACCCCACCTGTCTTTCCCATGGCACTCTCTACTTTTCTGTTTGTTGTAATGAATTATTACACAGAACTCACAGCAAATACTCACTGTTACAAGGCTTATGAAGGAAATAACAGGTTAAAATTCACGATCAGGAAAGACTCGTGATACAGTTCTTTGGTTAGGACAATCTCTTCTCCACCATGCCCACATGCAGGGCCCCCCTCTGGCCCTCACCTGTTGGCCTAGCCTCTGCCTTGCTTATACAGGTATTACAAAAACCTTCTTTGTTGCTGTTAAGAGCCATTGAGTTGGTCTCAACTCTTAGTGACCCTGTGCTCAAAAAAAGGAAGCATTGCCTGGTCTCATTGCTGCAGCCACCATGCCAATCCATCTGCTTGATGGTCTCTTCCTTTCCTCTGACCCTTCACTTTACCAAGCAGAGTGTCCTTTTTCAGGGACTGGTTTCTCCTGACAACTTGTCCACAGTATGTGAGACAGTCTCACCAGCCCTGCTTGTAAGAAGCATGTGGACTGTGGTTCTTCCGAGACAGATTTGTCTGTTCTTCTGGCAGCCCACGGTCTCTTCAATATGCGTTGCCAGCACCATAATTCAAATGTAGCAATTCTTCTGAGGTCTTCTTTATTCATTGTCCAGCTTCCACAGGCAGTTGTTGTTGTTGTTGTTGTTAGGTGCCATTGAGTCGGTTCCGACCCGTAGCGATCCTTTGCACAACAAAATGAAACACTGCACAGTTCTGTGCCATCCTCACAACTGTTCTTATATTTGAGCCAAGGCTGGTAGCCACTGTGTTAATCCATCTTTTTGATGCCTGTGCACTTTGCCACGCATGATGTCCTTCTCCCGAGACTGGCCTCTCCTGATAATGTCCAAAGTACATGAGATGAAGTCTCACCTTCATTGCCTCTAAGGAGCATTCTGGTACTTCTTCCAAGATAGATGTGTTTGTCCTTTTGGCAGTTCAAAGAACTTTCAATATTCTTTGCCAGCACCATAATTCAAATGCATCGATTTATCTATAGTCATCCCCATTCAATGTACAAATTTCACATGCATATGAGGCCATTGAAAAGGTACACCTGACCCAAGCCACAGTATTTTCTTCTTTTTTTCCTTTCTTTTTTTATTTTCTCGGAAGGTTCTGAATATAACTGCTACTCAGAACATCTGCATGAGCACACCTAGGTTTATATAATTTTTTTCCCATTTTATTGGGGGCTCTTACAACTCTTGTTACACACCATCCATATATCAATTGTATCCGACATATTAGTACATATATTCCATCGTTCTTTTCTACATATTTACTTTCCATTGAGCCCTTGAGATCAGCTCCTCCTTTTTTCCCTTCCTCCCACCCCCAGCCCCCTGACCACAGCATCTTCACATGTCTCACAGGCAGATGAAATGACTGAAAATGCCATGGCTTGTGTTGGGTATATGTGGGTCTTCAAAGTGACATCCTTTCCCTTCAGTACTTTAAAGAGGTCTGTGTAGATTTGCCCAATGCCTCACATCATTTCATTCTTTGACTACTGCTTCCGAGAGATTTGACTGTGGATCCAAGCAAAATGAAATCCATAGGAACTTAAATCTTTTCTCCATTTATCATGATATGTATTGGTCCAGTGGTGAGGAGTTTCATTTTCTTTACATTGAGTTGTAATCCGTCCTGAAGGCTGCAATCTTGATCTTCATCGGCACGTGCTTCACGCCCTTCTCACTTTCCGCAAACAAGATTGTGTTGTCTGTATATCTCAGATTGTTAATAAGTCTTCTAATCCTGAGGTCTTGTTCTTCATATAGCCCAGGTTCTCAGATAACTTCTCAACATGTATATTGAATAAATAAGATGAAAGGATACAACCTTGTTAGAGTAAACCAACCTCTAACAGTATCACAGGTCCATACGTGCAATTGTAAGGCAATCATATATAAAGATTATAGTAAAGTCATAGAAGATAGGAAAGATAGGAGAGAAGATAAAAATAAAGGAGTCAGATATTTTATAGTAGCATGCTCACCTCTGGGAAGACCATGTTCTCAGCAACCAGGTCCATGCAGAGAGAGGAGGAGGGGTTAGGGGGGAAGGGGCGGGGTTATATTTCTGGTCAAGGCTTATATATCCTTAGAGGCGTGCAAGCCCCCCTAATTACGGGTAACCATATACATAACAGGAAGGAGTTGTACAATAGGCATGCATCACAGGAAGAGGATTAGCTAGGGGTGTACATATAATAGGAATGGGAGGGACTAGGCATACACATTTAAAAAGAATGGCATATCCTAGATTCAAGATGGCAGCCTAACCTTAGTCATCCTTGAGTGGGCTTGGCCTTGTCTCTGGGCTCTCTTTCAGGGAAACAATGCACTATCCTTATCAACATGGTGTGGGCCCCACCTGTGGTGGGACAGATTCCTCTGGATAACTGATGTCCTCAGGGAAAGAACTTTTTAGATCATTTTATTAAGGGTACATATGACTCATCACAATCCATACATAAACCAATTGTGTAAAGCACATTTGTACATTAATTGTCCTCATCATTCCCAAAATATTTGCTCTCCACTTAATCCCCTGGCTTCAGCTCCTCATTTCCCCCCTTCCTCCCCACTCCCCACTCCCTAATGAACCTGTGGCCTGTAAGCACTCAGCTTTCTCATTCCGTGGACCAGGAAGCCAACTGCAATGTTTTCTTCTGATTTTGCTTACTGTTTTTCTGCCACTGCTTCTCCTTGCCTCTTATCGCCTCTGATGTTACATCTGTCTGGTTCCTGGGACTAGGCATGGTCACCCCTCTCTCCCTCTGGGATGTCCCATTTAAAGACTAGTGGAATGGAAAAACACACCAATTCCCTCATCAGGGTTCCGTGCACCTTAGTGGCACTATTAGCAAACTGTCCAATCCCCTTGGTAGGCCACAAGCACCTTATGTGCATAGCTTCCCACAACTGTTTGTTACAAACCATTGTTACAAAACTAGAAAGGTCATATCATAGTGTTCCATTGTACCACGGAAGTCTATTAGCTTTGGGGTTTAAGCCTGTACTAATTCAAAGCCTACAAAAAGCAATGTAATTAAAAATCTTTACCATATTTAACAGTGTCAAAACTTCAATTTAGCTGAATCATTCATTCTTTCCTCCATTAACACTGATTAAGCTTTCTTGAGGCACCAGGACCTGCACCAAGCAATGGGTAATATGAAGATGAAGACAGCCAAGCCCCTAAATCCAACAGATAATTTTTTAGTTGAATACCATGGAGTATCACAATCATCATCCTCAGAAATGCTTCTTGAACACTGGCTGGGACATAGCCCTGGGGATTAAAAAAAATAATAATGCAGCAAAGTCACTTTCCTGAAGAGTGAGTGTGTTAATCTGGGTAGACTAGAGAAACAAATCCAGGGAGACTTGTATGGGTGGATAAGAAAGAGGTTCATATACAAGAGCAATTGAACATTGAGAAAACATTCCAGCCCAGTCCAGATCAAGTCCATAAGTCCGATATTAGCTCATATGTCTAATACTGATCTATAAAGTCCCATTCAGACTCATGCAACACATGCAATGACGCTGAATTCAGGAAGATCACAGGCCAGTAGGTGGGAAGTCTTGTGGATCCAGTGGCATTGTATTTCATGGTGTAGCTCTATCTAAAAGTCAGAGCACTGAAAGCAGTGTCCAAGACATCTCTGACCCAATGGTGAAAAGAAAGCAAGAATGAATTCCACCATATATGCATAACACACTGCTTAGTAGGGAGTTAGGAAAAGGTCTGTCACCAAAAGTACAAGATGAGAGCAAAGAATCCACAGATGGATATAACAATCCTGAACATCAATAGTTTTAATTCCCTCATTAAAAGACAAAGGCTGGAAGACTGGATTAGGAAACAAAATCCAACAATATGTTGTCTGCAAAAAACACATCTCCAGTCTCTCCTCCTCCCCCGTCATCTGCTCCGGTGTGCTCTGGTCAGATATATCCTTCTCCCAAAGCTGCAGATTCAGTGCCATCCTTTGAGATAAATTCTTCTCGGGGGAGGGGCAGGATCCACTTAGTATTTGGGGCTGGGACCAGCCC
>NW_022111310.1:25149170-25150995 GCF_000313985.2 Echinops telfairi
AAAATTAAAAAACATTTTTAAAAGTGAAAAAAAAAAAAAACCATCTCAAGCTCACAGACAAAAACAGGCGAGTCATGAGTCCACTGAGGGGAGCGTATTGTTTATATCTCCACAGGGAAAGAGGGACCAGACTTCAACCAGTGCTCCAAGATGTGAATGCAACATGCCAGTATGAAGCAAGGAACCAATAGAGAGGTCTGAGGGACCGGCCCCAATCCCAGCTATGTGTACAGTCCACCTCGCTGCTGAAGAATTCACTTCAGAGGACAGCAATGAAGCTACAGCTCAGGGAGAGGGACATGTCTGATCATAGCACACAGGAGGAAATGAAGGGGGAAGAAGAGAGAGTGGAACACAACCTGGCCCAACAAGCCCTGAGGATGATATTCCTGCTCAGAGCAGCCAATGCACAGAGAGGACCATAGGGCCAGCCCCACTACCAGACACAACAGCCCTCTAGCACTGTGGAGGACACCACTAGAGACACATTGCGCCCAATCTGACCCCACCACACTGAGGCAAAACACTAAGTGTGTGTAACAGAACAGCAAGGGGAACAGCAACAGAGTCCCCAGGAAATACCAAAAATAGACTTTGGGGCCAGGGTGTGACACCCCATTAGACTCGACCGGAAAATACTCTTAAAGGTCAACAAACAGACCTTTAACTATTTACAAGCTTTTCTCTTTTTTTGTCCTTTTATTGTTGTTGTTGCTATTGTTTTGTTTTCTTTTGTTGCTTTGTTTTGCTCTGTCTTGTTTTTTGTGCATATTGTTACCTCTGCAGGTACCTGCACAAGTCCAGGAGGTCAGGGTTGAGCTGAGATAAGTGAAACTGTTTTGAGGCCCCATTGAGTAGAGGCAGGCTAAGCACCAGAAGGATTCTTTCTTCCTTTATATTCATGAAACTCCTGGAGGTAAGTTTGTAGCTGAGATGTGAACCCGTTGGAGGCAAAATTGAACTGAGGTAAAAGCAATTCCTAGTGGAAAAGTTGTGGTGAAAAACCTGACCTTTCCTGATAAAGTGTTTTAATGGAAGTCACATATCCTCACCTGGCAATGTGGTGAGTAGAGAAAAATGTGGAGCTCAAGGAAGTAAAAATGGCTAAAGGTACCACTGAAGGGAGGTTCACGCAGCTACCTGAGTGTGTTAGTCTGGGAACTTTAGAGAAACAAACCCACAGAAACTCATAAATAAGAGAGAGTTTTATATAAAGGCTAAGTGCACATCAAGAAAATATCCCTACCCAGTACTGCCCAAGCCCACAAGTCCAACATTATCCCATATGTCCACTACCAATTCACAAAGTCTCCCTCCATCTCACAAAAGAGAGGAAATGGTGCCGACTGCATGGGGAAAGCTGAGTCAGTGAAAGGGTAATCATCTCAGCGCTGGCAGGGTTCTCCACGTGGCTGCTCCAGCATCCAGGGCTGCATCGCAATAAGTCCATGTGCTTCTGCTCAGGGATGTCTTGCAGGAAGTGAGCCTTGAAAGCTCACTTTGGATAAGATAGGTGGGATAAATAATCTGGAAGAGAAAACAACTGAACCAGACGGTTCCAGGGGGAGGGGGACATGGGAGAGGGGGAAGCAGGGGAAAGGAAGTGGTGTTAATAAACCCAGGGACAAGGGAACAAGTGATCCAAAATCAATGGCAAGAAGGGTGTAGGAGGCCTAGTAGGGCTTGATCAAGGGCAATGTAACCGAGAGGAATTACTGAAACCCAAATGAAGGATGAGCATTATAGTGGGACAAGAGGAAAGTCAAAGGAAATAGAGGAAAGAACTAGGAGGCAAAGGACATTTATAGAGGTCTAAATACAGGCA
>NW_022111310.1:25151449-25160931 GCF_000313985.2 Echinops telfairi
GACCCAAAGCCCATCTGTAGGCAACTGGACATCCCCTTACAGAAGGGTCATGGGAAGGATATGAGCCAGTCAGGGTGCAGTATAGCACCAATGAAACATACAACTTTCCTCTAGTTCTTTAATGCTTCCTCCCTCTCTATCACGATTCCAATTCTACCTTACAAATCCAGCTAGACCAGAGGATGTACACTGGTACAGATAAGAGCTGGAAACACAGGGAATCCAGGACAGATAAACCCCTCAGGACCAATACTGAGAGTATTGATACCAGGAGGGTGGAGGGAAAGTTGGGGGAGAAAGGGGAAACCAATCCCAATGATCCACATATAATCCCCTCCCTGAGAATGATGATGGCAACAAATGTACAAATGTGCCTGACACAATGGATGGATGTATGGATTGTGATAAGAGCTGTGTGAGCCCCCAATAAAATGATGAAAAAAAACAAACAGGTTGAGGATCAAATGTTTGCTGAAGGTATACCAGGTTAATGGCAAATTTAAAAAGGCAGGAGTCACAATTCTGATCTCAGACAAAATCTATTTCAAGGTTCAGAGCATAAAAAAAGATAAGTATGGGCATTATATAATGCTTAAGGGATTAGTAGAACAAAAGCCAGTGAGCATAATAAACATATGTGCACCCAACAAGAGATCTGCAAAATTCGTCAAATCCTCCAAAAGATGAAAAAATAAATCATGAAATCAAAGTCATAGTGTGAGGCTTCAATACACCAGTCTCCAGGAAGGATAGATCAGCAGGATAGATATTCTCAATGAGGAGAATACAGAAATAAACTCTACAATTAGTCAACTTGAACAGACAGAAATATTCAGAGCTCTCCACTCAACTGCAAAAAAAAGTCATTCTCTTCAAGCTCACATGCACATAATTGAAAATATGCCACATGCTGGGACACATGTCAAGTTTGAACAAATTCAAGTATATAGAGGTCAGTCAGACTACCTTCTCTGACCTTGATGCCATAAAGCTGGACATCAGCAAAATAACGTTTTTTAAAAAGGGTGGTGGGGGGGTGGAATACTTGGAGGTTCAATAACTTATTTATCCAAACGGAGTGGATATTTGACCAAATAAGAGACAAAATGAGGACGTTATTAGAAACCAATAAGAATGAGAATACAATATACCAAAATCTATGGGATACAGCAAAGGCAGTTAGCAGAGGATGCTTGATAGCGATAAATGAGCACATGAAGAAGGAAGAGAGACTTATTGTAGATAACCTCTCATAAAACCTTCCACAGTTGAAACAAGGTCAACAGAATAATCTTCATAATAGCAAAAGAAAAGAAATCATTAAAATCAAGGCAGAGATAAATGAGTGGGCAAACAAAAGAAGGATGGAGAAAATGAACACAGCAAAAAGTTGGTTCTTAGAAAGGATGAACAGAAGTAACAAAACGTTGGCAAAACTAACAAAAGACAGGAAGGAGCAGACATCAATATCCAGGTTGAGGGATGAAACAGATCAAATGACAACCCCAATGAACTTCAAGACTAATTACACAGTCCTTTGAAGGGCTGTCCTCCAAGGAATATAACAACCTGGAAGATGGTCAAATGCCTGGGAAAACAAACCCTCCCCAATTATCTCACATAAACATCAAGAACTTGAACAGACCCATAGCAAAAGAAGAAATATTGTTAGAAAATTTTAAAAATAAAATACTACTCAGAAAAAAAATTGTATGGTATGTGAATTATATGCCAATAAAACTATTAGAAAATTTAAAAAAATAAAATACTGCTCAGCAAAAGAAGAAGAAGATAAGGCTATCAAGGACCTACTAACTAAAAAGAGCCCTGTCCCAGATGGCTTCGCAGGAGAAGCCAAACATCCCCAAACATTCAGGGAAGAGCTAATACCAATGCTACACAAGCTCTTTGAGAACATAGAAAAGAACGGTAAACTCCCAAACACATCCTATGAAGCTAGTACAACACTGATACCAAAACTGGGCAAGGATCCAACAAGAATAGAGAACTATAGGCCGATATCGCTAATGAATATAGATGCAAAAGTCCTTAACAAAATCTTGGCCAATACCACTGGCGATCCCCTTGCAGAGGGGTCTCGGGGAGGAGATGAGCCAGTCAGGGTGTGATGTAGCAACGATGAAAAATACAACTTTCCTCTAGTTCCTAAATGTTTCCTCCCCACTCCCACTATCATGACACGAATTCTACCTTGCAAGTCTGGCTAGACCAGAGGATGTACACTGGTACAGATAGGAACTGAAAATACAGGGAATCCAGGGCAGATGATCCCTACAGGACCAGTGGTGTGAGTGGTGATACTGGGAGGATAGAGGGAGAATGGTTAGGAAAGAGGGAACCGATTACAAAGATCTATATGTGACCTCCTCCCTGGGGGATGGACAACCAAAAAGGGGGTGAAGGGAGACGTCGGACAGGGCAAGATATGACAAAATAACAATTTATAAATTATCAAGGGCTCAAAAAAAATTATCAAGGGCTCATGAGGGAGGGGGAATCGGGGAGGGAGGGGGAAAATGAGGACCTAATGCTGGGGCCTTAAATGGAGAGGAAATGTTTTGAGAATGATGAGGGCAATGAATGTACAAATGTGCTTTACACAATTGATGTATGTATGGATTGTGATAAGAGTTGTATGAGCCCCTAATAAAATGATTGAAAAAAAAGAATGGATAAGAGACCATTAAAAGAATCTTGGCCAATAGAATACAGAAGTATATAAAAAGAATAATTCATCATGACCAAGTGGGATTCATATTGGGTATTCCGGGTTGGTTCAACATTTGAAAATCCATCGACATTATCCACCACATTGAGAAGAAAAAGGACAAGGACCACATGATAATATCATTAGACACAGAAAAAGCATTCGACAACATTAAACACCCATTCCTAATTAAGACACTCAAGAAGATAGGACTGGAAGGAAAATCCCTCAATATAATTACAGCTATATATGAAAATCCAATCAATGAAGAAAATTCAAAAATATTTCCACTGAAAAAGGGAACCAGACAAGGATGCCCCTTGGCCCCACTTTTATTCAATATAGTCCTGGAGCTCCTAGCTAATACTGTAAGGCAACAAAAGGACATCAAGGGTGTACATCTGGGAAAAGAAGTGAAATCATCATTATTTGCAGATGATATGAATGTATATATTAAGAACTCCAAAGGCTCCACAATAGGATTGCTGGAAGTAATAGAGGATTTTGGTAGAGTGGCAAGATACAAGATCAACAAGCAGAAAGCAATTGGATTGCTATATATAACTGATGGGATTACAGATGGGATGCCAAGCATAAATAGAAATATCTAGGGATCTACTTAACAAAAAAACCCCAAAAGATCTGTATGAGGAAAACTATAAAACATTAGTACTAGAATCCAAAAAGCACCTTCACAAATGGAAAAATATCCCATGCTCATGGATCAGTATACTCCATATTGTAAAGGTGTCAATCTTATCTAAGATACTATATAGGCTCAATGCATTCCCGGTACAAATATCAGCATAATTTTTTCAAAGAAATGGAAAAACTGACTAACATCTTCATATGGAAAGGGAAGAAACCCAAAATTGGCAAAAATAATTCCTAAAGAATAAAGTAGGGGTTTGCATTACCTGACTCAGAAACTTATTATACAGCCACAGTTGTCAAAACAGCTTGGTACTGGTTTAGTGATAGATACTTGGGCCAACAGATAAGAACAGACAATCCAGAAATAAAAACAGCAGATTACAGACAACTGATCTTTGATAAGCCCTCCACCCCGCAAAACCAAACAGAAAGCAGATGCCCTTTTTAACAAATGGTGCTGGAAAAACTAGATGTCAACCTGCAAAAGTATTAACCAAGAGTTTTACCTCACCCTCTACACAAGGACAAATTCAAGGTGGATCACAGACCTTGAGGTAAAACCCAAAACTATCAGGCTTGTCAACGAAAAAATAGGGACCAAGTTAAGAACCCTAACGCAGGGACTATATGGGCCATCAGCAACAATGAAGGATGTTCACCCAGAGGAAGAGAACACAGACGTGTGGAACATACTAAAGATAAAATATTTGTGTGTGTCGAGAAAATTCATCAAAAGAGTGATGAGGGAGCCGACAGACTGAGACAAGATATTTAGTAATGACATAGGGGACAAAGGTCTTATTTCTAAAATCTACAGAATCCTTTGACTTTACAATAAGAGAAAAAGGAATAGCCCACTGAAGAAGTGGGCAAAGGCCTGAACAGAAGATTTACAAAGGAGGAAACCCAAATGACTAATAAACATATATGAGGAAATGTTCCTGATCATTAGCTAGCCAGGAAATGCAAATCAAAACAACCATGAGATACCACCTAACACCCACAGGAATAGCCCAATTCAAGAAAACAGAAAGCAATAAATGTTAGAGGGCGTGTGGTGAAGTAGGAACTCTCGTTACCTGGTGGCGGTCTTGTAGACCACTATAGAAAGTGATTTGGTGATGCCTAAAAGAGATGAAAATCGAGTTACCTTATGACCCAGCAATTCCATTATTGGGCACATACCCAGAAGAAATAAGAAACAGGCCATGGCCAGACATCTGTGCTCCACTGTTCATTGCTGCACAGTTTACAATCGCAAAGAATTGGGAACAACCTAAATTTCCATTAATACATGAATGGATTTAAAAACTCTGGTGTATACACACAATGGGGTACTACACAGTGAAGAAACAATGTGGCACCTCATCGCACTGAAAGAGTTGGAAGATCAAACTGAGCAAAATCCACCAAGCACAAAAGGACAAGTACAGCATGAGTCCATGGGGTAAGTTCAAATAACAGAACGGGCACTGGGGAAATGTACATATCACACAGTTCCTGGGCTGAGAACCAGATAATCTGTCAAGAGATTTGATGATGCATACATCATCAAAAAAGAAAAGGGGAGAGAAAAAGGCAGACAACAATGCTGCAGAAAGACATCCCCTCACCCCCATGCCTTTACAGCCCACAGAGGGGTGGGGCAAGAAAACAGATGGTGATGGGGGAACAGGGTACTAATCCACCCAAGGGGAAGGTATTGCTTATGTCTCCACAGGAAGGAGAGAGTAGATCCCATTCCAGTGTATTATCAGGGCCTGATACACTGGACCAGTGGGTTTTATCAGGGCCGGATAGGATTTTGTCGCTATTTGACTGAGGGATACTCATCTACTCGAGGCCAGGACAATAGTTAGACATGGAACTATTAGCCTGGGTTCCCCCATCCCCCACCCCTTTTCCTTTTCTTTCTCCTTTGGTGTCTGTCTATATAAGATAGGCAAGATAATCAATCCCAAGGAGACAGCAACAGAACCAAAGTTTAGGGGTGGGGGTGCACGGGAGTGGAGGAGGAGAGGAGAGGGGAGCAATAAGCCAATAATGACAGGGACAAATGAATAGCAAGGGATGTAAAAGTGATGAGGAGGAGGGGATAGTGGTCATGTTTGATCAATTGAAATGTAACCCAGAGGAATTACTGAGAGATGAATGAGTAAACATGATAGTGGGTGTGGTAGTTATATAATCATGAGTCAATTTGAGAGGATTAAGAGTGAAGGGGTGGAATCTAGCTTGTCAATCAGGTCATAGCCAATTAGGCCTCTGTGTGGGCATGGCCTTCTCCTGAGGATTCTGGAAACTCCTGTATTCCTCCTTGGAGGCGGGAGACACTCTTTCTTTCTGCTCAGTCCCTGTGAAACATCCTTGTTGACAAGCCACATGGAGACAGGCTGATGGTGGCCACAGCCTCAGAGCTGGATAAGCCACCTGGAGACCCCTGCCAACACTGAGATGCTTACAATGCCACTGGATCTATAAGACTGTCCACCCACTGGTCTGTGATCGTCCTGCATTCAGCATCATTGCATGTGTTGATTGAGTCTGAAGAGGAATTTATAGATTGGTATCGGACATATGGGCTAATATCAGACTTATGGACTTGATCTGGACTGGGCTGGGATGTTTTCTCAATATTCAATTGCTCTTGTATATAAAACTATTTCTTATACACATATGAGTGTCTATGAAATTTGTTTCTCTAGTCTACCCTGACTAATACAGTGGGGCAGGAGGAAAGAAAAAAGAAATAGAAGAAAGAACAAGAAAGGAGAAATTATATCTAGGTATAAATATAGATATGTATATATGTAAATATAAAAAGATAGGTATATTTGTGTGTGTGTGTGTACACAACAAGAAAGCAGATGGACTTTGGGGCTCTACTTTAATCGTACAAGAACGATTTGTTCTAATAATGTGGCAATGTATGATACTTGCCTTCCCTACACAATCACTTAAGACAAAATGGGTGCACAAGCAAATGTGGTGAAGAAAGCTGATGGTGCATGCTATTAAAAGTTAGAGTGCCTGGGGTCTTTAAGGCTTGAAGTTAAACAAGTGGCCATCTAGCAGGGAAGCAACAAAGTCCACACGGAAGAAGCACACCAGCCTGTGTGATCTAGAAGTATTAATGGCATAGGTATCAGAAATTCAAAAACAAGCAACCACATTGACGGGAAGGAGCATAGATGGAGACCCCAAACCCCCTGTAAGATAATGGAACAGTCCCTCACAGAAAGGCCACACGGAAGGGATGATATATCCAGGATGCAGTATAGCACTGTTAAAACACATAACTATCTTCAATTCTTTAATACTTCCTCCCCCTATTATTATGGTCATAGTTTTACCTCATCAATCCTGTTAGACCTGCATATATTCATGTGTATAATTAAGATCATTCAATGCATGAAATCCAAGATAGATAAACTCTACAGGATTTTTAACGGAGTTTTGATTCCCTGAGGGTATAGAAAGGAGAGGCGGTGAAAGAGGGAACTGATAGCAATGATGACTATACAACCCCAATGGAGGGGAATGAATAGCAGAATGGCAGGTGAACAGATACATTGGATGGTCTAAGATCTGGGGGGCGGGGATAACATTATTAATAATATGTAATATAATAACAAGGGTTCGTGGAGGGTAGGGTGGGGGAAGGCAGGGATAAAGGGTCCAAGCGTGGTACCACAGAGTGCAAGAAGAAAGAAAATGTTTTGAAAATGATGGTGGTAACAATTGTACAATAATTTTTTATCTACTTGTACTATGGATTGTTATATTTGTAGAGCTCCCAATAAAATGGGGGGAAACAACAACAAAATGCATGTTCATTATTTTCTAAAATTCAATAACTATAAAGAAAAAGTTTTAAAAACAATAGAATTCTATCATATAGAGATTATCACTACTAGCATCCAGGAATCCATTTATATAAATATGTATTATATAAACACTTCAATAAAAAAGGGATCTCATCATAAAAGAAAAATACATGAATAACAGTGTGTACAAGGAAGAAGAAAATTTTCTAGAATTGATCGTAATAATAATTATACAACTCTTCTTGATAGGATTGAACTACTGACTTGTATATATGGATGAAATACCAATAAAACTATAAAAATATTTTTTAAAGTTATGCAATCATCACATCAATTTTAGAATGTTCTCTTCATTCTTGTATTTATTAATAGCTCCCCATTTCCCTGCAACTTCTCCTGCCATAACCCAAAGAAACCATTATTCTAGTTACTCTCTCTCCAGATTTATCTATATTGCATTTCATATAAGCAAACTACCCACCCTCCAGTTTTTTAATATCTTGGTTTTTATTTGTCTTACGTATTAATCATGTTAGATTTATATATGTTTATTTGTACATTTAAGATCATTTGCTGCATAAAAGCCAAGATAGACAACCTTTCAGAGGGTTCCCTGAGGGCATAAGATGGCATTGGTGCTGATAGCACTGATGACTGTATAACTCCGTTCCATGATATAAAACAACAGAATTGTATGTGAATTAATATATTAGATTGTGTATGATATGGCAAAAAATAAATAAAAAGGAAAAAACTATTATAGGGAAATAAATAAACACACAAATAAGGGTTCCAGTGGGGTAAGGTGGGGGAGGGAGTGGATAAAGGGGAGCTGATGTCAAGGAGTTCAAGAAGAAAGAAAATGTTTTGAAACTGATTGTGGTAGCAATTATAAAATACTGCATGATTGATGTGATTGAACTATGGGATGTTGTGATATCTGTAAGAACTCCCAGTAGAAAGATTAAAAATTTTTTTTTAATTTAAATTTTAAAAATGGGGAAAAAATTATGCCCGCACCTCCCAAAAAGCCACTGCAAACAACAAAACAAAACATTGAAAACCCGTCCATAAGAAAGCAGAAAATAATTAAATGAAGAACATTTTTTCAATGGGTCAAAAGGGAAAACAAATGGAAAGGTGTTAAATTTTAGCCTAACTACATCTGCATTCATACCCTTTCAAGTATACCCTGTCCGATAGTAATGTTATTCACATCCCTAGTCCCTGGTCAGAAGGGATTCACCAAAGGCTTAATCTAGGTGGGGACTCTGCAAATGGATCTGGGGCCTTTACTGTCACCCACAGCCTTCTGCAAACTGAGTGCTCAGAATTTCAGCTCTAATAAAAGTCGGTCCTGTGGTCTTGGGTTTCATTATTTATAATCCTAGGATCACACAGACTAATGTGCTTCTTCCAGGTACATTTAGCTGCCAACTCACTGAGATGGCTGCTTGTTTGAAGACAAGCCTTGAAGACCCAGACATGATTCGTTCTGGTAGCCAGCCACCATCCGATTTCTCCAGGACAGTTAGCTGTGGGGTGAATAGTATGATTTTGTCCTCTCGTTCAATTGACCCTTTAATCATAATGTCCTTCCTTGTCTCTTATGCTGGTTTTTGCCTTAGAATCTATCTTATCAGAAACTAATATTGCTAATCCTGATCTTTTCTATTGCCATTTGCTTGATTCCCTCCACCCCACCCCAATCCTTTGATGACCCAATCCTTTGAGTTTTAAGTTTATTTTTGTCTTTGTCTCTTAAGTGTGTCTCTGAAAGACAGCATATGGTTTTCTTCATTCTGCTACTCTCTGTCTCTTGACTGGAGCATGTAATCCACTCTCATTTCATATAATTATGGATAGATATGAAATGGTACTATCATTTTGCTATGTTGTGTGTGTGTGTTGCTCCCGTTGGTTTCTTTGTTCCACATAATTTTCTGTGCTGAGTTAATTTTCCTTGTGGTTTTTCTTATCATTTTCTTCATTGCTGTTTAGTGTTTACTAATCCTTTGATCTCTTTTCCAGTGACGAGAAAGTTGTCAGTTTTTCTTTGCGGTTACCCTATTGCAACATGCCGGTGTGGAGTAGGGAACGAGTGGCGAGGTCTGGGGGCCTGGCCCGAGTCCCAAATACTAAGTGGATGTCTGCCCCTCCCCCCAGAAGAATTTATTTCAAAGGACGGCACTGAATCCGCAGCTCCAGGAGAGGGATATATCTGATCGGAGCACATGGGAGCAGATGACGGGGGAGGAGGAGAGACTGGAGCA
>NW_022111310.1:25162702-25180875 GCF_000313985.2 Echinops telfairi
TCATGAGGTAGAGGAAGCGGGGAGGGAGGGGAAAAATGAGGACATAATGCCAGGGGCTTAAGTGGAGAGCAAGTGTTTTGAGAATGATGAGGGCAATGAATGTACAAATGTGCTTTACACAATTGATGTATGTATGGATTGTGATAAGTTGTATGAGCCCCAAATAAAATGATTTAAAAAAAGAATTTCATTTTCATTATGCATGCCTAATATTCCATTGTATTGATATACCACATTTTGTTTATCCATTCATCTGGCGATGGGCACTTGTTTCCACCTTGTGGCTGCGAATAATTGTGCTGCAACTAACACAGGTGTACATACCTGGGGGTGGACTTGCTGGCTCTGATGGGAATTCTGTTTAGCATCTTGAGGAACTGACAAACTGGTTCACATGGCAGCTGCATTACTTTACAGTTCTACCAACAAGAGATGGTAGTTTCTTCACATTCTTATACCAACATTTTTGTTTACAGTACTCTGATAGTAGCCATCTTGCAAAAAAAACAATAAAAAATAAATTCACTCTAATCAAGTCTATTCTGACTCATAGCAACCCTATAAGACAGAGTAGCACTGCCCTCCCTCTGGGTTTCTGAGCGTGTACGTCTATCTTCCTCCCTCAGAGAGCTGGTGGGTTCGCACTGCTGACCTCCGAGTCGGACCGCTGCCCAGTTCAGCTCGTCGCTCCCTACTCCACTAGGACTTCTGTGATAGCGATCCCTATCGTGGTATAAAACTAAAAAAGAAAACTCTCTGCTATGAAGTCGATGCTGATTCATAGAGACCGCACTGCTGGTTTCTGAGACTGTAACTATTTATGGGAGTAGAAAGCCCAGTCTTTCTCTTGTGGAGCTGCTGGTGGTTTCGAACTGTTGACCATGTGAATTTCAGCCCAATATTTAAACACTACACCACAAAGCTGTAATTATTTTTCACAACTATATAAAATTTGTTCTGGAAATGGGAGTAGCAATACCAGGAGGGCAGGAGGAAGGTGGGGAGAGAAAGGGAGGAAGGGGGAACCAATCACAATGACCGATGCATAACAGCGCCCCCCCCCTCCGCAAACACACACACACGGGGACGAACAACAGAAACGCGGGTGAAGGGAGACAGTGGTTGGTGTAAGATATAAAAATAATAGTTTATAACTTATCAAGGGTTTAAGAGGGTGGGAGGGTGGGGGAAGGAGGGGAAAAAAGAGGATCTGATACCAAGGGCTCAAATAGAAAGTAAATGTTTAGAAAATGATGATGGCAACATATGGACAAACATGCTTGATACAATTGATGTATGGATTGCTATGAGAGCTGTAAGAGCCCCCAATAAAATGATCTTTAAAAAATAAAATAAAATTCCATTCTGTGTATACGGATAGACCAGTTTATCCATCCTACTGACATCTCAAGCGTTGCCAATAACTTTGATAAAACAAATCATGCTGCAATAAAGAATTTGGTGCACATAGATGAGTGCCCATGCATCTACAGCGTCTAGACTACACACCAACGCATTTACATGTACATCGTCAAAACACTCTCATTTTCTTCACGAACCTTTGATTTTGTTTTAACTAATTCCTAATCATCCTTTTAATGTCTGTACATTAGCCCAACAAACACTTGCACTAAATCACACTCTTACTGTTACATATCTAGAACTTGTTCCCACCACCCCCCTTTTAATCTTGTACAGAGCTCCGTATAAAATGTTGTTGGGCAGACTTTTTGCTTTTTAGGGCTTTTCTTTTGAGGTATTCCTCCAAAGTGAGTGTCTTGAGTCAAGGTGTGAACCAGTGCCACCCAAGTAGTCCTTGGTCCTTTGGGGACCATGGATCCTTTTGAGAATTGTACAAGTACGGACCTTCTTTCCAGAAAATAAAACAGACGTGTGTATACACACGTGTGCATGGTTGCATTCACAAATAAAATAGCATGCATTGTTATGAGTTTCTCAAACCCTCTGAAGCCCATAGGCTGATACAGCTCTTGAATAAGAAATATAGTCCTATCCACTAAGATTTCTTATGTTACTATCACTGAGTATGTTCACACACCAACACATATCATCAAATAAAGCCATCATTTCTCAAGTACCTCCAAAGTTCCTGTACTGCGCTAGGTATAAAAGGCAGAAGAATAAATGCATTGAGCTTCAAAGAGTCTACTGGGAAGAAATAATTAACAGGGATTTACAATAATATATATGTTATAAGGAAGCCACTAATAAGGCAAAATAGAAATGCAAATCAGGAAAGGAAGAACTTTCCTTTTACCGAATGGTTGCAAAGAACTGATAAACCTTCTCCAGGTTGCTACAGGTTACGCGTTGGGCTGCAATCTGCATGGTCACCAGCAGCTCCACGGGAGAAAGACTGGGTTTCTGCGCCCATCAACATTACAGTCCCGGACACCCACAGGGGCACTCTGAGTCCGCACTGGCGCGATGGTGAGTGTGGTTCTCTGGGTGGCACATACAGAAAGTCATACGAGGCTTCAATACAGCTGAATTCAAATTGGAGCAGGCATGAGAAAGAGGGGAGATTTCCGTATTTGAGGCAGAGCTTTACAAACAAAACAAGACTGGCATGTTCTTTACCGTTGATCCGATAGCACAAACAAAATCACAAAAGGAGATTTCCTCCCAAACACTTCCTTTATTACCCAAACCTACTCTTATTGCATACAAAGGAAATATTTGCCTATTTTTTTCCAGAAACTGTCTGAATTGCAGTGTTAAACATACAAGGATTAAGACCTACTTATTATTGATACAAACAAGCAAACACATTTCAAGTTTCACATTGGCTGATGGCTTTAATTGTGTAAGCTGAAGTATTAGAAAGCATGTACAATAAGTACTACAATAATTTCTTCATAAAGCCCTTGTGAAGAACTGGTTGTTGGTAAAACTATTTTAACATTCACTTTGAATGTTGTTTTCAGAAGCCTGTCCGTTAACACTCCTAGCAATATCAATCGTGAAGAACATATTATTTGTTAAATTTAGTTTAGATCAACTTTTAAAATGTCACTAAGCACAACTATTATTTTGATAATTATTGATACAATACAGGTTTGATTATAGTGGACTGTGGAGTTTTTCTTAAACATATGCATTTTGTACTTCTATCAAAAATTAATATGACCAATTTAGATAATGCAACCAAATAAATGTCTTTACTTGATAAACTTTAACAGATAATATGAATCCAATAAAAGCAATGGTTTTGACAATATTTCCTGTGTGCTGTTTTTATATAATTACTTTCTCTTGACATTTTGTTTTTCAATTTCTGCCATGATTATTGTTTGCTTAGACCAGTGGGTCTTAACCTTCCTAATGCCGCGACCCTTTAATACAGTTTCTCATGTTGTGGTGATCCCCCCCCCACCCAGCCATAAAATTATTTGTGTTGCTACTTCATAACTGTAATTTTGCTACTGTTATGAATTAGGTGATCTCTGTGAAAGGGTTTCGCGACCCACAGGTTGAGAACAGCTGGCTTATTGTAATATTCAATTCATATATACCATGAAACACATGAGAAAGAAATCAGCACAAGTGCCTGGTTTCTTCTTTTTCAAAATACCCCTTGGGGCGCTAGATGACCCCAATCAGTACCTTTTAGGTAGTCAAAAGTGAGAGTCCTTGAGGGTGTTAGGAGAGACCTAAAGACACGTGGAACAGTTTCTTCCAGATTTCACCTTAAAAGGTGTGTGTGTATACAGGGGAGGGTGGAGGGGTACTTACGTGTGTGAAAAGGATATCCGAAGGGAGTATGTTTTCCTTATAAAACTTTCATGGAAATCTCAACTGATCTCACAGGGGACAAACAAAAGGACAAATAAAATATGTTAATGTATGTTCTCATAGGTCTCTTTGTTGTTGTTTTAAAGAGAAGACCTCTTTCCCATGTGGCAGCTTTTCCCAGGTAGAAACCATTCCTTAAATGGACTTCCTAAACAAAAAGCATGTCAATAAATGAAGGGTCCAAGAGCTCTCATGATGTGGGTTGAAAATTTGATTCTTGTCATAGATTAAAAGACTTCTATCAACCCTGATCACATTAAAAAAGTAAAACAACCAATCTACAATAGGTACAAATTATATACATTTATTTTCAATAATTTTAAATAACATTCTTGTATAAATTCTTTTATATTCAAATCACACAAATTTAGAAATCATCATGAAGCCTAGTATAGCATACGTATAAGACATGTTTTTTAAATTTCTGTTAGAATTTTAGTGACATAAATACAAGTTTAATGTTTCAGAAACATTTCCTAATTGCTTTGGCTGAAATTTAACGTATTACAGAGTGCTTGTGCCTAGCATTTAAGACTTGATTTTAAATCATTCCACTTTTAGAGGTCTTAGATCCAAGGCTCTGGGCTCATATTCTGGGGCTGCTGTCGCAGTTTTCGTAGGCCTAAGTAAAAAGGGCTCCCGGTTGCCTTTTAAAAAGCATCATTTCAGTGATCCACAACCTTGAGTCCATTTGAATTACCTGACTTCTTCAGATGAGTCAGTGTGTCCTTACTGCCTTTCCCTGTGGCATCATCACTGGCACAGGGTTAAAAGAGAAACTTGCACTGGCCTGCCGTTACTTCCCTGCACACAGTAGACTCGGTTTAGCTTCCAAGCGCCTACTACAAAGATTGCAACAGGCCAAAGCGTCTTTGTGGAAGAGACCAGAAATGCTTCCCTTGCCCTAACAGATTACTGTGGGCTGCTCTTACTTCTTTATGTCTGAGAGCTTTCTTTGAGATGAATAAAATCCATTTCTACCCATTACCTTGAAATATACCAACCAAGGGATAGTAAGTGCTGCTATGCTCATCATGTGTCCTTTCTGCACGGGGCCAATGGGCAGGAACCCAGCTCCAGTGGAAGCTGTCAAGAGGAAGTACTGGTGCTTTCAGCTCTCTGACTCTACACAGCAGGCACACATGCGCATACCCCCTTCCCCCTTCCCAGTGGACACACATGGGGACACACACACACACACACACACACACACACAAACAGAAACACACACAGAGCTGGGGGTGGGCCAACGGTCCTGAAGGCACTCAGCTGACCAAAACGAATGAAGGAGTCACTGAGTACTACTCTCATGGTCAAGTTTCCTGGGAATATTGAAGCTGGAGTAGAGAGTAGAAATATAATTTGAGGCTTCCTACAAATCCTCCCCAAAAGTCTCTCCTCCTATCTGATAACTGTTTTGTGCTCCTTTTAAAAATCCAAGGATACCTGGAAAGATTAATGCAGTAAGCCCATAGGACTTCAGCTTTATTATCACTTTCCTCTATACCGGGAGAAATTCAATTAATAGGTGAACTCTGGCGCTACTGGGTAGAGAAAGGGAGGGGAAAGTTAGAGAGGACAAAGCCATACCTAACACTATCTCTAGGCCATCAACTATCAGAAATGCATACGGCCTTATTAAAATGAATTCTGAAAAAGAACTACAGATTAAAATATCACTTGCTAACAGTTGGTATCTGCATTTTAATAATCAGATGTGACCTGTCTGAGCTTATTTTAAAAACACTCTTCTCGACCTCAGGAAAAAAATCCCGTCAACGCCAGGTTTTCCACAGGGAGGTGGGGATCCTGCAGGATATGCTGTTGCTCAGGGATCCTCCTTCAGAGGAAGGGATCCTTGCAGAACATAACGGGCCAGCTTCCTCGTTTGATTCCAGTGGTAGATCACTGCAGGATTGATTTATATTTTAGAGCAATATTTCCAAGAACGAAAAATTGAGGACATGAAAACATAACAATTTTTAAGACCTTAATGTTTCCTATTGGGAGAACCTAAGAACACGGCCCAGACAATGTTAACAAGTATTTAAAGATACGTATTCTTTTTTATTCCTTTTTTTGCCAGACTTTTTAAGGTCTATTTCAAGAAACTGCAACATATACAAAATCCTATTTTGCTTTGGCTCTACACTCCAACAAACACGCCTTCCTGATGAAATTAATGTCTGTTTGTCAGATGGTTCTTACATCCTGACTATTGGGAGCTGTGGGATATGGAAGGGGTCTGATGGCACACAAAGGTTAAGTGCTCGGCTGCTTACCAAAAGGGCGGCAGTTTGAACCTACCCAGTGGGAGTACAGACTGCAAGTACTCTCCTCTCTAATGTAAGCTTCAGATAGTAAACCTTCAGACTGCAGAGCCCTGAGCTAAACCTCACACAGTTCAAAAAAAATGACAAATAGTCACAGATGGAGCTCTGCTTGTGTTGTAACAAGGCCCTTCTGTATTAGAATGGAAAGAACACATGCTTTGGAGTTGGCAGTCTTGATTCTAAGCCCAATAGTCATGCACACTTTGCAGCTTGAGCAAGATATTTAACCCCTCTGAGCCTCAGTCTACAAGGTACAGGCAATAGTTACACTCTCAAGGGACTACAGTCAGGAACAAAGGACACACATAAAGAAAAGTACTTTGCAACGGCAAAGGGCTACACCAAAGCCAGCCCCCTGCCACGGAGTCCATTCGGATTCTCTCTAGGGCGTCAGCGAACCACAGAAACGGTCCATCATTTTAAAGTAATAATATGTGAGCACAAAAGCACAGCATCCCAGGTGACAGCACAAGGAGATTAATCACCTGCTTGTACAGCTTCCAGAGCATCAACCCTAAACCCTGAGAACTCTCACAGAAGAATAAGCAAATGCTCAGTTTTAGGTAAAGGGTTAAAATTGGATATCCTAGTCTTATCTAAACAGGAGTCTTCACTCTTTTTTACTAATCACTTTAAAGTTTGCTGCTCTAATACATAGCTGTGTTTGACTTTTGGCTACCTTCTCGGGCTCCCTGAAGCCACAATCTGTTAATATCATAATAGATGAAAATGACAGTGCACGGCCTCTAGTGGGAAATAAAAACTTCATCTACAGCATTGCTTCTCAACCTTCCTAATGCTGCGACCCTTTCATACAGTTCCTCATGTTGTGGTGACGCCCAACCATAAAATTATTTTCGTTGCTACTTCATAACTGTAATTTTGCTACTGTTATGAATCGGGCGACTCCTGTGAAAGGGCCATTCAACCCCCAAAGGGGTTGGGAACCCCAGGTTGAGAACCACTTATCTAGAAGCAAGGACTACCTAACATATCCAAACAGAGTTGCCCCTAATCCAACAAGAAGGGAGAACTGCAGTAACTCCACGAGGGAGCACCCAGCTTATACAAATGAATACCAGGCTCCATTGAAATAGAGGAAGGTTTATTTAGTGGGGGCCGGGTGAGGGAATGGGAGTATAAATACCTCATTTACATAAAAACATAAGATCCCACATGATATGATGGTTTTACTTTTCTTTTGGAATAAAAATATTTCTACTTCCTTTGGAAGACTGTTTTTCGTGTTTATGAATAAACTTTAAAAAATGAGGACGTGTTTCACATTAATGTGTGTAAAGGGAAGTCTAATACAGAATGGCTACTGTCTAATTGGGCGAGTAGTTTGGTGTACGGCCTGTGTCCTAGCTTAACTATCACTGACTTTAAAATCTATTGCTTGAAGGTTATCCTTTGTAAGTCAAAGGGTACGTAACTGTACTTTTGGGTTGAGAAAGTGAAAGAAAGATTAAAATCATTCAACCTCTTATAAATTTCAACAATGTCCAAAGAGGGACTAGAAATGAGGCTCACCAGAGTCCCAGCTCTAGCAATACTGCCATCTATTGTACAATATTTTAACCAACCCAGTCCCAATATTTTCTTTTTACAAGGCCATTAAGTGCTATACAAATACATTCTCGATAAAATATGACATTATTTTTTTTACAAATAGATACAAGTGTTGACCAAATATGCTACATTAACTATGTACACCTTGCTTCTCTAGAGGCAGGAATATTCCTTCTTTTTTAGACGATTGATCATTTACACTGAGACCCTGAGGAGATCCACCAGCTTCCTGCTCCTGAATGCTGCTTTCTCTCTCTCTCCCAATAGAAATTATCCTGTGCTTTAGTCCCTCATCGATCAAGAATCCTGAAAAGAAATATCAATCTCTTCTAAAGAGCTTCTTGGGACTTTTCTGCTCCTAGTCTACCAAAAAGCAAGATAATTTATCGTGATACACTTTAGAAATGAGATTTTCCTCAATGGCATTGCTTAGTCCAGAAATAAGACTAGCGTCCCTGATCCTTCTGAAACCAACGTGTTTCGGGAATGGAGATGAAGTCTTGCAGCAGCCCTTGCCGTCTGCACATCCATCAGCCTGCTGCAGGTGGTTCGGTGAACACTTCCCCAGGAGTCAGTTTGGAGGGCAGAGTGAACTGGGGCTGCACACCGTGCTTCGGCCTTCCTTACACCCATGTGGCTCGGTACAAAAATATACTTTACTTCAAGTCCTTAGCAACAGTGAATGCTGTAGCTCTTCATGGGAAAAATATAATGTACTTCTAGTAGTAGGCTAAGTGCAGTACACACTTGTACCTGAAACTCTCAGGTGTACTATTTGCCTTTGCTTTCTCAGCAAACTCTATCCAGGCTTTGTCTGGCCCAAAGGCGGATGCTGTCTTCGTATGCAGGGTGGCTTGACAATCCAGGAGTATAGTTGTATGTCCTTAGGCTTTGTAGTTATGCATGGGTGTTGTCAGGGTCAGTTGCCCATTGGGAGCCACTTCATTGCCATCATCTTCCAACAGTCCTGACACATCGGCATTGGGAATGCTGTCATGGTAGCTGCTGAAACTGATATTATCTTCTTTCAGCTCGATGGTCCAAAAGGGGGCATTCAGTTTCCGGTTTTGGTACTCCCGGTACATATACACAGCCCCCACAAATCCCATCAGCAGCACCACCACAATGATGATGACTGTCAAAATGATGATGTTAAATTGGGTCCATGATACATCAGCTAAAGCTGAAGTACTGTTTTCAGAAGCGCTTACTGAAAAGATAGTCTGCAGGGTTGTGGGGGTAACTGTACTATTAATAACAGGGGTGGGCACTGATGTGGTCAAAGAGGCATTGGAAACCAAAATGGTAGAACCTTCAGGTGTTGGAACAATAACTTCTGAAAATGAAAAACAGAGAATGAAATGTAAAAGACAAAATTATTTCGTTTTAAGAAACAATAAAAGAAATACACATGGGAGTGGAAGTTGATGCAGAATGTTATGATACTTTTCTTCAAGGTAGTGCAAGTTAAAGACAATTTTTAAAGAAATACAATGATAAAAGTCAGAGTCTGGAAAGCTAGGCTACTATATTCATGGCTGTTCTGCAATAGGTACAATATCTAATGGAAATCTTTGGGGAAATTCCAATGTTGCAGTTTTCCACCATTCTTCATTCTTCGTTAGATTAATAGAAATTCCCTTCAAAGCATAACTATGTCACTACTGAGTTCTAAATTCCTCAGTTAAAAGTGACAGGGGTAGATGGCAATCGTTTGAACTAAAATAGGTCCACATATCTGATAGTATTTCACAAGGGTAAAATTCTCCCCAAAGGAGGTAAAAGCAAAATTAGAAAAACTATGTTTCTAGCTAATCTGAAAAGCACAATTCAAGTGTCAAAGGTTGATGTCAACAATTTGAGAAAACAGCCTTCCACGTGTAATTCTTCCTTTATGGAAAGTATAGCTATTTTTAAATTAAGGTTATATTCTTTGTACCTCTAATGGCTGCTGAGCTTAAAGATAAAAGGTTTTAGGAATCCAATAGAATTGTGTGGTGAAAGGTAAGTCAATCTTTTGAAACGAGGTTCTTCATCTGTAAATGGGAATAATAATATCCACTTCTCAGAGTTTGTAGGAAGGATTAAATAATATACTATACAAACGTTATCACATTAATGTTGGCAGTGCCTGTCACTAAGAGGCATTCAATAAAATTATTCCTGTCAGCATCTATTAGGATACCAAAGAGTAGTCTCTAAAAGAGTATAGTCGAATCTTCCTGTGTTCTAATATAACCCCTGACTATCACTAAGTCATCTTTATTTTATAATTGTTAATAATCTTTATGCAAATCCTCATTTAACTTGCCTATTAGAAACATTTCCATGTAAATAAGTTTTTCTTTTAAAATCCAAAAGGGTTTCAAACACTGGACTATCTAAATGAGCATTCTTATTTCTCCACCATCAGACATGGGGGAACTTAGGGCCAAAGCAAGGCCAGATGCTAGAGTGAACTGTAATTGTTCAGCTGGAATTTTCTAACCGGAATATAGGACCCTGTTTGGGAAGACCTTTGATGATCCCTGGCAGTGACGAGAATACGGGAAGCACAGGATAAAAGAAATGAAAGCACTTTAAAACTACTAACATAAAAAAACAGATGAAAAGAAAATGTGAGAAGAGTGCAATGACTTTGTCTTGGCCTCAGATGTCTGGAGTTGACTCTGGAGTGTCAGGACAGTAGGGGAAGAAGAAAACCTCTTTAGGCAATTATCTACCCAAATCTATTTCCAGAAATCTCTTCTGGTGGGATCGGAAGGTTTTACAAAAATAAAGGTAGCTGTCCTCAGATTTTCACTGCTAGGCTTAAATATTACATTTATACCGTTAGGTGAAGTTTTACCTTTCTTGATGCAATTTCCCTCGAGGTCTTGAACATAACCTTCTAGGCAGTTCTCACACCAAAACCCAGTGGTGTTATGGAGGCAGTTAATGCATTCACCACTCTCAGGCTTGCAAATCTTTGGGGTTTTATCTGGATCCACATGGCCATGACATTGGCACTTTACACAGATGCTGTCGGAATTGTAATAGCCATTTCCACATTTATCGCAGTTCCGGCCTGTGTAACCATCTTTACACTGGTCACATTTAGGTTCCAGTTCACCCAACTCTAAAAGAGAAAACATCCATGTAATTTATTTAGTACAGTCTAAGTTACAATAAAAATCCAAGACAACTTCTAATGTTAAACAAGTTTACAAACCTTTTGTTCAGTCCATCCATCCATTTTTAACAGCTTTATAGAAATATTTCACATGCCATACAACTCTTACATTTAAAGCATACAATTCAATCCTTTTTAGTATAGTCAGAGTGGTGCAACTGAGAAAGGATTTTAACATACAATTTACTACCCAGACTAGTAGCATGATCTCAAGTAAGTTGCTAAACTCTTAAGCCTCAGTTAAGGAATTGAGCCAGGTGATACTTAAAGAGTGCTTTTAATAATAAAAGATGAGAGTTAAATGACTCCAACAGTCATTCAAAGAGTGGTATAAACTCCCCCCCCAAAAAAACTACACATCTACACATACATGCACATGTATATTTGTTTCCACAAAAGCATATTTTTGTTCTTTAGGAGCTTACAGCTCATAAGGTACCATCTTTTGCAGAATTTTTGTGTTGCAACACTCTATAGCAAAATAACTACATTAAAGGACTGACATTCAGGTTTATAAAAATCATTCAGGGATGTACCAACTGGACTATAAGACATGACAGTCAAAGGCCCTACTTCTATTTCACTCTTCCCTTTTACTACATTTCCACCATCTTTAACTAGTTCCTTGATAAAGCATGGTGTTTTACCCTTTTGGCACTTTTGCTGATATAGGTCCCTTTATCAGAAATATCCTTCCTTCTTCCCATCTGCTAAATGGGACTTATCAAAATACCATCGCATCTCTGAAGGCTTTGCTTATTCCGCCACAGCAGGTAATTAGCCCATTGTTTTGCATCCATATAGATCCATAATACGGCACTGTACTTGCTTGTCTATATGCTACTCTTTCCATTGGAGACTGTCAACTCTGAGAGCATTAATTAAACTACCTGAATCAGCTCAGTATTTCCTACTCCTAAAGCATGAGCTCAATATGTACTTTGGAATACATGTATGCCAAATTTCATTTTCAGTCCCCTGTTCAAGCTTTGGCATTGGTTTCCTATCTATCTTTCACATCGGAAATTTCTAGACGTTCAAATTCTCACTTTTCAAGACCCAGTTCGTGTGTCACTATCACGATACAAACTTTTCTTTGTGTCCCTGCTGGATCCTCCCTTCCTTACACTTTCATAACTCCAGTTTCATGCTTCTCACCATTTTTAATAGAAACTACGTTATTTTTTTGCTTTAAAACACTAAATTTTGGCACACAATAATAGACAACTAAACCACCAACAATATGAAATGAGAACTAACAATATTTGTAAATCACTCAATCAGTATAAGTAATCAAGACTATTTAACACCCAGGAAGAATACATTATGGATGCAACCATTAAATAGTCAAGCAGTTTATGTCAGGATCAGAAGCTTCACATTTTACTCTTCTGAAATTCCTGTAAATTCCTGAAATTATGTGGCTTTTTAGGCATTTTAAGTCTCATTCCATGTAAATAGTTAGATTAGATTATAAGGCCCAAAACCTCTGCTGTCTTTATAACGTTCTTTTAATTACAGCATCCAGAATTTTATTTATCAAAGCCATTTATCCTATTGCTAGCGGATTCATTATGTGTGCTGTGTGTCTGCCCCCCACCCCCTGCCCTAGAGGAAGATTTAGAGACAGGCCTTACTCATGGAGCAACTGCCGGTAGATGTCACTCCTGAACAAGGGCAGCGAAGACATTCCTTTGTGGCCTCGAGACTCTGATAAAACCCTTCTTTGCATTTTTCACAGTGATCTCCTCTGCTGTTTCCCTGGCAGTCTAAACAGGCACCTACAAGAAGAAGAAAAAATTAAGTTAAAGTTTAACTTTACAGGCACAGTGACTTTCAAGACTCATGCCTGCAACAGAAAAAGTGATAGGCACTGGCTAGAGTGGAGTTCCATCCCATTTTATTTCTACACATGCCTTATCTATAAGTTCTAAACGTCCAATTCTTTAGGGAAAGGCTACACACATGAGTAGAGTTGCATAAGCCCTTGCTAACTGATTGATTACATGCCCCAAGCTGGCTATTTGAAAACAATCTAAATATCTACTAATAGAAGACTAGAAAAGCTTCTTTAATAGTCCGGGTACTCCAGCTAAGTAACTGAACTAGACCTATAAGCATGCGCATATATGAATCTTAAAAACATTGGTTGAAAAAGTAAATGGCAAAATAATACATATAGAAGGGCAATACTTAAGCAAACCCACCCTAAGTCATACTAAGTGTAAGGATACATAATATACTGAACATATGAGTACATATGTGTGTAGTGGGAGTTTAAATGTACCATGAAAGAATATAGTCAAATTTTATGCTCTGCTTATCTCTGTGGAGAAAAACAAGACTAGGAAGGAAAACAAAGAGGATTCCAGTTTTATTTGAAGTATTCTATTCTAAATTCAGATAACCCTTAAACGACGTGGGGGCTAATTAAGGATGTTGACCTCTCTGCAGTCAAAAGTCCGCATACAACTTTTGATTCCCCCCAAACTTAACTAATAAGCTTTTTGTTGATGGGAAACCTGACCAGTAACATAAACACATTTTGCCAATTAACACATAAACACATTTTGCCAATTTTATATTATATGTTGCACCCACATAAAAGTAGCTTTTTCAATATGAGATAAAAAGGCATTTTGCAAAAAAAAGCAGCAAGGTTTTCATGCTTGCTGGCGTAGGCTGCAGCCAGGGCTTTTTCCAGATTCCCTTTTCTGGTCTACAGTGGCCCTCGCACTGGAGCCCTTCACTCTGAACGGCGCGCAACTACAGCCGCAGACATCAATCCACAGCACATCGCACACAATTCAACCCTTTCTTATAATCTTTGACTTTTCTCAACTTTGTGGGAGCCTTTCCAGAATCATGGTGGCATGCCTATGGGTTCCATGGCTAATGGCATTGCACTAAACACAATGGAAAATATGAGAGAACTGCGAGAGATCATTTTTTATTGTGATCCATCATTTACTGGTAAGAGGAACTGCTCAGAGATGATCAGTATCACACAGTGTTTTTTTAAAACTCACATATACGTGCGCCCACACAGTTCAAACCCATGTTGAACTGTGCTGCCCTGAACTGTACATAAATATCCACAGGTATGTATAATATGAAACAAAGTTCAAGAAGGTTAGTATTTATTAATTCTAGGAGTGGGCACCTGCAATTTGTTATAGTATTCTCCATTTATTTTTATATTCAAAATAAACATAAAACAATTTTAAAAGGTAAATTATGGGGACAGAAACCATCAAAGGTATATGGTTTATAGTAATAGTTGATGGGTACTTTATTAGGAAAGATGGTATATGAAAACAAGAGGGATGCAAAGGAATGTAGCGACTATTACAGAAACCAGTGAGTAAACCTTCCACTTAGAAATCTAAGTGGACATTAACAGTAGCTGAAAAACACTAGCTGGAAAACTGTATTATGCATGTATTTCTTTTATCATTAATTATCTTGACTTTTTATGATTACAAAATTAACACATTGTAAAACGTATCTCATACATATTGTAAAATATTTCAAGAACTCAAGCAATTGCAAAACATCTCATGTAAAAACCTGAAGTAAATAACGTAAATTTGTTTTGCTGAACACTTACTACTTGTCTCTGGAAAGGAACATAGCATAAGAAAAACAGTATGAGGTCTAATGTCACATCGGAGTTCCATTCCCAGGCGAACTTAGGCAAATAGCCCTTTCATCCCTCTAATGCAGCGGTTCTCAACGTGTGGGTGGCGGCCCCTTTGGGGGTTGATTGGCCTTTTCACAGGGGTAACCTAAGACCATCAGAAAACACATTTCCAATGGTCTTATCAGAAAACACATTTCCAATGGTCTTATCAGAAAACACATTTCCAATGGTCTTATCAGAAACCACATTTCCAATGGTCTTAGGAACGGAGACACGGCTCCTCTATCTGTCTCCAGGGGTCCGCCCACATGCAGATATGCCCACAGACGAGTACCTGGCGTGAAGACTGTTATCGTGCTTCAGAACAAAATTTCATTCATTTGTAATTAGAAAGAAATATTTCACAATATATAATTACATATTGTTTTGTGCTTAATCACTATGCTTTAATGATGTTCAATTTGCAACATGAAAATATATCCTGCATATCAGATAGTTACATCAATTCATAACAGTTGAAAGATTACAGTTATGAAGTAGCAACAAAAATAATTTTATAGTTGGGAGTCAGTACAACATGAGGAACTCTATTGAAGGGTCACGGCATTAGGAAGGTTGAGAACCACTGTTCTAATGTGCAAAGTGGGAAAGTAATGGGAATCCAGATAGTTCCCAAGTTATGATGTATTTGAGTTACCATAAACCATATTTAAAACCATCAGGGTAAGTGGGAAATGTTATGACTTACATAGCATGCATGTAACTGGTGAAGTAGTTAGCTCTGATATTGCAGCTTATATGTAAAGTTTATATGTAATGTTTCCAACTTTCAGAGGTAAATAAATACCCCATTTGTAAAGACACTAATAAGAAAAGGCAATAATAATGACAACCTTACACACACACACACACACACAAAATGAATGACAACCTTAATATATATATTTTTTCGACTTAAGTCAGAACAGACAACAGAGTCACTGAAATGGGATCCTGTTTTAAGTTTAAGACTACCTGTTTTTCAACGGGGGGCAGATTATGTCTCAATTTCTTCAAGTACAAATTAAAAAGCTACACTACATGAGATGCAAGAGATCCTTCAGAATATAAAATTCAAGGATCGTTTATGATAACAAGATGTACATATCAGCTGGCTTCAAATTTTTACCATTATGCTCTGCCTAGAGCAATACTGCCTAATATTCATTCTCTCTGCTGAAAGGTGACCAAAGGGGTGAATCAATTTAAAAGAAAAAGAAAAAGGGGGAAAAAACCCAATTTTTTTAGCATAAAGTTCTAGTTCAAAAGGCAATTGCTCTATTGCACATCTATTGTGAATAAAATATATGCTCAATTTTTAAAGATACAGGAAAAAGAAATACAATCCCCTTAAGAAATCATTAAGGGTCACCCTGAATAGCCTAGTGGCATAGTGGCTGTGTGTTGAGCTGCTAACCATAGATGAGCAGTTCGAAACCATCAGCTGTGCCTTGGAAGAAAGAAATCATTAAGACTTTGAAAACTTACCCATTAAGTCTTTCCTTATATAGAAAGGTGTGAATTTGAACACTGAAGTTTGGTTTCGGTTTGAACATTGAATCATTGTTACCATTGACTGCTTATGATGAGCCAGCCACTTTGTGGGTATTGAGCGATTTACATATACACTTACTCTTCACAGCAGCCCACTAAGAAGTTACTGGTATCATCCCAAATTTATAAATGAAGGAACAGGTTAAGTAACGTGAGCAAGGAAAAGTCTAGACTTGAACTTTCTGTGCTCTCAAGTCTACTTATTTCTCTATTGTCAGAAATTGCTTTTTCTAATTTCTTACTATTATACTGACCACTTTGATGATCTTTGAACATAAATCTCTTTATGTTCTGGATAGCCTAAACCAAACCAAATTATTTCTCTTACGTAGCCTAAACAAAACCAAAATACTGCCATCAAACCAATTCTGATAAATTTTCAAGAATATAATTACTTCTAAGAATTTTAAGATTTTCAATATATACTGACAACTTGCTTTCCAAAATTATTTTCCCAATATATTTTACAACAAAAGGATTAAAAATCTAATCCAATCTCATAAAATACAGAAACAAAACGAAAAACCTAACTTACTGGCATCGAGTAAATCCTGACTCTAGTCAGGAGTAAGTCCTGACTAAATTTACCAAAAAAACCCAAACTTGCTGCCATCCAGTTGATGCAGACTCACAATGACCCCATAAGACAGAAAACTGACCAGGTGGGTTTCGGAGACTTTACCAGAGTAGAAAGTCCAGTCTTTCTCCCCTGAACACTGGAATATGAAAGTATAGTAAGTGGCCACCAGAGGGCAACCATATCACAACCCTGTTGAAAAACACCTTTGAAACAAAAGGAAAGACTGATTATATAAAATAACCAAGCTTATAGTTTTAAATCAAGTATTTGCTCTTCTTCATGTTAAATTCCACATTTATTACATTTACAAACAGAGAAACCAATAGGAGTTCACTTATTTCATTGCTATCAGCTTTTAGAAGTCATAACCTGATGACTCAAATGTATGATCTCCAGAGCAAAGCAGGTAAGATTTACTTGACCTTCAGGAAAGCTGCCTCGTTGCTGCAAGGCAAATTAAAAGTGAGCACCAGTCACACAGACTGCTTTGTGATCTGTCTAAGGCCTAGGAGGACAAGTTCACTCAACTCAGTATGACAAAGCATTCCCGTTGTTTATCCAGGACTGCAACATATTTTTGCTCTGCTTGCTGTTCCGATCATTTGTTCAGTTATTCATCAGACATTTAGTAATGGCTTCCTGTGTCCAGCTCTGTGCTAGAGATTGTGTGAACTCTGGTAAATAAAATAGAAACTACTCTTAACCTCATAAAATTTATAGTCACACAAATACTATAATTTGTGGTAAGTGCTATGAAAAAAATACAAGTGTATACGAGAGAATTATAATAGGAGAATTGCCATTTATTTGTGAGCACCAAGGAATGGTTTCTAAGGCCCCCAAATCCACTTCTGTTGAGTTGCTTCTGACTCACAGTGACCCTACAGGACAAAGCAGACGTGCTCCCTAGGGTGTCTGGGCTGTAAATCTACAGAGGAAGACTACATCACCTTCCTGGTGGATTTGAACTGCCAACTCTTTGATTAGCAGTCCAACACATAAACACTACACCAGCATGGTGCCTTCTTTCCAAGGAAGGGATCTTCAGTTAAAGACCTAAAGGAAAAATATGATTTAATAACGCAAAACGATAAGGACTGGAATAGAGATGAATTAGAAAGACTGTTCTAAACAGAGGAGAGATAATATACGAGAACCTAGAGACAAGGGAATAGTGCTCATTTTAGAACTAGAAGCCGATATGAGAAGATCCCAGGCATCAAGGAAAAAAGAATAACTTAATAGAAAATAGGTAGATCAAATAATAATGTTATCATTTAAGTCAATTTTTTTAACTACAGAGAATTAAGATCATGTCTAACCTGTCACCACGGGTTTTCCAGGATACTTTTGTAGTAGTTACATAACCTGTTACCAATTTGAGGCTTAAGAGTGAAGGGGTGAAGTATTACCTGTTCATCAGATTGCAGCTTGATGACCTCATTTGGGGGCACTATGGAGATA
>NW_022111310.1:25181286-25182405 GCF_000313985.2 Echinops telfairi
ATCTGTTCTCATAAATTGTACCTTTCAGACTGCTGTGTCCTGATGATGGTGATGGTAATAATGATGATTAGTGGAAAAAGGGATTCCCAGGAGGAATCTCCAATCTTACATTTAGGATTAAAGGTTTAACAAAGATTGCCTAGCTGTGGTTTTATTTTCCTTTGCTTGGCGTTTGTTGGGCGTCCCGGATCTGTGGGCTGGCATCTTTTATCCATTTGGGAAATTTGTGGTCACTTTCTCTCCAGCTATTGCTTCTGTCTCAACTTCACTCTCAAAGACGCTAATGGCATGTATGTTAGAATATAGCTTACATGTCTTTTTTTATTAATAAATCATTTTATTGGGGGCTCATACAACTCTTATCACAATACATACATAGATACATTGTCAAGCACATTTGTACATTTGTGGCCATCATCATTTTCAAAACATTTTCTTTCCACTTGAGCCCTTGGTATCAGCTCCTTATTTCCCCCCTGCCCCACCCTTCTTCCCTCATGAACCCTTAATAATTTATAGATTATTATTATTTTTTCCATGTCTTACACTGACCAATATCTTTTCTGCTCAGGTGCCGGCTTACTTTTTCCTCATGCTTCATTGTGGATATTCTTAATTGAGTTGCTTTTGAATGTACTAATTTTTTTTTCTTTTTTTGTTTTAGCTTGTAGTTAGTTCAAGGATCATTGGCCTTTAGGAGAGTTTTCCAGTCCAGTCTGTTGGGGCACCACGCCCTGGCCCCAAAGTCTGCCTTCAGCATTCCCTGGGGACCTTGCTGCTCCATTCCCTTGCTGTTCCGCTGCACTCCCCCAGTGCTTTGCCTCAGTGTGGCGGGATCAGATCGGGTGCAATTCCCACACTGTGTCTCTGGTGCTGTCCCCTGCAAGGCCAAGGGTCAGTGAGGGGCATCATGCCTCATAGTGGGGCTGGCCATGTGGTCTTCTCTGTGGACTGGCTGCTCTAATTGGGGTCATCGATCTCAAGGCCTGGTGGGCCAGGATGTGCTCCAGTCTCTCCTCCTCCCCCTTCATCTGCTCCCATGTGCTCCGATCAGATATATTCCTCTCCTGGAGCTGCAGATTCAGTGCCGTCCTTTGAAATAAATTCTTCTGGGGGGAG
>NW_022111310.1:25185673-25214279 GCF_000313985.2 Echinops telfairi
GTGTCTCATGCTATAGACCTGCAGAATTTGGCAATGAGATAGAGATAGTTGTATGTTGCAGGTCCTATCTCTCCAAAGGCATTTTGTCTCTTAAATACCAGAAGACTGAAAGATTTCTCCCTACCTATTTGGCATAGTCCATTAACTTCCTATACCGTCAGCTAACAACCTGTGGTAAAACTGGCCTGGGCTTGAATCTCCTCATTTCCAGCCTATCAGGCAAGCCTCAAACAACTGTTCTAGCATCTTCTTGTATCTCTTTCCTAGTAAACTTCCTTTGGATGAACCAAATATGCTTCTCAATCTGTGTCCAGAATTCGCAAATATCCCCCAGCAAGAAAATGGCTCCCCTAGAAAGAGATCTACCCTTTCTGTAGTTTTAGTCCATCAAGTTCTAATTTCTTCCAAAACTCTCCAAAAATATGACTTTTAAACTTGTGTTTGTTTGTGGTTTTCTCCCCAGAGTTATCACAGGAGTTTGGCTTGCTGTAAACAATGACATCTTATTTTTACCCTTTTTCTTTTTTGTGTGACCAGTGACATCTTACTTAAAAGATGTAAAAGAGAAAGACCCTAACTATTTTAGAATAATCAACTTGTACCTGAAGAAATTCAAAATAACGAGAAAAAGAGACTAATTGCATTTCAAAATGGGTACCTGTAAGGGCATCACAGCTGGCAGAACGATTACTGCATCTGCAGGGCAAGCAGCCATTCTTACTGAAGCCATAATACCCATCCTGGCATTGATTGCAGGTAGAGCCGATGATACCTATTTTGCACTGGCATTTCCCAGAACTGTAAATAAAAGCAAAGGCGAACAAAGGTAAATCCATTTGAAAGTTGTATTGCCTAAAATTCCATCATAGATGATCTTAATGCAGCAAATGGTTATTAAAAGAATAGTTATTAAAAGAATTAAGAGTATTATTCATACTGAAATAGAAACTAAAAAGTAACACAGCTATATAAATTCAGTCAACATGGTACTAATACTAGTAATTTGTGACTGCTTAATAATCTGCAACTAGGTAGTTTAAGATAAATTATAAAGATGTTATGGAGAGAAGGTCCCCAATACTTAGAATTCTTTGTTTAACAAGCACTACGGTATAAACTGGTACCACTGCCATTTCTCATTCCAGTTTTTACCCACCGTTTCACTGTCATCCACCTTGTCCAATCTGAAGAAAAGAAGAAACATCACTTACCCCTTCACCCAACCTAACTTCTGCCTGAAGAATATGAGGATCAAGATCTTAATGAATGTAGATCCATTTAGTATCTGTTTAGATGCTGAAAAGTTAATACACTCCTTTGTATCCTGGGAACTCCTTTGTCTACAGATTGTATTGCTATCATATTTCTGGTAATAAAGTTTGAATTTATAACTAAGTAAATATAACTATAGTGAGAACCTCTAGATCAGTGATTCTCAACTTGTATATCACGACCCCTTTGGGGGTCGAACAACCCTTTCACAGGGGTGGCCTGATTCATAACAGCAGCAAAATTACAGTTATGAAGTAGCAACAAAAATAATTTTATGGTTTGGGGTCACCACAACATGAGGAACTGTATTAAAGGGTTGTGGCATTAGGAAGGTTGAGAACCACTGCTCTAGATCTTTCTGAATTAAATCCACCTTAAAATTCAAGACTGTTAACCTAAAAAGAAACTTAGAATAAGAAAATTATTTTATTTAGTATCCCATCTCTTCCTATTAATCTGTTTTCTTATATACATTATATCTATAATACAAATTCTCTTCAATTATTGAAATTAGTATCATTTTCCATTCTTTTCCTTCTCTCTTTTGTCACTAAGTCATATCCAATATAACCCCAATTTCTGCCAAATTCTGGTCTCTTGATATCGTTACTTCAACAACCATTTCTATTAGAATATTTTTCAATATTTTTACAATCATTTCTCTTAGAATATTTTCCTCTCATTTGAGTTGCTGGGCTTGGGGGCTTAGGATCAGAGTAGTCAGGAGACAACTAGGTCCATAAAGACAATGCTCTATGTCCTACTTTTGAGTAGTGATTGGGGTCTTTAATGCTGGTATTAAAGATGGTGGTATCTAAGATGCAACAATTGGTCTCAACCTGTGCAGAGCAAAGAAGAGTGAGGAAAACCAAAGGCTTAAGGTGGCAATTAGTACAAAGGATTAATGGATCACACAAATAGTGCCCACTCGCTTATATGCAGAAGAATCAGATGGTGTCTGTCTACCGCTATTGCCTGCTCGGATTGAGATTGCAATAGAAGGTCCTGAAAGAGTAGAAGGAAACTGCAGAATAAAATTCAAAATCATAAAAACAATCAGACTTTCTGGTCTGATAGAGACTGGTGGAACCCATCACATCGTGCCCTTTAGCCACCCTTCAAACTTGGAACTGAACCCACCTACCTCTAGGATCATCTTCAAGCCAAACAACAGACAGGCCTATAAAGTGAACAGTAACACCCGAGAGGAAAGTGCTCCTCAGAACAATCAACCACCAGAAGAGACCCAAAGGACATCTTCTCAAAAACAAAGTCCAAAAGGTACGAAAAACCAGTGGAAACAGGGAACCCAGAGCCACGTAGAGAAAGTGCTACTACACTTGAGGATTGCAACTGATGTCACGAAACCAAATGTGTTGAGCTTGTTGGATAGGAAACGAATGTACTTAATGTACTCTGTAAGCTTTCACAATAAATAGAATTCGAAATAGAATGTCTTTCCTCCTGTCGCCTTGGAAATAATGTTCCTGCTTTCAAGTATCATCTCTACTATTTTTCCCATACTGGTGGACAGTGACCTTCTGGTTTCCTGATGTCACATTTCTATACTATCTACACATTTTTATCTTAATTATGGTCTGTTCTCTATTCTTTCATATCTGTAAGTCTTATTTCTCTATGCAGACAATGAGACACGTGGTTAAGCCCACATTGCGGAATTTTCTTGTTATTCTTAAGACGTAGCCCAAGCACAGGGATAGTGTACTATAACTACCAGTGCTCATGTCATACAGCAGGCCGAGGAACTTTTCTGAGTCCAGGGACATATTTTAGCCATCCTGGTAGTTTCTGAAACTAGTAGAATGTCTGGTTCACTGTAATAAATGGGTAATAAATACACAAACTATATTTTAAAGTTAAGTACAAGAAGGGATAACAGAAGATGAAAGGCAAGACTAATCACTCGAGTACTTAGAACAGTTCAAGTATTTTCCCTTGTTTCCATAATTATATGTTCATTCTAGACCTCAACATTTTAGACTTCATTCTTAGCAGATTTTGGTTAGAAACAATTTAAAGTAGAAATGCCTTACAATTTATTTATTGTTAAAGATTCGATCCTAACAATGAGTCCTTATAGGGAACCCTCATGGTGAAATGGGTTAGTTATTCGTTGGGCTGCTAACAGCAGTTCAAAACCACCAGCCACTCCTCAAGAGAAAGATGAGGCTTCCTCTTCCAGAAAGAATTACTTACAGTCTCAGAACCCCACCGGGGCAGTTCTTCCCAGTCTTATAGGTCACCATGAGTTGGAATAGGTTTGGGTTTATGCTACCAGAAAAGTACAAATGATACTAATATACCTTCAAATATGTAATATACCTTCAAATTAGTAATATTTTACTAATCAATTTCTAATGTTTTAAAAATCTTGCTCTTCATTCCTCTATAGACACTAGATTTCCTGATTACTTCTAAAACCTGTTTAGCCAAGCCACCATCAACAAGCAAAAGTATTTCTATAGAATACACAATCACCACTTAATATCTCCAAACCAGTGTTCTCATAGAGCCAGTGTTCACAAAGTAGATGTTATTACTGTCACTGGGCTTTCCTCTCCAAATTCTGCTCTGGAACTTATTTAAGCGGACATTTTTATCTCTGATGAAGTCGTTCCTTAATTGCAGATTAAAAAAACAAAAAACAAAAACCACAGGTAGTTTTAAAAGTCATGATAAAGTTGTTAACTACTGTAGATACCAGACCACTTTTTCCTGAGTAGATTTTTAAAATAACAGGAAAGGATGAATTTTTCTCTTAAAAAAAAAGAATACAGAATGATGTGGGGAAGTTTGGTTATAAGGCTTTCTAGTGCTTTCTACCATGTTACTCATGGCCCCCGGCCAAGTTCTGCATGTTCAAGAATTAAATCACTCAGCAAACATAAAGATTTGCCTGTGTGACTTCTGTTACAGAATAAAGTCTTTACAACACCCCCTTTCAGCTCTCTCTCTATTAAGGACTGCCAAATGCTTTTGAAGCAAAGGTCAATGACATGAATGTAATGAAGGCAAGAAACAAAAAGTTCAGTTAACAGACTATTTGTGCTTCTAAAAATCCATAGGTTAGAAATAAAAGAACCAAAGACCCACAGCTCTACATATGAAGAACTAGGAAACAGATCGGGGTTTGAGGAGGAGTCAGAAATTTATGCTATTGAGGTCAACTACCAAAGAACTTAAGATAAAAGTTTCTCACTTAGCCTCACTCGGTCATAAATTACTATTAAATACTATTGGAAAAAATACTACTGCAGCATAGAAAATTATGTAAGAACAGAATAGAATAATTTACAAAGGATGCATAAGCAATACTTCCTTATATAACTGATCACATTTATAAATCACATTCATATTATAAAATTTTAACTTTTAAAAATTATCTGTTAAAATATATATAAATAAAAATATACTTTCCAACATGAATAGTTACTAATTTTTCAGAAGTGACTTCAATAGTGTATGATCTCAAGATCTGGCACATATTTGTAATGTTCCACAGATCTAAAAGGTTTTGTTCTGTTTTGGAAGAGTGAGGGGAGACTATTCAGAATTTCCATTATTTTATAATCACATTGATTAGGGAGAAAAGGGTGGACTACAGGAAGGGAGGTATCAGAGTATATGGAAAAAAAGTGACTAGCTGAGATAAAGTCCTTCCCCACCCACCCCCAGCTCCAGTATTCTCATTTGTAAAAGGAAGACAATTTCCCTACATTAGTAAGATTACTGTGAGAATTAAAAATTGCATATACAGGGCACTTAACATGATGCTCAGCATATGTGCATATTTAAAAATGAAAGTAACTATGAAGATGATGCTGATGAAAGAAGAGTGCCCAGTAAACAAAGCCGGAGAAGACACTTAAGTTACTTACTTTTATATATAACTCTGTTAACAAATCTAGAAAGATGGCAAAAATGGACAGAGTAGTAACTAGTTTGGAGGAAAAGTGTGGCTAGGAAAAAAGAACACATTATAAACCCATGAAAAGAAAATGTCAAAATTTACAAGGGAAAGGATTTGCAAAATCCTACATTTAATTCTTTAAATTAAGACCTTTTATTCTCACAATAATCCTTTATGTGCTGGAAATTGGATTCCTTTTACAAATGAGCCAGCTTTTGTACTAACTAGCTAATTTATATTTTTCCTAAACTGTGAACAAAAACACTACTTTCTTCCTAAGATACTTAAGATAAAAATTATGAGTGTAAATATACCTTTGGATACCATATTATCAACTTTAACTGAAGCAATCACAGAGTAACTATGAGACATTCTCCCACTTAAGGGGAAATGATTTATTTGTGATCATTCAGGAGCTTTGCTTTTCCCTGTCCCCCTTCCGCAGAGAGTTTACATGTTGATACTCTGGCATGAAGAGAAAAGGATATGGAAAGAAAGTAATATTTAAATACTTCAATTTTCTTCTTCTTCCTTTAAGAAGAAACAAAAAAAGCCAAAAACCAAACTCACTGCCATAGAGTCAATGCTGACTCATAGTTACCCCCTATGACAGCGGTTCTCAACCTATAGGTCGTGACCCCTTTGGGGGTTGAAGACCCTTTCACAGGGGTAGCCGGATTCATCACAGTAGCACAATAAGTTATGAAGTAGCAACGAAAATAGTTTTATGGCTGGGGGGTCACCACAACATGAGGAAATGTATTAAAGGGTTGCGGCATTAGGAAGGTTGAAAGCACTGCTCTATGGGTTTCCCAGATTGTAACTGTTTACAGGAGTCGAAAGCCCAGTATTTCTTCCAAAAAGCAACTGAAAATTATTTGGTCTAAGAAGACAGTGAAAGTACTACATAAAATGAAAGCTGAAATGTCAAGTCAACAGAAAATTGCAGAGTATAAGCTCTCTCAATATGGAAGATATAATTATTAAAAAGTAACTAAAATCATTTTCTAACTAGGGAAAGTTTTGATAAATGAAAATAAACTAAATGAAAAGTTATTACTAATTCTTGATCTCATATATGGGTCATGGTTTTTTAAGTGTAACAAAAAGTAATCTCTCCCTTTTTTTGTGAAGGAAACTCAGTAATTGGAGATTTTGGCAAAACACCATCTGAATTTAGTGGTCCTCTGTCTTTCTACAGTCATGGATAGGACCATTATGCAATGAGTACAGTCCTTTTTCTGGGGGGAAAAAGGGTGGCTTTATTGTTGGAAACATTGGGCTATTATGTTAAACATTCCTTTTAATTTTGAGGGCAAATAGTCTAAAATATGCTTAGAGAGAATCCATACTTAGTGCCTCGAAGGATATTGCCTAAGTGGAAAAGTATTTTCTGAAAACTGATCTTACCAAAATCAAAATTTAAATTTTATCTGAAAAGAAAAAAAATGTAAAACTTAAGGCAAAAATAAAAATAAAAAAGTATCCTATTTTCAGAGTTTCAGAGTCACAAGACTGATTGATTTAGAGGACTTAGTTCTTGATGCCTTTGTTGCTGTTGTTGTTATTTCCATTTTCAAATGTGTATTGATAAATTTTAAAACTATTGTAAATTTTATGAAACAACGGTGTGCCATTTTTATTATCTTTAAGTGTACAGGTCAGTGATATTAAGCACAGTCACCATGTTGTTCAACTATCACCACATCCATTTTCAAGTGTTTCCATTTCCCTAAACAGAAACATACCTTTCTTTTATTTTAATGGAAGAAATATAACACAAGAATTTTCAAACCCAAACAGTTACCATATATACTTAAGCATAAGCCGAGTTTTTCAGCACATTTTTAATGCAGTTTTTGAGGTAAAATTAGGTGCCTCGGCTGATATTCAGGTTGGTTTATACTCGAGTATATACAGTACTCCATTATTTGATAGAGATTTCTGTATTTCAAAACTAATTTTTACTTCTTGGTTAAAATGAAGGAAAACATTTATTAATTTAACAATTTTCTACATGTACAATTCGGTGACATTGATTATATTCAAGTGCGCAACCATTCTTGCTAGCCTTTTTCTCCCCCACTACAATAAACTCATTGCCTTCTAAACGTCTTCTTATCTAACCTTTGAAATTGCTATGATCAATTTGACCCCATCAAGATCATTCCTTAAAGCAGTACAATACTCAAGGCAGACATTCTTTGAGAATTAAGCGAAACTATTACGGTGCTTTAGTGGCATCGTAGGCGATGTACTGGACTCAGCAGTCCAAAACCACCAGCCGCTCCTTGGAAGAAAGATGACACTTTCCGCTCTCGTGAAGATTTACAACTTGAAAACCCAAGGAAGCGATTCTACTTGGTCCTACAGGATCCTCAGAATCACCTTAATGTCAGTTAACTTGAGGTCAGTTGATTTGATTTTGGCTTTGTTTGGTTGAAAGTTGATTTCAGAGGATAGTTTCAATTTAAGGTTGAAAGCTGATTATACGGCAATAGCATTGGAGTCATCCAGTCTGAGTGAAAGATTCTAGATTTTATGAGAACTTACTCTGTTCCACATTCAAAAACAAAAATTGTAGAAACAAAACACTCAAGATTTGAGTATGCTTGAAATATTAACATTTGTATTCTTTTGTAACCATTGAAAAGGTTTATTTATGAAAGAGGAATTATCAATATCTGATTTGTATAATGTACTGTGTTTCAAAAATTAACTTTTAACGCCTGGAATTTAGAACTCATTCTCTCACAGAAATTACACATGTGGTGGCTTACTTTCCAGATCAACAAACAAGAATGTGCTTAACTCAAAGACACTGATGGTGACAGGCCTGAACAAGCCCTGAGCCGTAGAGCTCTGAAGCTGACAAGGGTGCAGTGGTTAGGAAGCACTCTGAATGTTTACTGATCTCCTACTGTGGGGTTATAGATAAAGTGTGTAGTGCAGTATTTCTATATGCATCATTTAATTTAGTTCTAATAATTCATAATATTGTTAAGACTCTATTTTACCATTTGCTAGCTCTTGAATTATTAGACAAGTTTTCACATTTGAACGATAAGAATTCCTGGTTCAAAAAAAAAAAAAAGAATTCCTGTTTCACAAGATTGTGAGGATTAGCTAAATTTATATATTAAAGCCAAACCAAACTCACTTGTCATGAGTTCACTCCAACCCACAGTGACCCTAAAGAACAAAGTAGACTGCCCTTTTGGGTTTCCGGAGGCTGTAATCTCTACAGGAGCAGAAAGCTTCATCTTTCTCCCCATAGAAAGGTTGTTGACCTTGTAGCTAGTTAACAGCCCACAGGTAACACACTATGCCACCAGGGCTCCTTTTATATGTTTACATGCCTGCTAAATAATATAATATCTATTTATGGTAACATACTAGTATTTTCAAGATTTCCAGTTGGTTGATGAACAAACTAGACTTAGGTGTGACTAAGGTCACAGTCAAAACTAAAAGCTAGGTCTTCTGCCTTCTACTGCAGTATTTTCTTCTCTCATTCTTAAGGTTGTCATCAACCTTAACTGGCTCAATTGCTAGTTATTCAAATGGTTCCTTTGATGAATGGTATTTTAAAATAATAATACTTGCTAAGAGAGAGAGAGAGAGAGAGACTACTCATATCAATCTTAATACAACACAATTCTAGGGTTTGGAGCTCCAGGTTCTCTGTATCTAGCACTCTTTGTAAAAGACCCTATTCTGACCAGTTTCCTTGCAGTTGTTGTTGAACAGCTTTATTAAGATAATCTTAAACGCTTTTTAAATTTTCATCTTAAAATCATGATACATCATTCATACAGAAGTAGATAGATTTAAAGAAAAATCCACACTCTTATACCAACTTAGTAATACTTTCTCTTGTAAGAATTAATAACAAGTTCCAGGTAATTGGAGATTGAAGACATCCCAGTAGTCCAACTCTTCTAAAATGCTAGTCTGCTCTAATTTCCCACCCCACTCCTCCCTTGAATATTTCCCTCACGTTTCTGTGTTCTGCTAATCTGCAGTGTCCTACCAGATACTCTCGAAAGTTTGAGCAAATGTATGATGTGTCAGTCCAAAATCTGAAGGTCAGGCAGACTAAACCAGACGCTAGCTCCACTCAAGGCTTTTGCTGGTGATGAGCTCACATCCCCTGCTTCTCAGAGGGCTCATTTTATAGTCAGCAGGATGGCATGCAGGGAATCCTGTTCACAATTACTAACAGGCAAATCCTATTAGTCAGTATCTTCCTCCACTAGACCCATGCTGGGAAAAGTCGTTTGATGGGAGTTCCATAATGCAATCAAATTAACATATAGTTCTTTACCTGAATATGTTTCTTTGCCATTTGAGGAGACTCACCTATACACTCTACCTATGTATTTTGACATTTTGTAGAAGTTTTTTTAATGTATTTCTGGACAACCAACCTTTGATCAGTTTCATGTACTGCAATGACTCCCAGTGTGTGACTTGTCTCTTTACTCTGTAAAATCATTTGATAATCAGAAGTTCTTTATTTTATATTACTGAATTTATCAATATTTCCTTCTACAAGTTTTTTTTTGGGGGGGCATAGTTTAGTCAAGTAAGAGCATGAACTCTGAAGCCTGTGATCAAATTCTGGCTCTCTCCCTTATGTGTATATCAGCCTATGCCCTCACGTGGAATACTTGGTGCCTCTTTTCCCTCATTTTGTAAAATGGAGAAAATAATACTTAGTATTTCTAGTCTTGGTAAAGTAGAGAGGGGCAAGGAAACTGAGGTGGACTGACATAGTGGCTGCAACAATGGCTCCACACAGGAACAATGGGGAGGACGGTGCACATCTGGGCAGTGCTTCTTTCCGTGGTGCACGGGGTTGCTATGGGTCGGAGCCCACGGAATGGCACCTCACAACAACATTTCTAGTTCGCTGTGCACACGAACATAGTAAATATATATTAAGCACTTGGAATAATGTCTGGTACATATTAAAAACTATGTGAATGTTGATATTAATGTTGTTGCTTTAGAAATCCTTCCTTACCCCAAGGTCGTTACGATGCTTTCCAAAAAAAATTATGGGTTGACTTTTCACATTTAAGTTTTGAAATTTATTTTTACATATGGTAAAAATTAAGAAGTCCAACTTCCTTTCTCCCTTATAGCTCTAGTATAATTTATTGACAAGTTCACCTTTTGCTCCTAAGCTTTATTACCTCCTATGTCATACGTTACAAATCTTTACGCACACAGGTTGCTTCTGTGCTCTTTTCTATTATATTTACTTATCTATCCCTGAACTAATATCATAATATCTTAGTTGCTTTAGCTTTATTTTTCTGTAAAAAATTAAATATAGATAAGTTGAAAGAATCATATTCTTAATATCAATGTGTATATTTTGCTTTATCTACTGCTGCCCTAACACATGCCCCAATTTATACCACTTCAGCCATGTGAAGTTGCTGTTTCTCAGCCACATTACACATGTTCCTGCAAAAGGGACTCTACAGGAAAAAAGAAAATGTTCTACAATTGACTGTAGTAAATATTGTATAACTATTCTTGATAGGGTTGAACTATTAAATTGTATATGTGGATGAAGTGCCAATAAACTGTTTTAAAAATATCCTCTGTACTTATTCTCTGTATTGGCAAGAACCTCGCTAGGAAAGGCATTAGCAAGCTCCCTACTTCCCTTTTGACCTTTACTCAAGTGTTATTCTTACCAAGGCCTTAGCTAGCCATGCTACCTAAAAGGATAACCCCTCTCACATACTACCTGACCTTTTGTTTCATTATCTATGTCCATCTAGAACAGTGGTTCTATGAAATTGTATCTATTTTCCCACTGCTACATTCCCAAAGTCTAGCACAGTGCCTGACACATGGCAAGCAGTCAAAAAATATCATCTGGCTCCAAAAGTCTATGTATGCTACCTTTATTAACTTACAATAACTTCTGAGTATAATATTGACTTTCACTGTACTTCATTTAACACTTTCCATATACTTAATCTTGATATTTTATGTCATAATTTAGAAACACATACTCATTTTCAGTGGGCTAATGAGATATTTAATCACTGGTCAATGATGGCCAATCAACTCTGTATGATACTAATCCTCAGGATTTTCTTCTAAAGTGTAAGTGCTCTCTGAAGAGCAAACACATGTATTTGCCTCAATGAAAAAAATCTATTTTTCTAAAACTCTGTATTATACAATAACTGCTAAATGTGTTTCACTAATATAATCCTCATACAAACAAAGAAAGAGGATGGAATGTCCAAGACAAGTCTATTCATTATTAGTTCTGGTTTTCTTCTGCATATTTAGTTCACCTTAGGTTTTGTGGGCAACATTTTCTACTAGATTGATGGTTGTCAAATTTCAACATGCATCAAAATTATTTAGAAGGTCTGTTATTTTAACAAAATTGCTGGACCCTATTCTAGGGTTTCTGATTGAATAGGTCTAGAGTTGAGCCTGTTCTGATGGTGCTGACTGATAAGCATTGAACTGCTAATTACATGGTCAGTGGCTCAAAATCTACCATCCTGTCTGTGGGAGAAAGTTGAGGCTATCTGCTCCTATAATGATTTACAGCCTTGAAAATCCTATGTTGGGTTACCATAAGTCAGAATCAATAAAGTGACAGTGGGTTGCTTTGGTCAGAGTTGACCCTAAAAATATGCATTTCTAATTGAATCAGACCTAACCCAGAGGCACTTCACCACAGAAACAACCAATTCCCAGGTTATGCGGATATAGCTGACCTAGGACTATACATTGAGAACCCCTGCACAATACTAACTGGGAAAACATCACTGTACATATTTCACTCTCTACTTTTTATCGTCTTAGCCTTGACTAGCCACTTAATTCCGACTTCTGGATTTAATACTGAATCCTACATTTGTATCAATCCCTAAGAAGAAGGTATTTAAAGCAACCAAGTACAATGGTCTATTATGAAGCCCCATTTACTTACAGTTCCTTTCACCTTAATTTCTTATATTCTCAATAGTTGAATTACAATTGTCCTGCGTTTCTTATGATTTTTTTCTTTTCTTGTTCTTATATTGGGGGCTCATACAACTCTTATCACAATCCATACATACATACATAGTGTCAAACATATTTGTACATTTGTTGCCATCATCATTCTCAAAACATTTGCTTTCTACTTGAGCCCTTGGTTATCAGCTCCTCGTTTTTCCCCTCCCTTCCTGTTGCCCCCTCCCTCATGAACCCTTGATAACTTACAAATTATTATTATTTTGTCATGTCTTACCCTGCCCGATGTCTCCCTTCACCCACTTTTCTGTTGTCCATTCCCCAGGGAGGGGGTTATATATATGTAGATCCTTGTAATTGATTCACCCTTTCTACCCCACCTTCCCTCCACATTCCCAGTATCGTGTTGGCCCAGTTTTGAGGAATTTTTATTTTGTTTTCATTGAAGTAATCTACACTGAAGGCTTTGATCTTCATAAGTGCTTCACGTCTTCTTTACTTCGGCAAGCTTAGTTGTGTCATCTACATATACCAGGCTGTTAGAGTCTTCCTCCAATCCTGAGGATGCATGATTCTTTTTCCGTCAAGTGTTTCAGATTATTTATTCAACCTAGAGATTGAGTAAGTAAAGTGTTGCACACTTTTCTGATTTTAAACCATGCAGTATCCTCTTGTTCTACTTGAGGGATAGCCTACAAGTTCTGCATGAGCACAATTGTTTTGGAATTTGTATTCTTCACAGTGTAATCCATAATTTGTTATAATCCACAGTCAAAGTCTTCAAAAAGCCAATAATGTAATTTTGGAGCCCAAATTTAGAGTCTCTCTGAGAGAACTTGGCACTAGGACCTGTGTTATGTGTCCCCCAGGTGGAACAGAACTAAAAATCGTACAACGAATCAGGCTTCCCGGTTGAATAGAGACAGATGGGACCCTGAGACTATGGCCCATACCTTTCAGATCTGGAACTGAATTCATCTCCACCTTTAGAATAACGAATCAATTAAGATCAAAAGAGGCAACATTTACCCAGGAAGTTTCACAGAGTTAAGAGAAATGAAGGCATGGAAACAGGAAATATCAGGAGGAAGTGGGATAAGCAATGATACATTGTAGGGATTCCAAAAGGTGCATTGAATCAGAATATGTGTGAATTATGGCATGCAAAATTATAATCTGCTCTAATTAATAATTAATCAGTCAGTAATAAATAAGTAGTGCCCCCCCATACATGTGTTTATGATCCTATTTGGGAATAGGTTACTTCTGCTATGTTCATTGAGTAGTATTAATTATAGAATGTATCTTAAGCCAAACTCTTTTGAGATTACAAAGCAGACTGAGCAAGCAGCCAGGCAAGCAGGCACAGGCGAGGGGAGATAGATGCTACAACACAAAAGGTCACCAAGGAATGGAGAAACAGAAGTTAAGAAGATGCAAGGATCTTCCCCAAGAACTAACAAAAAGAGAAAGCCTTCCTCTAAAATCTGTACCCCAAATTCAGACTTACAGTCTCCTAAATAGTGTGAAGATATATTTATGCTGGTTAATGCCACCTGTGGTATTTCTGTCACAGCAATACTAGGTAACCTAGACAGATGGGTTCATTTCCCTCAAAAAATTACTGCCGCTTTGCAAGGGCCTAGACCAGTAAAAGCACAGCCACAGTAGTGAGCACGATCCGACTTCAAGCCAGCAATTCCATGTAGCAGTAGGAAACAGCAATTTCAGTGAACTAATCAGAATAACATTTCTTTTATGCCTACTACCAGAAAAGGACTGGCCATTAAAATCCATAGTTAATGGCGGGGGGAAGGATTGCTTCAAAAGACAGGTTCCAGACTTTGTTATTGAGACATATGAAGGTCAGATCAATTAACTGAAAAAATAGAAGAGGTATTACTTTATTTGAATTCCACTTGTAGAAAAGTTTTTTGTTACATAAACTTTCAACTTGCTCATTATTTGCTACCCCCAAAACCTTCTTTATATAAAAGTTCAGAGACTTTTTGTTTTTATGTCTTAAAAGGTAAATGGCCTTTGGATTTATCTTTAGCAACACAGAAAGAATGTTGGTACCAGGACACTGTTGGACGCTCAGCAACACGACTTATGAGGTCATAAAAATTCCATGGGATATGGTGGGTGGTGGCAACTACTGAAGCAAAGGAAGACAGCCTGGAACAAAAGAAGAATGTAAGCCTAGGGAGAGGGTGTAGACTTCATGGAGAACGTCCTTAAATCCAGCTCCAAATACAAACTACCTTTAGTTTTTGTGTGTATGTAATCATGTAAAAATCATTAACTCTTCTAGAGAATCATGCACAGGAACACTGTTATCATGGGGCATCACCATTAAGATGATTTTGTTGAAACCACATCCTACCCATTTCATGTCCAAAATTACTCTGCATTCTCACTATTATTATCTTAACTTTGGTCCTCAGGTATTTCACTCTGCCTCTAATCACCCTTACTTAATCTACTCACTCACTGCTAGAATTCAGTGCGGCTCTTTTTCCTTCTTAAAACTGTCTTAATGGATACAATCCAAATAATTTGTCTATTAGGCCGTTTGTGGCTTGACCCCAGCATGTCTTGTCAGCTTTGTTTCCTTCCCCTCCAACTGCTCTTCCTGTGTAGGCACACCTCTGAGGCGTTAATCTTGCCATTTCCTGTTTGATAATGTCCTTTCTCATCTCTCCCACTTCTGTATATTAAACTTATTTTCTTCCACAAAGTCTATTAAAGTATACTGTATGGCATAATTTGTTAAATACACAAATACCTTGATATCAATATTATAATTATATGAATCTGTTCATTTATATTCTTGGCATATATACACCTAAAATTTTAAAGAAGTAAACAATCACTTAGAAGAAGCAAAATATATGACCTTTTAATATTTCCAGTACCAAAACTTTAATTTAAAAAGATTTCTTTTTAAATGCAAAGCTGGCCGCAAAGTGGCCTAATGAAATAGGTAAAAGCGTGTACAGCACAATTTAGGGAGAGGAACATGTTTGCTCAATAGCAACATGTCAAGTCAATGTTCTCAAAAGTGTTTGTTTTTCCATCATTTGCCAACAGCTGGTTTCCAGTTAATAATTAGACATGACGGGCAGATAATCCCCTGAATTGTATGAAAAATTTAAGGCAGAAACTCACTGAAAAACACATAATGCTTTCCAGACTGTACATACATGCATTGTTTATACTTAAACCTCAGCCTTTTTCTGAACAGCATTCAGTTTAGTTGAATTTCTTGCAATGAACTTAATTATCTTCTAAGATGTTGAGAATTACACAAACATTTATTGAAACAAATGAGTCATGAGAGGACAAAATGCTGAGATCAGTTTCCTAATTACAATGTATATACAGTGGCAAAATATACCTAACAGGAAATTGCCATAATAACCATCTTAAGTATATAATCCAGTGGCATGAATTACATTTACTCTGTTGTATGACCAACACCGTATCCAAAAGTTTTTCAACACCCCAAAGAGAAAGTCAGCACCTTAAAGCAGCAACTTTCTATGGCTTCCTCTTCCTCATCACCAAAAACTTTGTCTCTACCTATTAGCCTAGTCTAGATATTTCTTGTAAGTGGGATCATATAGTACTTGTCCTTTTGTGTCTGACTTATTTCACGTAGTATAATGTTTTCAAGGTTCAGTCATGTCACAGCATGTATGAGAACTTCAGTTCTCTTAGTTACCTTCAAGGAAAAAGAATATTGAAGTGTACAGAACAGGCCATTTAAACTAGAGATTGGTGTAATTAATCATATTGGAATCATATTGAAATATAGAATAAAGTAATTTTAAAAATAATTTTATAGGCATATAATGCAAATACATAATTCAATAGTTCAATCACATAAAAAAGTTGTACAATCATCACCACAATCAGAATAAGGTTATTTTTTAAAGGTCTGGCTGTGTTCCTATAAAATAGAATAAGAATATGCTAGTATAGAAGATTTCTTATTGGCACACAAAGTATATGCACCTATCAGACATTTCTGCTTGAATGTATAGTTAACTCAAAAGCAACATGTTTCAAGCATATCATTATCTCCCTCAAACTTACTTTTCTTCGTTGGTAATGTAAATATAGGTAATATAATATAGCTTCATTCAGTGTCTGAACCACAAAGAAATGTGAGGGTCATGTCTCTTTCTCTCCCCCTAATTTCATGCATACTTCACACAATCCACCTTTTCAAACAAAAACTCAAATTCAGTCTCACTGAATCAATTCTGACTCCTAGCAATCCTGTAGGACAGTGTAGAACTATCCCTGTGGGTTTCCAAGGCTGTAATTATTTATGGGAGCAGAAAGATAAAAATAACCTAAATGCCCATTAATACAAAATGGATAAACAACCTATGGCAAATACACAAGGGAATATTACTCAGCTTCCATGTTTGTGCTGTAAATAAACAGAGCTGCTATTCATGCTCAAAAATGAAAGTTATGGCAAAAAATATAATAATAATATGTGATATATTGAGGGTTCAGGGGGGTGGCAGGGTGGGGTAGGGATGGAATAAAGGGGAGCTGATATCAAGGAATTCAAGAAGAAAACAAAATATTGAAAATGATGATGACAGCAACTGTACAATTATGCTTGATCTAATGGAACTATGAATTGTTTTAATAACTGCAAGAGCTCCTAATAAAATGTTAAAAAAAGAGAGAGAATATTAATGTTAAAGAATGATGATGAATCTGTAAAAAAACCTTATAACATGGATGAACCTGGAGGACATTAGGCTGAGTGACATTAATCACAACAGGTCCAATATTATGACCACTATGAGACCACTATTATAAAAAGTCAAGAAAAAGTTTTCAAATTAAAAGAAATATCCTTTGATAGTTACTAAGTCAGAAAGGGGAAAGGGGAGTAAATTACTGACGAGAAGGAGGAATATACATGTCAACTGGAGTGAAGCTGAAGGCGATATATAATAAGGGGGTTGACAAAATATGAGGGGAAGACACTGGGAGAAGTGCGAGAATTAAAAAATATCAGAGGTAAATACTGTTCTATACACAATCCTGAAATGATCATTTATGACTAGATACATGGATAGACATGAAAGTTGAAATGGTGTGAGCATAAGAATGGGAGTATACTCTCTCTCTCACACACACAGACATATACATACACACACGTTTGAAAGAGTGTATTTTCATACATGTGTATTTAAATTTGCTGAAAATAAATCCATGAACATGGGACTAATTTCTAAAATGTATTGAAAACTCCAACACCTCAACAAGAAAAAGGCAGACGATCCAATTTAAAAATGGACAAAGGGCATAAATAGACATTTCACCAAAGATATTGAGGCAGCCAACAAACATGAATAATCTTCATGATTAATAGCCATTCAAGAGATGCAAATAACTACAGCAACAATATATTTTGGTGGAGTACAAAGAGGGCAAAGTTATGAAAACTTAGACATAACCAAACAAATTCAGAGACTGAGTCATTGCACCTAGGGCAGTGGTTCTCAACCTTCCTAAGGCCGTGACCCTTTAATACAGTTCCTCATGTGGTGACCCCCCAAACATAATATTTTTTTCACTGCTACTTCATATCTTTAATTTTTTCAGAACTGTAATTTTCACGGGCGACTCCTATGAAAAGGTCGTTTGACCCCTAAAGGGGTCACAACCCTCAGGTTGAGAACCACTGACCTAGGGATTCAAGACCCTGGTCCTACCAAAGTCTCCTGGCATCACCTAGGCCTCAAAAACAATATTCTACATCCTTTTTTGGTGACCCGAGTCTTAAAGGCTCAAGAGTGGCCATTTAAGATATTACCCTGTTTCGCCGAAAGTAAGACAACCCCCCAAAATAAGACCTACTTACAGTTTTGCCTCTCGCTGAAATATAAAGCACCCCCGAAAATAAGACCTCCCCGAAAATAAGCCCCCCCGAAGCTACCATTAAACTATGGACTCTGGACCGTAGCGGCGGGCACCACCACACAGCTCACTGTTGGCCGCAGCACAGCTGGAACAGACAGGAAGTGCGAGGTCTCTTTTAATAAAACAATAAACAATAAATGTGTACTGTATTCTTCTTCATGGAAAAATAAAATATCTCTGGAAAATAAGACCTAGTGCATCTTTGGGAGAAAAAAAATTAATATAAGACACTGTCTTGTTTTCGGGGAAACAGGGTAATATCAGTCTCTCCCTGTCCAGAGGAAAGAAGAAGGAAGAAAACCAAGGGACATGGAAACAATCCAACAGACTAACGTGCCACACAAATACCAGTCTTCAGAAGAACTAGATGGTGCCCAGTTCCCATTACCAACATCTCTGAAAAATATTAAATTATCTTGGATAAACTTGGAGAGAAAAGTGAAACAAAACTCAAAATCATAAAAATATCAGGCTTACTGGTCAGACAGATATTAGTGGGACACCTAAGACCATGGCCTTTGGGCACCTTTCAAGTCTGGAAATGAGCTCACCCTCATAGCTTAATTTTAAGTAAAATAGTAGACAAGTTTATAAGGAGAACAAAGGAGTCCTGGTAGCACTGGACTAGTTACCACAAGGTTGGTGGTTTAAATCTACCTGCTGCTCCATGGGAAAAACAATGAGGTGATCTGCTCCTATAAAGATTTCTAGTCTCGGAAATCCTGTACAGGGTCAATATGAGTTGGAATCAACTAGATGTTAGTGGATTTTGTTTTGTTTTGTTTTGTTTTGTTTTATAAGGGGAACAATACCACAAGTGAGATACATACACCTTGGAATAATCAACCTTTTGAGATCAAAAGGGCAGCATTTACACAAGTACAAAGTTCAGAAGTGTTAGAAAAGAAGGAGCCAGGGACATAGGAAAGACAGAGAAGAAGTGGGATAAGTGATTACATTGTGAGGATCATAATGGATGACACAAAACAAAATTGTTTAATGGAAACAAAAACAAAATTGTTGAATAAAAAACTAATCTGCTCTGTCAACTTTTACCCATTGACAAAAGGTGTTTTTTTTAATGAATGAATACAATGAAAGAGCAGCTGTTATTATAGAATGTTACAAAAGAGATTATTTTCAGAGCTCTGTATAACCTTGAAGGTATCTTGTTATCTATGTATTTGACATTTATTTCAGCATCAGTTCACTTCATAATTAAAATTTGCCCTCTGTCCTGGGGCACATTCCCATAATTAAATATGCAAAGTAGTAAATATTTCAAAAGACATTGTACAGCAGCAACCACAGAGTTTATGAGAATAAGATATTGTATAAGGGCAAGTCAAAAAGTATTGCTACTAGCATACCAGTCCATGCATGCACGGTGTTATTCAAAGCAAAATGTGTTTAAATATGCCTCTGGGATCCGTTGCTGGCTCCAGACAACTTCTCTCAGTGATATACTTGTCTCAGTCTAATTAAGATGCTTTAAAATGAAGAAACTAACTGACAACCAGAAGCTGGTAGAAGAAGACTGTAGAATTACTGTTGATGTAATAGCTACTGTAATAGCTACTGAAGTTGGGAAGTCACATGGTTCAGCACTTTCAATTTTAGGCAAACATCTTGGCTTTGGTAAGCTTTTGGCTTGATGGGTGGCAGAAGTTTTGCACAAAAATCTGCTAGCTCAAAGAGCTGATCTTCCTAGCCATCTTTTAAATGAGATCTAAGCTAATAGAGACAATCATATGGAATGAATTGTACATGGGGACAAGTTTTGGATTTACCAATATGACCCAGAGAACAAGGTCCAATCAAAACAGTGGCTTTTAAGGGGAATCTGCTGGACCAGTTAAATTAAAAGCAGAAGGATCAGCTCAGATGGTTACGGTGACTGGGGGATTTCTAAAGGATAATCTTGACAGATTTTCTCTGACAACACAGGGCAATCACAGGGGCTTACGAGGAAGAAATTTTCAGAAAATGGAAAACTGCATTGGTGAGGGAAAAGGCCAGGGCCTTAAAAAAAATTTTTTTTTAATCACAACAATGCACCTGCTCATTCTTTGAGGGAAGAAAGGACTGTTCTACAAGAATTTTGTAAGGAAACCTTATCCAATCCATGCTACAATTCTGACCTTTCTTCCCCTTCAAATTTCTTTTTGTTCCCCAAACTCAAAGAACATTGAAAATGAACACAATTTGAGTCCCTAGAGGATGCTCTAACTGTTTACAAGGGAAGAGCGCAAAATTCTTCAAGGAAGAGTTAGAGAAATGGAACCACTGCCTTCAAAAGTGGAGAGACCGAGATGAAGGAGATGTCAAGAAACAATAGCTTTACATTTGACCTTTTTGTTTAATAACGGCTTTTCTGATTTTATAGCAAGATTTTTTACTTACCCTCATACAACTATAAAATTTCTTTTTACCTTATTAAGACAGTCTAAAATTATGCACCTATTGACTCATCAACCATAAATACATTATCTCCTATCAGTATCTAACTGCCTACAAATAAAGTCAGTCCTGATAAAATTTCAAGGGCTATATGAAGATATTCAGGCTTTCACTAAGCATGCTGTTATTTGAAATGAAATGTTACTTGACGGCTCTATTCACTTATTAAACATGTGCCCAAATATGAATCAAAAAAGCATCAGAAATATGTTCCAAAGCTTAACCAACTTAAACCAACTCCTTCCCAATTAAACATGTTGGAACACCGATGGAGAAGTGTGGGGGTGGCCATCTGTCAGTACATAAAGGACTTTGTGTTTGCACATAAAGACATTGCTCAACCCACATCTGGCTCCTGTAGCCAGATTCTACCCTCACTGGGGCAACTCCCACTGAAATATCTGGGCATAAAGCACGAGCAGAAAAATGACTTTTTAAAAATCCAGTTGTTTGTTCCATGGATATTCGATGTATGAGAATATCACAGAGTAGAATTGAGTGTACTTTTCTACTTTTATTTATTTTTAAAAGAAAGGTCAAAAAAGAAGAGAATTTGAGTAGGTGTTAGATCAGATTTCTCATCTCATTGTATAATCTTAGGACATTCACTTGAATTCTTATCTTAGCTTGTTTGTTTCCTGACAGGGTCATTTTCTCACTTTCTGCCTTCCCAAATCATAATCTGTAGGGCCCATCTAAGTTCCCACCTCCTCTGGAAATCTTTCCTTATTACTTAACATTATTTCTGCCAGTTTCCCACTCTAAACAATTCTACTTAAATATTTAGTGTATATTTATCATTGTATCATCTCCTAGTGGTTTTGTATCCTTTTTTATTTTTAATCATTTTATTGGGGGCTCGTACAACTCTTATCACAACCCATACATCCATCCATTTGTCAAGCACATTAGTACATTTGTTCCCATCATCAATTTCAAAACATTTTCTTTCTACTTGAGCCCTTGGTATCAGCTCCTCATTTTCCCTCTCCCTCTCCCACCCTCCCTCCCTCATGAATCCTTGACAATTTATAAACTATTTTTATTTTATCATATCTTACACTGACTAATGTCTCCCTTCACCCACTTTCTGTTGTCCATCCCCCAGGGAGGGGGTTATATGTAGATCATTGTGATTGGTTCCCTCTTTCTCCCCCAACCTTTCCCTTACCCTCCTGGTATCAGTACTCTCCTTATTGGTCCTGAGGGGTTTATCTGTCCTGGATTTCCAGCTCATATCTGTACCAGTGTACATTCTCTGGTCTAGCCAGGTTTGTAAGGTAGAATTGGGATCATGATAGTGAGGAGGAGGAAGCATTAAAGAAATAGAGGAAAGTTGTATGTTTCATCGGTGCTTTACTGCACCCTGACTGGTTCATTTCTTCCCTGTGACCTCATGATCATGTAGGCTGGTGTGCTTCTTCCATGTGGGCTTTGTTGCTTCTGAGCTAGATGGCCACTTGTTTATCCTCAAGCCTTTAAGACCAGATGCTATATCTTTTGATAGTCAGGCACCATCAGCTTTCTTCACCACATTTGCTTATCTACCTGCTTTGTCTTCAGGGATTGTGTCGGGAAGGTGAGCATCATGGAATACCCAGGTAAATAGAACAAAGAGTATTTGCATTGAGGGAGTACTTGATTGGAGGCCCAATGTCCATCTGCTACCTTAATACTAAACCTATAAATATATGTACATAGATCTATTTCCCCATCTTCATATATATAGTTACATATGTACATGCCTGTATTTAGACCGCTATAAATGCCCTTTGCCGCCTAGTTCCTTCCTCTGTTTCCTTTTACTTTCCTCTTGTCCTACTATCATGTTCAGCCTTCATTTGGGTTTCAGTGATTCCTCTTGGTGACATTGCCCTTGATCAAGTCCTACCAGGCCTCCTGCCCCCTCCTCGCCATCAATTTTAGATCACTTGTTGTTCCCTTGTCCCTGGGTTTGTTAACACCCACTTCATTTCTCCTGCCTCCCCCTCGCCCAGGTACCCCCAGAACTGTCAGTCCCATTTTTTTCTCCTCCAAATTGTTTATCCCGTCTGTCTTATCTAGATAGCCCTGCAGAGATAATCATATGCACAAAAAATGAAAGCAAAACAAAGCAACAAAAGAAAACAAAACAACAACATAAAAAACCAACGACAAAAAAAGAAAAGCGTTTAACTTGTTCAAGGTCTGTTAGATGAGCTTTAGGAGTGTTTTCCAGTCAAGTCTGATGGGGTGCCACTCCCTGTCCCCAAAGTCTATTTTTGGTATTCCCTGGGGACTTCCTTGCTGTTTCCCTTGCCATTCTGTTGCACGTCCTTATGGTGGGGTGGGGTCAGATCTGGCACAATTCCTGCACTGTATCTCCAGTGTTGTCCCCTGTAGTGCTATGGGTCATTGAGGGACATCATGTCTCATAGTAGGGCCGACCCTATGGTCCTCTCTGTGCACTGACTGCTCTGAGCAGGAATATCATCCTCAGAGCTTGGTGGGCCAGGATGTGCTCCACTCTCTCTTCCTCCCCCTTCATTTGCTCCTATGTACTCTGATCAGACATGTCCCTCTCCCTGAGCTGTAGCTTCAGTGCTGTCCTCAGGTAAATTCCTCTGTGGGGAATTGGGGCTGTCCACGTAGTTGGGATTGGGACTGGCCCCTCAGACCTCTCTATTGGTTCCCAGTTTTGTATTCTTTAGTTTTGCATGGATTACACATTTCTTGACAAAATGCAAAAGTACTATCTTTTTACTCCAATGTGACTAACAAAAAAAGATATAACTATTGTATGTTGGTGTTAGATTCTGTTGAGTCAGTTCCGACTCATAGCAACCCTCTATAGAACAGAATGAAACACCATCCAGTCTTATGTCCTCCTCACAATTTTTCATATGTTCGAGCCCATTGTTGCATCCATTGTCCCAATTAATCCTGTTGAGGGTCTACCTCTTTTTTGCTGCCCCTCTACTTTACCAAGCATGATGTCTTTTACTGGTCTCTCCTGATAACATGTCCAAAGTATGTCATCCTTGCCTCTAAGGAGCGTTTTGACTGTAACTTCACATTTCTGGTTGTTGATTTAACTCCTTTTCTGGTAATAAGAAAAAGCATGTTTGTAACTACGTGGATTTAAAGCTCCCAGGCCTTTCTTCTAAATACTTCAAGTACAGGCTTTTAAAAGATTTTTATAATGCATTGCTTCTAACAAATCACCTGACATTTCAGATTTTTAATTAAAAATTTTTCTAAATATTTCTCATAGTCATCCATAAAAAGTAACTATCAATTAAAAACTTTATTTTTTTTTCAATTAAAAACTTTAATGTGCCTACACTTGGGGCCAAAGACCACCAAGAAAAAGAGGAAATGTCGGGGGTTTAAATGGAGAGAAAATGTTTTGAGAAACGATGTACAAATGCGCTTTACACAATTGATGTGTGTATGGATTGGGATAACAGTTGTATGAGCCCCTAATAAAATGTTAAAAAAAAAAAAAAAAGAGGAAACTAAAAAAATAAAGATTGGATGTAGTGTAGAGAACCACGTCTTGTTAGGATCATCCATAGATGTTAAAATCATCCAGAATCACGAAAGGTGTGTTATCAGACAACAATGAGTCATCTTTAAGAAATAAAAGGTACAAGGAAGAATAACTGTATAGTCTGTTGCAGTGAACTCCAAAAGTGAGGCTTTTTAAGAAGGATGAAAGGCAAACACATGGGGAGTGGCAATGAAAAACCAAGAAGAGATCTGTTCCAGCCACAGGCCCAGAGGTAACAGTGTGGGAGGGAAAACAGCTGCTACTTATAAGAGCGACAGTGGAAGCAGAGTCCCTCAAGATTTCAGTTAGAAATGGGTAAAAGACTTCAAATCAAGATACTTTGACATTAGTGTTGTTGTCAGCAGCCATTGCATCAGTTCCAGCTCATAGGAACACGATGTACAAAAGAACAAACAACTTTCCAATCTTGCACAAACCTCACAATTGTTATGTTTGAGTCCATTGTTACAGCCACAGGGTTAATTCATTGCACTGAAGGTCTTTCTCTTTTTCAGTGACCCACTACTTTACAAGTACGGTGTCATTTTCCAGGGATTGGTCCCTCCTGATCACATGTCCAAAGTAAGTTAAGACAAAGTCTTCCCATGCCCATTTCCAAGTAAAATTCTGGTTGTACTTCTCCTAACACAAATTTGTTCATTCTGACAACCAATGGTATATTTAGAAATCTTCACCAACACCACAATTTAACGGCTTCAGTTCTTCTTCAGTCTTATTCATTGTCCAGCTTTTGTATATCTATGACGCAACTGATAGTACCACAGTACCTCATTTGAGTCAGCCATGTCTTCAAAGTCTTCAAAGTAACAGCTTTGCTTCTTAACACTTTACATGGCTCTTTTGCCAAAGATTTGCCCAATGAAATAAATTATTTGATTTCCTGGCTGCTGCTTCCATTAGAGCTGATGTGGATCCAAGTAAATTAAAATCCTCGACAACTTCAATATTTTCTCAGTTTATCATGATGTTGCTTATTGATCCAGGTATAAGGATTTGGGTTTTATGTTAAAGTATAATCCATATTGAAGGCTATAGTCTGATCCTCATCTGTTGGTGCTTCAAATACTTTATATTTTCAGTAAGCAAGCTTGTATCATTTGCCTATTACAAGCTGTTAATGAGGCTTTCCCAAAAATGATTATTCATTTTTCTTCATATATCCAGCTTCTCAGATTATTTGCAGATGCAAATGGTGAAAGGATAAAACCTTGATACATGCCTTTCATGCTATTATGTATATAATATACAATCATGTTACCTCATTTTTAAAAACCTACCGAGGATAATAGAATCTACTGAGTACATATATAGTCTAATATATAATAATATTATATTTAATACAATAATAATAATATATTTAACTTCCAACCTTCTGCTTAATATTAGCACCAATTACTGAAAATCAGATATCCTAAGTGAAATGCTAGCAAACAATCTAATATTTTAAATAAGAAAAATTATAAATAATTACATGTCAACCTAAACCTACTAACCAGTTTCCCAAAGTATAACTAAAACACAGTTAAGCCCCTATATTTAAGTGGAAACTACTGTGATATTAAGTAAAAAAAAAAACTTCCTGATAAAATCTATTACTTTGGTGTACAGCTGTTTTGTATGCAGTAACATACTGCACATACTTTTTGCCAACATTTGATGTGCTTTTTAAATTGTCTACATGTGATGCTGACACTCTACCAACTCTATTAGGAATGTAATACAAGGTTTCCCACACATTAGTTTGTTTAATGTTGTATATGGCTTTATTGAGTCTCTGGGACATAAGTAGAAAGGTTTCTTATATAGTCGTCATTCAAAATACATGGAATTGAGAGATGCATTCTAGGATATTTATGTGTTAAGTACCAATGGGGACGGGGGGTGTCATTGTGGACTCTGCTTGCATATTACATGTGTTCACCTGGATTGAATAACAGCTTTACTATCTATACTTGGGTAAGTTAACCATACGCTATAAGCACCACCATTCTCATATTCAAAGTGAGAAAAGAATAGTTCTCCTCTCCTAAAGTATGTTTTTGTAAAGATTACATGAGATGGTACATATGAAATCAGTCAGCACAGTGCTCTAGCATATAACAAATGCTCAAGTATGGTCCTATTAGCATTTTTATTTATCTGTCTAGCAAGTATAACTTACAAAAATTTGCACATACATCATCTTGCTTGGTTTTTTGTGATTGTTATAAATCTAGCTATCTCACTTTTGCCTAGTCAACTTTTTACAGGTGTTCAACTGTTGACAATAATTACAAAGTCAGCGGTGCAACCCTTCCCTTAATCAGTGTGATTCTTCCATTGCTATTGATGCCTTTTTCTCCTCCTCCCTCCAGCCCATTTGTTATTGCTACGTGCTACTGATTCATGCTGACTCATTCTGAGTCTACGTACAACAGATGGAAACCCTGGCCAGTCTTGCGTCATCCTCACAATTGTTCTGCTTCAGATCATTGTTGTAGCCACTGTATCAATACATCTCATTGAGGGTCCCTAGTGACCCTGCCCCTGGTAACCACTAATACACCTAAGTGGCCATCAACAAAGGAATGCATAAACAAAATGTGGTATAGACAATAATGGCGTACTACTTAGCCAGAAGGAGAAAATGAAATCTTGATATATGTTACAGTGTGGAGGGGACTTGACATTATGCTGAGGAAAATACGTGGGTTACGTGATCTAGTGCTAACAGCAAAATCAGCGGTTGAAATCCACCAGCTTTCTGCTCCCACAAAGGTTGAAAGCCTCAAAAAACCCAGGGGCAGTTCTACTCTGTCCTATAGGGTGGTTGTGAATTCGAATAGACTCAATGGCATTAAGTTGGGTTTGGGGTTGGTTTCTTTATTTAAATTAGTCTGAACCTTGAGAACAAGAACGTTTTTTCCCCTAAAATAAAAATATCTTCATTTCCACTCTGCTGCTTACCTATCGCAAAGTATGCCGAGGGCTCCATCCAGACTGCAGCCACATGGCAGACACAGCCCAGCGTGCCGAGTGTGGTTCATGTGAAAGCCCTCCTTGCAGGTTTCACAGCGAAGCCCCTGATAACCTGGTTGACATTCACACTGCCCCGTGGTCTGATTGCAGCGATTTGCATCGAGGCTTCCGACCCTAGAGCAGTTACATACATATTCTGCAAAAGAAAGAAGAAAAGAGATATTATCAAGTAAGGCTCTTCTTTCAAAGAAAAACAACAACTTTTGATTATATTGAATGAAGGTTTTACAGAGTAAATCATCAATTTTGCATTCAAGAATTCATAGTTTTGTTTCATCTCATTAGTTGCAATCCCCTCAACACACCACCACTCATCCCCCAGTGTTCCCTGCTTCCCACTCCTCCGCTTCTCACCTTTCTGAACTTTCACCTTAGGCAAATGCCACCTCCTGGACCTCAGATCTCACATGGTTTATTATTCAAAGGCTGAATACTCACTAGTGTTACTGTTCCCATCTATTGTTTGTTTGAAAATTGAGACATCAAGTTCAGTTCCAGACTTAAATAAAGGATAACCAAGGGTCATTGTTTCAAAGGTCACACTAGTCTCTGACCAACAACCTGGTCTCTTTTATTATTTTTTTGTTTTGTTTTACCCTTTCCTCCCCTTCCATTCAGGGTTTCCTAATGTGATTTCTTTCAGATCAATTAGTAGAAGCAGCCAGGTTCCATCTAGTTCTCGTCTCGGGGCCATAGAGACTGATGTTTGCATGGTCCATTAGGCCACTAACTGTCTCCACATGTCTTCGATTATCATCGCTCTTCTTTTCTCCAGACAAGGAGAAACCAGCATTTGAATCTGAGATGGTCATTCACAGGTTTCTAAGATGCCAGACCCTTCTCATCAAAGTAAGGCATAAAACGTTGTTTTTGTGGACTATGTCGATTGACTTTTGCTTTACTGAGACTACAGTCCTGAGCCCCTGAACCCTCAATGTGTTTGGTTAGGTCTAAGAAATTTTCATAGCTCTGCCCCCTATAGACTCCATCACATTCATGGTATACTTACAGCAAAGGTAAATAAACATGTACAAAGAGTATCTGTCCAAAACCAATATATATTTGTTAGTATGTTCCTGCTCTCCCTCCCACACCTCTTCAGCCTGTCTATCCACAGATATACTTGTAGATCATCATTACTGCAGACTTGTGCATATAAGGGCATTTACCTCTGTGGGCTTTCACTCTTGCACTCCTCCCTGGGTCTTCCCCTGTCTCCATCATTTTTTGTTTTTTGGCCAATCTCCCTCTTGTTATGTATCCCCTTCCCATATACCTAAGTTAGCACATGGCACCTTCTAGTGAGCAACTTCACCTTCCTTCCTCTCCTACCCCATGCAATGCCTTCTTGATAAAATAAATATAATTGTATTTTCTTTCTTTTGTTTAAAATCATTTTATTGGGGGTT
>NW_022111310.1:25215569-25218028 GCF_000313985.2 Echinops telfairi
TTCTCCTCCAGACTGTTCATCCAGCCTATTTTATCTAAATAGATCTGCAGAGATAATATGCACCAATAAACAAGGCATAGCAAGACAAAGCGACAAAAGAGAACACAATGATGACAATAAAGAAAACCAATGACCCAGAGAAGAATAAGTTAATTTTAAGAAAAAGAAAAGAAAAACTTAAAAATTTTAGAAAAGAAAGAAAAACCTGTAAATAGATCAAGGTCTGATTTTTGACCTCTACATGTGTCCTCCATTCAAGTCCGATGGGGTGCCACGCTCTGGCCCCAAAGTCTATCCTTTGCACTCTCTCTTGGGAGCTCCCTGCTCTGCTCCCCCCGTTGCTCTGCCTCACGCCTTGAGTGTAATTGTATTTTCTTTATAACTGTTCATTGCCACTTTGGAAAGATGGATAAAATTAACCAGTTCTTTCCATTTCTATTCTTTAGTTTATTTAAGGTGGGGCTCATGTATACTAAAATTCATTGCCATCAAGTCAATTCTGATGCATAACAACCCTGTAGGATAGGGTAGAACCATCCTAGTGTTCCAAGACTGTAACTCATTACAGGAGTAGAAAGTCTCATCTTTATTCTGAGGAGTAGCTGGTGGTTTTGATCTGCTGACCTTGGGGTTAGCAACTTAATGCATAACCACTAATACTAGAGTTCCTGGGAAATATATAGAGAACTATATATAGTTCAAAGGTGGCCTAGTGGCACAGAGATTAACCACTGGGCTGCTAACTGAAAGGTCAGCAGGTCAAACCCACCAGGCAGTTCTACTCTGCCTTATAAGGTCACTATGTTCAGAATTTACTCAACGGCAACAGGTATGGAAAATGTACATTTTGTGATCACAGAGCTAGCATTTTAAATTATTTTCCAGTACTCTTCATCTCAGCCCTCTTACTCTACAACTCAATGTATAAGTCTGCATGTTATTCATTTTTTCAGGATTGGAAGCTGTTAAAGGCCAGGTCTATACTTACCTACATGAGATTGAGAAGCTCACTGGCATGTTGGCAATGACAACACGTTAAATAATAAATAATCCCTTGTATAGCAACAAATGCCTAAGATTCAGATGATTAACTGTGGTAACCTACAAAGGGTCATACAAGATTGTGCTATTGCTGGAATCATAAGCTTAATGTAGTCTGTCTAAAAGAAAATAATAAAAAAGTAAAGCTTTAAAGTTATGAAATGAGAAACAATATATCCCAGATGAGAGAGCTTATAGGTTCATCCTATAAACTTAAATCCAAATTAAATTTAATCACAGTTTTATTGGTATGTAATTCATATAACATACAATTCAATAGTTCGATCACATCAAGAAGAGTTGTACAATCATCATCACAATCAGTTTTAGAATATTTTCTTTATTCTTGTACTTATCATTAATAGTTCCCCATTTCCTCACAACCTCCTCTGCCCAAGGGACCATTCATCCAGTTACTGTATCTATAGATTTACCTATCTTGGATTTCAAATAAAGAAAAAAATTAAAAACAAACAGTATCAACAACAAAAACAAGAACAACAAAGTAAAACAGAATCACACTTTTATTCTCTTTCACAAATTAGAAGATTTCGAACAAAAATACTCCAGATACATTTCAGAATATTTTTGTATTGAATTTATTTTTCACCTTTTAATAAAAAGGCACATAACAAAGGTCAGTTAGGGTTTGGATTTTGCTCCTGCTTCTGCCCATTTCATCAAGAGGAAAGTGTAGCGAAACTTGCGGGAACCAGAACTCAATACCACTGCTTTGCTCTTTGGGGTTTTGCAAATTTCCCATCTTTGAGAGGGTGCAGTCGCCACCTGGCATCCTAGTGGGGAAAAAATGGAACTTTCCTTCTCTGACAGGTTTCCACCTTTTACAAGGTTCTTTTCACATGTTCTATTGTATTTTCAACTAAGTCTTGCATCATATTAACATAGAACTTTGCAAGTATGTGCAAAAAATTGTAACAAAAATCAGCTGCAGAAAAATATTGATGTGTGCTGTCAGGTCAATTAGAACTGATAGTGACCCTATAGAGCTGAATTATCTCATAGGGTTTCTAAAGCCAAAAACTTTATGAATGGTGACTGCCACATTTTTTTCTCCCATGGAGCAGTGGGGGTAAACTACTAATTGTTCAGTTAGCAGCTAAACACTTTACTCTTCCCCTAGGCCTTCTCACAGAAAAAAAAACTCTGCAAATAACAAAAGGCCTAGAACTAAAGAGCTCAGAGAAATCTATGGTACAAATTAATTTCTGAATAGTAAAACACTATATAAAATGGCATTATGCTAATAAAATTTAACTGACAAAGATCATCTTATGCTAATTTAAATCATTTCAAAAAAGTTTTCAGGGAAGTACAAATTCAGTCTTTTTTTTTATCTTTTTTTTTTTTAAACATTTTATAAGGGCTCATACAACTGTTATCACAATCCATACACACAT
>NW_022111310.1:25219982-25224826 GCF_000313985.2 Echinops telfairi
TGTGGCGTGGACACCCAATGCTGATCTGTAGGCAACTGGACCTCCCCTTACAGAAGGGTCTCAGGGAGGAGACGAGCCAATCAAGGTGCAGTATAACACCAATGAAACATACAGCATTCCTCTAGTTCTTTAATGCTTCCTCTCCCCCACCCACTATCATGATCCCAATTCTACCTTACATATCCAGCTAGACCAGAGGATGTACACTGGTACAGATAAGAGCTGGAAACAGGGAATCCAGGACAGATAAACCCCTTGGGACCAATAATGAGAGTAGCGATACCAGGAGGTGAAGGGGAAGGTGGCGGGGAAAGGGGGAACCAATCATAATGATCTCCATATAACCCCCTCCCTGGTGGACGGACAACAGAAAAGTGGATGAAGGGAGATACTGGACAGTGTCAGACATGAAAAAATATTAATAATTTATAAACTATCAAAGATTCGTGAGGGAAATAAAGTAGAAGAGGGTGGTGGGGGAATCAGGAGCTGATACCAAGGACTCAAGTGAAAAGGAAATGTTTTGAGAATGATGATGGCAACAAATGTACAAATGTGCTTGACAGAATGGACATATGTATGGATTGTGTTAAGAGTTGTACGAGCCCCCAATAAAATGATTTTTTTTAAAGAAAGAAAAAAGAAATTCCTTTTTGCCAACTCCACCAATCGCGTCCATCCTTCATCAGTTCCTATACTTTGGTGTCCCTCTCTACACCTCTTTTAATCTGTAAACCTAACATAAATAAATCCATGTTTGTGAGTGATTTTTCAAACTTAAGTATATTTCAACTTTGGAAGGTGAGTTAGAAACACAGAATTGAGGTTTTTCAGCCCCAAGTATAAGATTGGGAATCAGTTTCCCATCACAATCAAGATTTTCATTTTCACGAGGCTGCGTACAGCTGACCTTTCTTTGGTTGCATTGCTTTCACATTATTTCTGCTCTCGGGTGTGCATGCATGTGGTCTCTGTAAACTAAAGAAGTCATGTTAAGTGGTTTACAGTCCTGCCTGTGACAACTCCATGACAAGGCTGTCACTCCACCAAAAATGACCAGAACACTTAAAATCACAGTGTCTCCAAAAATCTGGCAACATTTCATCAGACATCCAATTCCTCCTGCTAGACCAATTTCAGCACAACTTACACTAATCAAATTTGTGTTGGTATGAACAGTACTAGTTCAAGAAAAGGGAAAAGACTAAAAGGCCCCAAAATGAAGACTAAGAATGTTATTCTATTATTTCTTTATGAATATATTTTCATTGAAAACTGAATCAATGCAATAGTGAATAAGATTGGCAGTGTTATATACATATTTTTAATAACCTTATTAATTTGAGGAGAAAAATACTTGGCTGGTTTTTTCCCCCCCAGGGTATTCTAGTGAACATACCTTAAGTGCTAAACAAGTCCATTGGTTGTTTGCTATTTCTGTTAAAGCACTCAAACTCTTCATTCCCTTTATAATCCTGTATCTCTAAACTATTGCTCATTCTGTGGTTCTTGGAAAGTCTGTCCTCTCCAGCAAAAGCTCACTTTTCCATAACTCTAAGTCTAATGTCCTTACTATGAACCATTGCAATACTTATTACTTACATCTCTCATATAACACTAATTGGAAAAGACAGCACAGTGAAGCAGTTAAGAGTAAAGTCAGCTACCTAGGGTAAATCTTGCTCTGTCACTAAATTTATGATCTTAGGGAAGTTACTTAGCCTACATCTGCCTTCATTTCCTCTTCTATAAACAGGACATCATAATAGTCCCTACAAGTATAACACTCACCCCTTAAACATGAGAAAAAATTCCTTGGGTATTCTACAATAGTGAATATCCAAGCTGAAAGAAAGGGACACCAGATAAAATAACAAATGCAGTGCGGGTGTCAGATTCAGAGGCCAGTTTTGTCCCACTCTGTGAATATATTGTGAAAGCCTAGGAATGGATTTATTATCATGTCCGTTCTCCATAATGACTGGGAAATAGAATTAGTGTACTGAAATGGAGAAATTCAAGTTGTGGATCATCCAAACGGTAAATAAGTGAGTAGTCTCTGTATGCCCCACTCATGAATTTAGAGATGAAAAAATTAGTACCTTCACAGCAGCAGAAAGGCAAATGGCTGAGCAGGAGAGAACACCCTGGTGTCAGATATCAAGACAAAGGTACACAATCATGTAAGCACTCTTCTCCCAACATAAGCAAAGGAAAGGAAGCCGAGAGAGAAGCACACCAAGCGGCAGGGAGCACAATGCACCTTTTCTGTTCACTGCTCAGATTCCAAGGTCCTGTCTCAGAGAGAGCCATGTCAAATGAAAGATCCCTAGTCAAATAAATATAAGTAGTGTCCAGCAAACGACATATTTGAGGTAACATTACATATAATGTTGCAGCATGTAGTAAGCTGATGTTATTCTCAGATGTTCAAGTTTATGGTTTACTTTTCAAAATATTATGGTATAGATTTTGTTTTCTAAACTAAATTAGAGGTTTCAATTGCTTGAAAACATGGACCCAAATGAAGACCACTTTACTAAAGCTGACAGGCAGATTTGAACAGCAGTGAGAGATACATGAAGAAAAAAAGAAAAGGACTGTACAGACAATTCTCACTAATTCCTGGCTAGAAATGCCATTCCCATTTCCAGGGATAACCCAAGTGACCCAGTACTCTCTACAAGTCATTACCAAAACTGACAAAATGCCAATGTCATCTACCTCTTCCTAATTGACAAAGTAAATTTTTTATTGTTTATGTTTATGTATTAAAATACATCTAGATAGAGATATAAGCATATATAATGTTTCCAACCTCCTTCAAGGCAGTAATAATGAAAAAAATTAAAGGTATTTGGCTTATGTCAAAAGAGATTTATGACAGTTGTCGAAGCGGAACCCCATTGTAAACCAGGGTTTGCTTGCAGGATGAGCAACTATAGGAAATTTGCAGCACTGTAGCGTCCATTAAATCATGCCAGCTAACTTATTAGCTTCTAAGTGGATTAGAATCTCAGACCCTTCACAGTTCTTGACATCCATGTGGAATGGGATAGGGAGTTCATGCAGAAGTCATGCGATCCCTTTAAAAGGAGGTGGGCAATATGAAAAAGAACAAAGAAAACTTCAACTGATAGAAGTAGTGGGAAGGATCAATAGCCAAAAATGAGAGTAGAAACTGCAACTTTTTAATGAGGTAGAATCTTAGGCACCAAAGCATGACAAAGGAGCCTGTGGCATGAGTAATGTCACCAGAGTGGACGTTAACAGGAATGAAGGAACAGAGAGAGGACAACACCAAAAGCAAATCATGGGACAGCCTGAAGGAAGAATGACAAGTCAGGTGGCTGCTTAAGCGTAAATAAGGAATAAACTCCATCATCTGAGTAGCAGGCTCCCCTTCAATGTCCTAGAATGCTTGGGCAAACTGGAGAAGTAGAGAACATTAATGTAAATGCTAGCAGAAAGAACACAATCTTTACCAACTTTTTTATTGTTTGGTTTCTGAAAAGCGCTGAATATAGTTATTTGAACCCTTCAGAATAAGAATCTAAATCTGGGTACCAAATGGATTTGAACATGTAAATATACAATCCTCGAAAAAAAGCAACAATAACAACAAAAAGGGCATTTTGTTTGTTAAAAACATGAACTTATCCCTGAAATCTCCTGGTAGCTAGATTTTAAAAATTGGCTTAAAAAATAATATCACCCTTTAAGTACTATGCTCCTTTAGAGAATCACCTGTAAGAGGTCAGTCAACAATTATTTTAAAACAAAGATGAGAATGTAAAGAGGCAGGAAGCCAGATGGATAGAAATGAGCATCCAGAAAGGAAATAATGAGAATGTTGACTCACTGCGAAAGATGTAACCAACGTCACTAAAAGTCGTCATCATTCATACAAAGATGAGAATGTAAAGAGGCAGGAAGCCAGATGGATGGAAATGAGCATCCAGAAAGGAAATGATGAGAATGTTGACTCACTGCGAAAGATGTAACCAACGTCACTAAAAGTCGTCATCATTCATACAAAGATGAGAATGTAAGGGGGCAGAGCACCTGGATTTATGGAAACTACGCATTGAAAAGAATATAACCAATGTCACCGAACAATTTCTGTAGAAATTGCTGAATGAGAACCTAAACTGCTGTGTAAACCTCTATCAAAAACACAATAAAGTATTATTTAAGAAAATTGAAAAAAAAAAACCACATGAACTTAAGTAATATTTTAATGTAAAAGTATCCAAAGCCAAATATTGTATGTAAAATAGATATCTTTTAAAAAAATAAAAAGCCAACAGATAAAATTTGGGGGCACAAAAAATAAATTTAAGAAGAATTTTATTTAGAAGTACACCACCACCACACCCCTTTCCCTTTGTGGATTAGTTACAGACTGTACTGGTTAAAGATTATACTGGAAAGAGATTGCCTCCTCATACATACCAAAGACTTTTTCTAGATCGTTTATGCACCTGCAAGAACTTTCTACATTCAACTTTGAACCACCTCAAGGTCTTGCTCAGTTAAAAAGCCCTCTATATTATCTAAAGAATTTTAGGTATGGTATTGCGTCCATAGCTACGTTGCACTAATGATGAGTATTTTTTTAACTTTTTTAGTATTAAAGTTCTACTGGCCTCCGTGTGGTGTGCATACTGATGGCTTCTCTCTTTTAGGTGACTGTCTTTTTTTTGTCATTGTTCTGTTTAAAGCTTAATAAAATGGTCTCTGTAAGAAAAAGAAATAAAGAATTTATTATGATTTAAAATAAAACAAAACCCTCTTCCATCAAGTAAATCTAAATCTCAGTGGCCCTCTATACTGTTCTCAAG